>NC_065582.1:131604430-131925263 GCF_024542745.1 Macaca thibetana thibetana | reverse complement strand
CCTTCCTTCCTTCCTTTCTTTCTTTTTTCTTTCTTTCTTTCTTTCTTTCTTTCTTTCTTTCTTTCTTTCTCTCTTTCTCTCTTTCTCTCTTTCTCTCTTTCTTTTTTTCTTTCTCTTTCTTTCTTTCTTTTTCTCTCTCTTTCTCTCTCTCTCTCTTTCTTTCTTTCTTTCTGTCTCTCTTTCTTTCTCTCTTTCTTTCTTTCTTTCTTTCTGTCTCTTTCTTTCTCTCTTTCATTCTCTTTCTTTGCAGGTGACTTCTCCAGTTTTATTTCATATTTATTGAGGTACAATTGACAAAAATTTTATACATATTAGGTGTATGAATTTGTTTGGAATATATAAACATTGTGAATAATCATCACAAACTAATTAGAAAATTTATCAACTCTCATAGTTCCCATTTTTTCTTTATTTTTTTTAATGAGAACACTTAAGTTCTACACCTTCTTAGCAAATTTCAAGTGTACAATAAAGTATTGTTATGTATATTCACATTGGTGTACAATAGGTCTTCAGAACTTATTCATTTCACGTAATTGAATCTTTGTGCCCTTTGACCAACAACTTTTCATTTCCACCACCTCTAAACCTTGCAACCACAATTTCAACCTATATATCTAACAGTTTGAATATTGGGTATTTCACATATAATTGAGATTATGCAGTATTTATCTTTCTGTGTCTACCTAATTTCACTTAACACAATGTCCTTTAGGTTTATCTATGTTGCTGAAAACATCAATATTTCCTTCTTTTTTAAGGCTGAATAATGTTTCACTATGTATATATATCACATATTTACTCCATTCATCTATTGGTAGAAATTTAGTATATTTCAATATCATGGCTATTGTGAATAATGCTGCAATGAACATAAGAGTGCAGATATTTCTTCAAGATAGTGACTTCATTTTGTATGGATATATATAGATATATATATCTCTCTCTCCAGCAATCATATATATGATATACATATATACATATATGATATACACATATATGATATACATATATACGTGTGTGTGTGTGTGTGTGTCTATATACACACAGACCATATGATTGCTGGGTCATATGGTATTTCTGTTTTCAATTTTTTGAGGAATCTTCATACTGGTTTCCAAAATGATTTTTCACCAAAAGTGCAGAAGTGGTCCCTTTTCTCCATATCCTTGCTAACGCTTGTTATCTTTTTTGTTTTTGATAATAGCCATTCTAACAAGTGTGAGGTGATATCTCATTGTGTTTTTGATTTGCATTTCTCTAATGATTACTGGAGTTTAACATTTCTTTGTGTATTGTTGGATGTTTGCATTTCTTCGTTTTATAAACATCTATTCAGACCATTTGCCTATTTTTTAATAGGGCTTTTATTTTGCCATTGAGTTGTATGAGTTTCTTACATGTTGTAAATACTAATCCCTTGTCTTATATATAGTTTGACAATATGTCTATATAATCCATTGTCTTATATAGAGTTTGCCAATATATCCTCCCTGTCTGTAGGTTGCCTTTTCACTTTCTAAATTTGTTTTTCAGTTCTGTTTTCTTGTTATTGTTGTTGTTGATGTAGTTGATTGTTTAGGGTTTTCTATATAGAGGATCATGTCATCAGCAAAAGACATAATCTTTCTTTGTTCTTTCTGATTTAGATGCCTTTTTTTTTCTTATCCAATTGCTCTGCCTAGGACTTCCAGTATTTTGTTGAAAAGAAGTTGCAAGAGTGGTCATCTTTGTATTGTACTTGACCTTAGTGGGAAAGTTTTCAGTTTATCTTCTTTAATTATGATGTTATCTATGAGCTTTTCATCTATAGCCTATATTGTGCTAAGGTAATTTCTTCTACAACTATTTTGTTGAGAATTTTAATAATCATAAATTAGTGTTTACTTTGTCAAATATTTATCTACATCTACTAAGATGATGATGTGATTTTTTCCTTTTCATTATGTTAATGTGATGTATCAGAATTATTGATCTGCATATATTAAATTATTCTTGCTTTTCAAGGATAAATCTCACTTGGTTGTGGATTCTGATTTTTTATAGCGCTGTTGAACTTGGTTTGCTATTATTTCATTGTGAATTTTTGCATATATGTTCATCAGGAATGTTAGCCTGTTGTTTTATTTTCTTATGGTGACTTTTTCTGGTTTTGGTGCTAGGATGATACTGGTCTCATAACATTTTGGAAGAGTATTAAAAATGTTATTAGTTTTTTGAGTGTTTGGTAGAATTCACCTGTGAAACCATCAGGTCTTGGACTTTTCTTTCTAGGGAAATTTTTGATCACTGATTCAGTCTTCCCCAAATCTGGGAACTTTTCATCCAACAGTTCTTTATATAAACTTTCTGTCTCGCTATATCTCTCTTCTCCCTCTTAAATTCTTAGAATACACATCTTAGTTCAGTTAATAATTTCCCTTAAATGCCATAGGCTTTCTTCACTCTTTTAAAATCTTTTTCTTCTTCTCTGACTGCATAATTTCAAATTATATGTCTTTTAATTTGAAGATTTTTTTTTTCTGCTTGATTGATTGTTAAGGTGCTCTATTGCATTTTTTTTTCATTCATTGTGCTTTACTGCTCCAGAATATCTGTTTTTTAAAAATAATTTCTAATTCATCATTAAATTTTTAATTTTATTTGTGTACTGTTTCCTAATTGTATTGATTTGTCTATCTCTGATCTCTTGTAGCTACCTGAACTCCTCTAAAACAACTCTTTTGGTAATTTTGAACTCTTTGGAAATTTATACATCTTTATTTCTTTGGGGTTTGTTACAGGAAATTCATTGTGGTTTTTGCTTTCTGGTGGTATCATGTTTTCTTGATTTTTGTTTTCCTTGTAGACTTGTGTTGATTTATGCACATATGAAGGAGCAGTCACCTCTTTCGGATTTATGGATTGGCTGCAGTGAGGAAAGATCTTTTCCTACAGGAAGGTATGAGGGCACTGGCTGAGAGGAGTGTGGAGGCTATGGGGTTGCAGGGAGAATTCAGTGGCTCTGGCCCTGGAGAAGTTCAGTGTTGCCTAATGCAGTCATTTGGGGTGGCAAAAGCTGTGTGTATTTGTAAAGAAGGTGAGAGCTGCTGAGATCTTCAGTGGCAAAGTCTGCTGGGGACCTTTTGCTCTTTCTTTCACTCACAGCGGGAGATTGTAGCCAACAGGATCAATCTATGTGACAAATTGTGCTGGGCTAGGGAAGCACTTATGCAGGTAAAATGTTTCATTTTCTTCTCTATGCAGCCATTCTTTATGTGCTCCATTGGATGTTGCAGTTTCTTCACTGTAATCCAGCGTTCTCCCAGAGCTATTTTTGTTGGTTGGTAGTTATTAAATTGTTTTGTGTAAGGTACATAAACTGGAACTTCCTATTCTGCCATCTTGCTGTTGTCATTCCCCAGGTCATGCTTTTTTAACCAATCTGATAATCTTTGTCTTTTATATTGTGTGTTTACAGTATTCATTTTTACAGGGATTATTGATATGGTTTCATTAAAACATACCATCTTGCTAGCTGTTTTTCATTAGTTCCATTTGTTCTTTATTTTTCATCCTCTTTACTTTTTGCCTTTTCTGGGCTTATACTTTTTAAAAATAATTTCATTTTCTCTTCTCTACTGAGCTATTATTTATATTTTTCTTAAAAATAGTAGTTGTTCTTAGAGTTTGTGTTCAAATAACATTATACCACCTTCATATGCTAATGACCTGGGATGTGCCTTTATATTCCTAATTCTTTCCTCTCGTTCTTTATGGTACTGGTATCACATATTTTTACACATGTACTGTAAACACACAATACATAGTTACAGTTTTTGCTCCAAGCAGTTATAATCAAAAGAGTAATTAAAATCAAGAACCTCATACATTACTTTACCTTAATTAATTCTATTTCCAGTACTTTTCTTAAGGTAAATTCAAATTTATTATATTATATTCTTATGCCTGAATGTTTTAAGAGCCCCTTGCTAAATTCAAGTTCCAGTATCAGAGTGACTAACAACCCTGCTTTAACATAAAATGAAGGACTGCTGGATGTGAGTGTTCTTGGATGCTTTTTTTTTTAAACCTGGTAGATAACCTAATAACACCTACTTGTCCAACTTATGATGGGGGTTTCCTTCACACAGGAAACTTGCTTATGGTTATCCTTGTGGCTCTTGTCTGACAAGTTTCTAGTTTATGCCTACCTGATCATCATTCTGGCAGTGAGTCCAAACTCGTGTTCCCTCAGCCTAGGGAAACTCTTAGTTCTTTAGATGGAAAGTGCAAATTCAATATAACACCAAAAAAGGAAACAAGTACAAAAATCTTTATGTACAGATTCTGGGAAACTGCAGTGTGGTGAGTCAGAAGGGCAACCCTCTATCTTAGGTCATGAAAGGCAGGAATGAAGAGTTAGATGGAGAGAGAGAGAATGAAAGAGAGAGTTAGAGAGAGAAAAGGAGAGAGAGAGCCCAGCAACTGGGAATGTATATGAGGGAATATGTGTGGGTTACTTTAAGTTGGTGAGCAAATGGCTGAACAGTCCATTTAAAGGAGCTAGTGGGAAAGCAAGGAGTCCAGTCTGCTAGATGGCAGAGACACCTCTAAGTTCTTATCTGTGGCCACTGGCTTTAACTATTTGGATGTGGCATACAACTGGAAACTGTGTGCTTCTGGTATGAGAAAATTAAACTTGTATTCAGAATAAGCTAAGGCAACATAAAATTATAAGAATTAATTACATTGAAGAGCATTCTCTAACATTTCTACATTTCTTTTGAAAACATCTTCCAATAATAAATCATTCATTTTTTGTTTACCTAAGAAAATCTTTATTTTTTCCTCAATTTTTGAACGGTATTTTACTAGGTATAGAATTCTGGGTTGACAGTGTTTCCCTACCAGTGCTTGAAAAGACATCACTCCATTGTATACTTTCTTGAATGCCTTCTGATGAAAGATCTGCTGTAATTCTTATCCTTGTTTCTTTGTAGGTAATATGTCTTCTTCCTCTGGTTACAAGACTTTCCCTTTGTCTTTAATTTTTAGCAAATATTTGCTGGGGCTGTTTGTGTATTTATCAATTACATATTTTGGATACAAGTTCTTTGTCTTTGTCTTATAGATGCATTGCAAAATTTTCTCCCTGGCTATAACTTACCTTTTCACTTTTTAAATTGTGTCTTTTGATGAGATGAAGGTTTTAGCTTAGATAACATTTAATGTTTATAATTTTTATAATTTTGTTGTCCCTGAAAAAATCACCTATTCCAATAACAAAAACATTCTCTTACTTTTCGTAAGCACTTTGTAGTTCTAGATTTTATATTTAAGTGTATGATCCATTTCAAATTAATTTTTGTGTGTGGTATAACGTAGGAGTCAAGATTAAATTGTTTCCTCTAAAGGCATGTGTAGTTGTTTCCAGCACCATGGGTTGAAAAGTCTATTTTCTCCTGGCGAATTATGTAGAAACCCTTGTTGAAAAGTCAGTCAGCCACATGTGTGCCTATTGCTGGACTTCACATTATTTTCATTGATATATTTGCCTATCCTTAGGGCAACATCACACAGACTTCATTACTATAAGTGAAAGGTGTATCTTTGTTTGTTTATGAATTTGGACCTTTTTATTTTGTGATGAGAGGAAACTGCTGGATTCATAAAATTTGGAGTCTTGAGTCTGTTTGAACTACACTGGAAACCAAGACCTTAAATCTAAGACCTTCTATCATCTCTCCTTCTCTCTTTCCTTTATTTATTTTCTTCTCCATTTCCTTATTTTAGAAATTAAAAATATAATATATGCCTTGCCTACATATCATGCAAGAATGCTTTGAAAAATAATATTCTATATAAACTTATGGAGAGTTTTGTATTTACATGATGTGAAAAGACAATTCTTATACTTCTAAATGTTGACATGTGTACATGTAAGCTTTGGATTTCAGAGAGCTCATTAGAAGTCTTGAATATTTTGTTTCTAATTTTGACTTAAAGACAAGGAGAACTGGGAAGATAAAGTCATAGAAGAATGACTGTTGTATTTCAGCTAAAATAGGACCTCTTTCCTCTCATCACCCAACACCTCCATCTATACTCAGGCAAAACCCAATTAGCTATTAATTGATGTGCATTAAAATTCATTAACTTTGCATGTGAGGCCTAGGCTATAATTAACTGTCTTTCTTACCTTTTGTTCTGAAATCTCTAGGTAAAAGATCTCATTGCTAATAAGAAGGAGAGAAATAATTTTGTGTAGTTAGTTAGACACAAGGTCTCCAGAAGGCTGGGTGACTGAGTGTCCCAAATGTCTGATCATAGCCAAGTAGCATTGCCAAATCCCTGAAATTATTTTCCTAGGTGAAATTTATTTTTGACATATTTGAAAAGGGAAAAAAAGTAGTAATAGTTGTAATAGTTTCTGTTACAATGCTATGGTTGGATTAATATACTTGCACATTTAATTACACTTTGTATACGTCCTCAATCAAATCAGAATCTAGATTTAAACTTTAGATCCAAAAATAAACTTTCCGAATGTGCAATTTTAAGTAAATAGTTCAGAAAGTAGATCAATTTTAATCTAACAGTATTGAAATCATTATATATATTTTTAAAAAGTCAACTTACAAATGAGTGATAGATAAAATAAATTTTTACCTCAGACTAAACAAAAGTTAGAATTTTCCCAAATGGCTTGCATCTGGCTTCCAAACATGATATTTGAATAGATTTACAGTAAGAGTTATTTTAGAACATGAGTATATGGGATCTACAAAAATCCCTATGATCTCAAGTTCCTTAAAAGTTGGCTATGAGAAGAATTATGTACAAACTTTATTTAAGTGAATATTTTTAACCCATTTTGCAGTTGATTCCATCCATTAGTAGACATAAAAGAAAGAAAACAATGTCCAATAAGAAATAAAGAAACTTTTTTTAATTAACCACTTTTTAATTTAAAATTATTATTTATTTATTTTTTAATTTTACATTCTGGGATACATGTACAGAATGTGTAGGTTTTTTACATAGGTATACGTGTGCCATGGTGGTTTGCTGCACCTATCTTAATATTCATAAAATTTACAGAAAACCATTAAGAAATTTTAGTCTCTCTACTCTCCATTCTGCAATTTGGACTACTGGGGCCTTGTGATTTAAATGACTTTTCTAAAGTCATGATTCTGGTAAGTGCCAGAATTGTAAGACATATCTGTTTTCTACCTAATTCATAACTAGTTCTTTCCAGTACATAATGAGCTGAACATTTAATTCACGCCTGACTCTAGAAAATTATCCCATATTTGTACATTAATCTGGATATACCATAGGTGTTTTAAACTCCCAGAAGATAACTATATGTTCTACTCATAGCTAACATTTATTTTATTGCTATTATGTTATAGACACTGTTATAGACAGTTCTATTATTGTTATCTTCATTTAACAGATGAAAACATGGAGATTCAGAGAGGCTAAGTAACCTGCCCAGGGTCTCAGCTTCAAAGTGAAGGTTGGTGCTTAAAAAGCCTATGCTCTTAACCTATGCATACTAACGTTTATGTATAATAATGGCCCATGATGGCTAGAGTAATACATAAGTCCAATTCTACAGTAATCAGCAATAATAGAGAAGTTTTCCAAACTTTAAAAAATGTTTTCAAATAATTGCCTATTGAATTACAAATTGGACAATTTCCTCTTAGGTCTTGCTGTTTTGTATTCTCATCAGTACTGAGGTGAGATAAGACTGAGGAATAAATTCTGTTTCATTACCTGTATATTTTAAATGTTAAAACATTGTTGAATAATTTGTATCCTGATTCTTCTCAGTTTCTACTGCCTGCTACTCCTGTGAGTAGCTTCTCAATGTCAGTTGTCCCAGATCCAGACCCTTGGCCACTCTTCTTCTTCCACCTTCTGTCATAGATATTTTCATTCATTTATTGAATTTTCAACCCGTATATAGGCCCAGGAAAACTAAATTTCTATCTCTAGTCATAGCCACTGAGTTCCAAATTTAGATATGTTTTTATTTGTTTTTTTGGCATATCCGCTTGAAATTCCAATAAAAAGCTCAAATTTAACACAGTTGAAGTAGAACCCCGTAATCCTTTCTGCCCTCAAACACAGAGCAGGAATGAAAAATAAAAATAAAATCTGCTGTTAGCTCAGTATTTTCCATACCAGTTAATACTATCCCATCCACCTAGTTGTTCTCCCCCAAATTAGAAGTCATTCTTAACCATTTACTTCCCTTACACTCTGCATTAGCCCTTTAGCACATCCTCTCAACTGTACTTTCAAACCATTCTCTCTTATTTGTCACCTTCCCTTCTTCTTCACTGCTATCATTCTAAGCCAAACCACATACATCTCTTGCCTGAATTACTTGGTAGCCTGTTATTTGGTCTCCTTGCTTCTACTCTCCCCCCTTTATAATACATTTTATATACCAGCTACAGGTGTATCTTTAAAAGGTAAATCTCAGTGTGTTGCTCATATCCCTTTCCTGCTTAAAGACCTCCAATGGCTCCAATGGCTATTCACTGCATTTAGAATAAAACTCAGATCTTCATCATAACCTCAATGGTTTATGTGATCTCAGTCTTGCTTACCTGTTTGATTTCACTGTTTGTCACTCTCCCCTCACTAATTACACTCCAGCCATAAAACTTTGGTTTCAGTTCCTTGAATAAGCCAATCATGCTTGCCTCAAGAATCTGTTAATAAATATTGGGAGTTTAAGGAAAATTAGGTAAAAAAGTGCTGATGTGTTGTATATTGCTTCAGCCACTTCTCGAGAAAGTAACTCTGAAGATGATTCAAAGATCATTAGGACCAACACTTTGGTTACAAAAGGCTGGGTGAAATCTGTTCAAAGATTTGGGGATGGAACTACTCTGTAGAACCTTGGGCAGTGGGAGCCCTGCCTAGAGTCATTGGGTGATGCTGCCACCCCCAGTGGGCCAAAAAGATGAGACATGGAGCCAAAGAGAATTATTTTTGAAACTGAAGGTCTGATAGAATTTGCCTAGCTAGATTTTGGACTTGTTTAAGATCTGTCACCTTTTTCTTCCTTTCTATATTTTCCCTTTTCAATGGAAATGTCCATCCTATGCCTCTCTCATCATTGTATTTTGTGGGCAGATAATTTTCAGGTTTCACAGGCTCACAGCTGAAGGGGAATTTGCCTTGGGATTAATTGTACTTTGAGTCTCATACATATATGACTTATATATTATTTAGCTAAAACTTTGGACTGTAGATTTTACAGTTGATGCCAGAATGACTTAAGACTTGTAGGGCTTTTGGTGTAAAATGAATGTATTTTACAGGCAAGAAGTACATGAATTTGGGGGGATTGGAAACAGAATGTTACAGACTGTGTTTTCCCCAAAATTCATATGTTGAAATTCTATTCATCAATGTGATGGTATTTGGAAATGGGGTCTTTCGGATATACTTAGGTGTAGATAATGATGGGTGATCATGATGGAATTATTGCTCTTATGAGAAGAGATACCACAGAACTCTTTGCTCTCTCTCTGCCATGTGACAACACAGCAAGAAGGCAACCATCTACAAGCCAACAAAAAGGCCCTCACCAGAAATTGACCAAGATGGCACCTTAATCTTGGATTTATAGCCTCAGAAACATGAGAAAATAAGTGTTTAAGCCATAAAGTCTATGGTATTTTGGTATGGCAAGCCAAGCTGACACGTGGTTTCCAATTTACTAACAAAAAGTTTTCCCAAGAGAAAAAAACTATTTATTTACACTTGCCACATTTTTTAAAACTAGAAAGGTACATACAACGTTACTTTTTCCACCTAATCCCACCTCCCTTCCTTGATCGATCTGAGACTGAAAGGGCAACTAGGGTTGGGAAGAAGACTGAAGAAGAGAGAGTGCAAGGAAGAGAAAGGAACTGGATAAACTCTCCCTCTGTCCTCGGGATTCTGCGACTGACTTAGGCCCAAGCTAGAGAAGAGAAGTTTTAAATTGGATAACAGATTAAAGGTTTTTTAAATTTATTTTTAATTTTTTAATGGTACTGTGCTTTTTGATATATGAAAAAGGTTTTTTAAATTTTGTTTTTATTTTTCCATAAGTTGTTGGGGTACAGGTGGTATTTGGTTACATGAGTAAGTTCTTTAGTGGTGATTTGTGAGATCTTGCTGTCCCCATCACCTGAGCAATATATTCTGCACCATAGGTGTTGTCTTTTATCCCTCGTCCCCCTCCGACTCTGCCCCCCAAGTATGTGATATCATTCTTATGCTTCACTTAAAACGTACAGAACCACAGAATGGATATGAGGTAAAATATTTTTTTTTAATGGTGAGATGCACTCAAGATTTAATTCATTGTCAAGAAAGAACTATTTGACAAAGTTAGTTCAAAGGGATAGTGGTGAAATAGAATAAAGTTGCCTTCTGTTTCTTCTCCACAAAATACAGATTAACTAACCATATACAGAAGTAAAATAATATGATACCTATCATAGGAAAGCATAAAAATGTCATAGAGGAATTCATGGAAATCGTGGTAGAAGGCAGGGAGCAATTCATTTTGCCTGTTGGGTCAGTAAGGCTAGAAAGAGAAAAGAGACTTTGATCTATGCCTTTAAAAAATGAAGATAAATGCAAATCAAAACCACAATGAGATACCATCTCACACCAGCTAGAATGACTATCATTACAAAGTCAGGAAACAACAGGTGCTGGAGAGGATGTAGAGAAATAGGCACACTTTTACACTGTTGGTGGGACTGTAAACTAGTTAAACCATTGTGGAAGACAGGGTGGCGATTCCTCAAGGATCTAGAACTAGAAATACCATTTGACCCAGGCTTCCCATTACTGGGTATATACCCGAAGGATTATATATCATGCTGCTATAAACACACATGCACACATATGTTTATTGTGGCACTATTCACAATAGCAAAGACTTGGAACCAACCCAAATGTCCATCAGTGACAGACTGGATGAAGAAAATGTGTCACATATACACCATGGAATACTATGCAGCCATAAAAAAGGATGATTTCATGTCCTTTGTAGGGACATGGATGAAGCTGGAAACCATCATTCTGAGCAAACTATTGCAAGGACAGAAAACCAAACACCACATGTTCTCATTCATAGGTGGGAATTGAACCACGAAAACACTTGGACACAGGGTGGGGAACATCACACACTGGGGGCAGTTGGGGGGTTGGGGGCAGGGGGAGGGATAGCATTAGGAGATATACCTAATGTAAATGCGAGTTAATGGGTGCAGCACACCAACATGGCACATGTGTACATATGTAACAAACCTGCACATTGTGCACATGTACCCTAGAACTTAAAGTATAATAAAATAAAATAAAATAATAGAACATTCTAAGACATAGGGTAGCAAAGAGTGGAACATTCCGAAAGGAGTAAATAACATGGGAAAAAGAAGGGAAACTTGAAAGTCCTTGAGAGCTCAGAGAATGGCACTTAGTTAAGCAAGGCTGGATAATAGAGCGTTTGTAGGAGAGAAAAAAAGGCAATTATTCTAGAAATGTAGGCTAGTACCTCATGTGCCTTTTTAAGTAATTAAACTTGCCACCAAAAGATTTTTAAATAAAGAAATGCCTGAAAATTATGTGCATGTAATCAAAGAAATTACTAATGAGACATGTAGAGAGGAACTATAGTGGAGAATTTAGAATGAAATCTGGAGAAAACACTCATAATGAGTGAACAGAGAAAGAGGATCCAATGAAAAGTCAAGAAGGAACAGGTAATGAGAAGCAGGTGTTAAGAAGGGGGTAGCCAATTATTATTTGGCAGAGAGATCAATAGGAATAGGGACCACAGGTTCCAAAGTTGTGTTTTCATTTCTCTATTTAGAAAGTAAAGGTGGTACTTTGGATAGTTGAGATGTTGCAAAACGAGCAACATGTAACCACACAACACTAAAGTATTACAATTAGCAAACCAAGATTGTAAAGGGATGAATAATAAAAATAGATTATGTTTTGCACTGTTAGAGCATTTTATCAAGTTTAGGTCTCCTAGTATACTGTGAAACTCAGGAGTATTTTTACATTGTTTTAAAGAGTTATCCCCAGAATTTGATAACTGATGATCCAATGATCTTTTAAAAAAATATTTATGTAAACGTGTGCCATTTCACCAAAAGTTACATTAAAATGGTCAAAACAAAGGCTTTTCTTTTTATGTGAACAGACTGAAACATTAAAGCTGGGGGCCTTGGGTAATATCTAGCATATTCCCCACATGCAGATGAGGAAACTGAAGTTCAGAGGGGTCAAATGACTCCCTCCATGCTACTTGAATAGTTATTGGCAGAAATGGGAATCAAAAGCAAGTCTCACGACACCTTTTTAAGAGTGTATTTTCACTGTATCACACTGGTGCTTCTTAAAAATTAGTGACTGGAAAGTAGAAAATGATCATTAGCAACGGGATGAATCCCAAGCAGATGCTCTAGCGAGGTAAAGCTTATGGCATGGAGCAGAGACACCATTAACAAATACTGCTAGATTTGCCATGAAGGAAGTGAGTTTTATGACTCAAAACAAAACCCCACAAAGGAGAATTTTGGCAGTCTCAGGTCAACTTTCAGCAGCCCTTGCTTGAGACTCAGCTTGCTTAATGGGCTGAGCTACTCTAGGACCTCCTGGGACTCATTATACAATGACTATGGTCTTTAGACCTTGAGATTTGGAGCTTAAGCTGCTTGTCTTGTCAGAGACAGACTAGCAATGAGTGTTAATATTAAAGAGCAATAGATCACTGGGATTTGAATTAGGGGAAACAATTCAAGTTCTCTTTGGAGGAAATAGAGATATTATGCAGGAAAGCATAGAATAAAAAGTATGTTGTCAACTATGTTTTAGTCACAGAGACTTGAATAAGCAAAATCGTATGTGAGCTATATCTTCTCATGGTGTTGCCTCTTAATTCCAGGTCGCACGAGTAAAGTTACTGTTTTCTACTTATTGACGAGAGATAAATGTCACATTGAAATAAAATGTACAGTAGCAATAGAGAGTTCTTTGTTCTTCTGGGTGGCACAAATAATGATGAAACTAAAGCAAAATCTAGCTCACAAATCTACAGGACAGGACAAATTCCACATAATTAATTCAGGCAGTTCTTCTAATAGTTGCTACTAATTTAACATTCAAACAATAGTACCTTAAATTTATGGCTTTCTAATCAAGACCTCTAGAACTTGTGGAAAATTAAATTATAAAATCTAAAAAATTTAGAAATGTATTCTTTAAAACACAGGAATATGTGACTCAATGGACATATCTTTCCCCAGCCTCATAGCAACTGGTGGCAATGAAACATTCTGGCCCTATGAAGGAGAAAGCGTAACATGGGGCTTACCATCATCCGCATAGATGAACTTTCCTTTCATCCAGTTGAAAGACATTTTGATGAACAAATTTCACTGTCAATGATACTTTTGAGACTGGGTGCATGTACCGATTGTGCTTTCTTTTGTTCCTCAAAGGATTTGTCCTTACGGGGCCTGCACTAGTCTGTTAGAAAACATTGCAAAAAATGGTATTAATTCAGGTGAGGGTGCATTTTTTGAAAAGGCCTATGAGAAACTTGGACTGTTCACATTTCAATTTTAAACTGAAGATGAGAATAAGCATAAATGAGAAGATGGGGCTGAGCCTTGCTGAGCTTATGGTGAAGAAGACTGGAAAGGGTGGGTACCCTAAACCTGTTGACTACTGAGGTACTTCATTATGTAAATCTCTCATCCAATGGACAGCTTGCTGAACCAAGAGTTTGCTGCCTCTATGAAATTCTAACTTTCATTCTGTTGGGGAATTTTCACATTGGACTGGGATCAATATTTTGTCCTGCCAAAAATAATCACTATAGACAGTGGTGCATACAGATCTGCAATCTCCTTGCGCTCGAGATTGTATTTAAAAACGCTTTTGATATTTTCTATTAAGTAATCTATCTTGTATTCACAGTCTTGAAGGATAAAAAATATACTACTGTGGGAAACACTGTGAAAATGTACAGCTCAATAAAAGTCTTCATTTATATATATATGAATATATGTGTGTATATGTATGCATATATACTTATATATGTATGTATACATAAAAAGCACACATATATTTGTGTGTATCTCATTTATATACATGCATGTATAGTTATCCTTATTTTCCTAGTCATGAGTTTTCTAGCACTACCTGTAATTTCTTCCTCCTTTATTAAGCAGAAAAGAGCAAGCTAAAGTTAGAATAGTAATCAGAAAAGTGATGAAGTCCATAGTTTCTCATAGGTCACTAGAAAATATACTCAACTCTTTCTATCTCTCCGCCATTTTTAAAGCTGGGAGTTACAAGACAAAGGAGAGTCTATATTAATTTGGTAGCTGGAAGGAAATGATAGGACAGCAATGGGTATGAGTTTGCCATGGATGGCCAAGCAGAGGGCTCTAGAACAATGGCTTCTGTCCGATGTTGTGTTGCTGTTCAGCATGATGTCCTTAACTTCTATTCCCAAGTTAGTTTTGTTGCCTATAAAAACAGTGATGAATTATTGGCTCATGTTAATTGCTCTTCATTTACTTTGAAACATGTTTTACTAAGTACAATTTCCAAACTGTTAAATTATATTCCAGCAGAGGTAATTCTAAAAAGTCACCCCGTTTGGAAGATATCATGAGTGTAGTGGGAAGGAAGAAAAGGGAGAAAGGGAAAGTCACAGTGCATTACACCATGGTTCTTTGAGAAATAAATTTGCTGCCAACACATGTCACTGTGACAAATTCCTAAGCACATTTTACAGCTTCTTAGAGATGTTTAAGAGGTTGTATTAGTCAGCAGCTATGAAGATCACCAATGAACAGCTGAATGATTCTCTGCTTAAGTTAGTATAAACCCAGTTAACAGAAAAATGAAGAAAAATGAAAGAACAGGGCATTGTGCTTTATTGGTTTTTACCCATGATGCTTTATGGGTTATTAAGACACCCTGTGAAGACAAAGAAGGTGTATAGAGAACCATACTCTTGTCATTATTATCTCTAAACAATGAGCAGCCCAAAATGAAAGTCTCCTTCTGATGGGGGGGGAACTTAGGAAATGAGTTTTCAGAGCAGTGAAGCACTGTCATTGCCCAGCATTTAAAAAAGAAACAACCATAGGTAATAAGTATTGGTTATTCCAAGTTTGAAGAATGCAGAGGCTATACATTACTGACTTGAGGCAGAAAAGTTTTCTTCTTTTATGAAATCAATGACCCCCAAACTCTGTCATTAGTAACAATAATTAAAAGGTGCTCTAAGAAGAAATGGATGGATGATTGTCACTAAGAGGCACATTCTTATTAATTTATTACCAATTTTTAACTTTGCTTTATTAGGACATGTCTGTTGAAGGCCATTTAGGACTCAGGGGATATGCCTGCACTTCATATTGCCTCCATATTGGTTCCAGGAGGGAGGATCATTCCAGTTTGTTGTCCTCCATGGACCTATACATGCAGAGAGGTGGAGAGAAATCTATTGCCTTGTAAATTTTCCAATTAGGTAAGTGGTCAACTTCTTTAGGATGTTCTTGGAACTAACTGAGTAGGCTTTTAAGAGTCAGTTCTGGAAAACAATCATTAGTTAAGCAAACTGTAAAGCAGTCTGCATCTTATTTATGCCTCTGCCTCTGTGAGAAATAGCAATAAAACTTGTCCCTGTCTTAGATAAATTATAAATGTGATCTGAGGATCCTGAAAGCACCCAAAGCTTAAGTTCCCTCAGTGTATTTTGCTCTCTGTGTTTCAGTTGTCACATACTTCATGAAGATTGCCTTAGGGGGAGAGGATGATCTCTGAAGATGTCTAATCTTTAGAGCCATTCAGCAGGTACCACTAGATTTCATAGCATAGGGTTCAGCCCAGAGATGTTTTCTAAATGAGCTCACTTGGCAGGAGAGTTTTTCTACTTTTTAAAACTACTTCCAGTGAAATACATTATTCCTATTATCTCTCTGCCTTAGGGATAAACATACAGATCTATGTCTCTTGGTTTCCCCATAGGTATCTCTTGTGATGGAGCTGTAAAGACACAAATTGATCTATCCCAGAGTGGGCAATCACCAAGGACAATGGAATTAGGCATTTGTTGACTTTCTGTAGCGTAGTTTACTAGAGCTTGTCTTTGTCTCCTATAGAAAAGCAAGTGCCATGCCAAATGCCCTTGAACTTTATCTGAAAGGATCAACTGTTTAGGAGTCTCTAGGGTGAAATTTTCCCCATTGTTACCAATGCTTTCATCTCCACAAAGCCTAACACAAAACCTGGCATAAAGTAGAAATTGAGTAAATGAATAATTGAATAAAATGTTAATTCATGTCATGAATGCAATAGCCTTTTATATGATTTTCCTCCATTGTGCTAAGTATAGAGAATATGACCTGAGATCATTTGAAATAAACTCATGAATAAACACTGGAAATTGTGTCTGCTTTAGCTATACAACTAAAGGCAAGATTTTATTTAATTTGACTGAAAGCTTGAAAATCTGAATTGTGCTTTCAGGAATATTTTAACAAACCTATTAAAGACAAGAGAACCCCAAATCGCCTTGGTAAAAATAAATGCACAAAATGAATCCATTATCTAAATTCATAGACCACTGTTTACCAATAATTAACAAATCCAATGGTTATTAAGAACTTAGCCCCCTCTAATGGAGCAGACCATAGGGAAATATCAAAGAAGTGCTAACAGCTGGCTTGTTAATATCCTCATTCTTTTTTCTTTTACGAGAAAAAAACAAATGGGAAAGCACAAGAGCAATTATACAGTAGTGCTGCTTAAGATAAACCAGAAGAAGTAAAGTGCTAAATGAATTGATAGCATAACTATATCGCAGATCATAAATGCTAATATTGAATCACAAATACATGAAATGTTACGAGCTTAAGAAATGCTAATATACAAGAAATTGATTTTATTCTTTGGTAAATACTTTTTCTGAGAGAAAGATCCAGCCACAAATCCTAACTTGGGGAGGAGCATTTATCTCATTAAGTCACTACTACATGCCATCTGTTTCAAGTCAAATCCACAGAAATGAGCCTTTTAAAGAGCAAGAAGACCAAAAAGAATGCCAGCTTTCGCCTTTCCCTCATATATTCTTTTTTATACCTTTATTTGTAATCATTGTGAATGTATCAGAACAAGTGAAAATGAAGGCTAAATAGAGTTAGTCTTTTCAAGAGAAAAGAGCTATTCCATCTTTTTTTTTTTTTTTTTTTGAGACGGAGTCTCGCTCTGTCGCCCGGGCTGGAGTGCAGTGGCCGGATCTCAGCTCACTGCAAGCTCCGCCTCCCGGGTTCACGCCATTCTCCTGCCTCAGCCTCCCGAGCAGATGGGACTACAGGGGCCCGCCACCTCGCCCGGCTAGCTTTTTGTATTTTTTAGTAGAGACCGGGTTTCACGGTGTTAGCCAGGATGGTCTCGATCTCCTGACCTCGTGATCCGCCCGTCTCGGCCTCCCAAAGTGCTGGGATTACAGGCTTGAGCCACCGCGCCCGGCCGCTATTCCATCTTTGTCTTTTGGATTCCCTCTGCCCTTCCTCAACATCTCCTGGCCACTTAAATAAGGTCTTTTCTGAGAAGTCACTTGGTCAAAGATGTCTTTCCTGACTCATAATGGAAAGCTCTTTGGCCACATGTATTGCATATTGCCTGGATCTTAACACTCATCATATTAATACTTATGTTCCCAGGGTGCTAAAACAACATTTATTTCTGGCACAGTTCTACTCTTTTCAGTACTCAGTAGAGTGCTGGAAACATGGTAAACATTCAATCCACACTCGTTGAATAAATGAACAAATAAATGAATGAAAAACTTAAATGGTAAAGGTGGATTGTTCCAACATCACCCTCAAATTAAGTAGAGATTTTCAGATGATATTTTATGGGTATCAATTGGGAAGGTACATTTAGTCATTTAGAAACATTTTTTAATGTTTCTTTTTGCTTATTAAGACTGACATAAGTATTCTATATTAGATAATGAGTCCAAAGACATGTCTATCTCAGTAGTGCCCAACTCATTTAATATTTTTATGTCTCTCTGTCTCTCTCTTTCTCTCTCTCTGTGTGTGTGTGTGTGTGTGTGTGTGTGTGTGTGTGTGCGCGTGCGCGTGCACGTGTGTATGTGTGCTTATGTTGTGGGTGGAGATGCCAGGTGAATCTCTCCACAATTTCTTGCTTTAAGATACTCTAAGTTCCTGAAGATTTATTTATAGAAGATAAGCTTTTGAGTTTTTGTAGCTTCCAGTTCTGAGACACTGCTTGGATCTGAAGTTTTAGACTTAGGCTTAGATCTGAAGAGAAACCAACTAATTATTATGAATCTGGAACCCATCCTTTGGGCCACTTCATTCCAGCTGCTTATAGTAATAGTTTTCCTATTGCTCTAGTCATATCAGACTACCTCACCTCACCCAGCAACTTACAGTGGGACTCAGGACCTAGGCTGAAAGAATCGATTACATATATATGCACATTTGAGGCTATGAAAGTCCAGCAAATAAAACTTAAGGCTAAAGATTGGTAAAATCAAGTTGTACTGAAAGGAGAAGCAATATGATTTATTACCTTATACTTTGTGTGGTAATCAAACTGTTTCAGCTTAAGTATGTCTGAAGAGAGTATATAAAAACCAAAATTAATGTTCACACACCTTCATGAATACTAACTACAAAATGGCTAAGACAGTAAAATAACACCAGAAAGAAGAAAAAAAGGTTCAAAATACCATTAACCTTTACTTCAATTTCCTTACTTGAAGTCAGGGGCATGCTTGGTGTAGTTTCCAGCTTTTAGTCATTTTTGTTTTTGAACATTGATAGTGTAATGAGTTAAGTTGCTGCGAGACATCTTGCTAGACTTGTTTTGAAATAAGCAGAATTTACATTTAATTTCACAAGATTGAACTTCAAAATGTTTTAGTGTTTTAAAATTGCTCCTCAAATTTTTAATTTCAAGAAAATAATATAAACTTTATAAAATTTGTCAACATTGTGTTTATGTGTATGTATAACAATTTCTCTTTTGTTTCATCTTAATTTTTGCATTTATGTACTAATGTATGTCAATCAACAACTTGCGAGTGATAATTGCTGTTTCTATTTATTTGCTTTTAATTGACAGATAAAATTGAATGTATTTACTGTGTACATCATGGTGTTTTGAAGTAATAAACATTGTGGAATTAATTAATGTAACTGATTAATGTATTCATTACCTCACATAGTTATTATATTTGTGATAATACTTATCCATTTCTTAGCATTTTTTAAGAGTATAATATATTGTTATTGGTTGTAATATTTTGCAATAGATCTCTTGAATTTATTCCTCCTATTTAACTGAAATTTTGTAGCCTTTGATAAACACCAAGCCTCCCCCCGCTTCCAATAGCCCTAGGCCCTGGTAACCACCATTCTATTCTCTAGTTCTATGTGATCCAATTTTTTAGATTCCATATATGAATGAGTTCATGTAATACTTTTATTCGTGTGTCTGCTTTATTTTATATAACATAATGTCCTCCAGGTTCATCACTGTTGTCACAAATAGCAGGGTTTCCTTATTTTGTATGGCTGAATAGTATTCCATTGTGTATGTACACACCACATTTTCTTTTTCCATTAGTTTGCTGATCGACACTTAGGTAAAATCTATACCTTAGCTATTGTGAATAATGCTACAATAAACATGGCAGCACAGTACTTCTTTGTGATATTGATTTCATTTCGTATGGATATATACCCAGAAGTGGGATCACAGAATTAAAAGGTAGTACTCTTTCTAATCTGTTTTTAATTTTTTGAGGCTCCTGCATACTGCTTTCCATAATGGTTGTACTAATTTGCATTCTTATCAACAGTGTTCAAGGAATCCTCTTTCTCCACATACTCTCCAACAATTGTTATCTTTTGTCTTTTGGATAATACCAAATTCTAAGTAGTATGAGGTGATTTCATTCTAGTTCTAATTTGCATTTCTCTGCTGATTAGTAATGCTGAGCAATTTTTCAGATACCTATTGGTAATTTTTATGTCTTCTTTGAAGAATGTCTATTCAAGTTCTTTGCCTATTTTTCATTTGGGTTATTCATTTTCTTGCTTCTTGATTCTCTGTCCTAGTCTATTGGTCTATGTGTCTGTCTCTTTTTATGCCAGTGTCATGCTGTTGTGTCTACTATAGCTTTGTAGTATATTTTAAAGTCAGGTACTATGAGGACTAAAGCTTTATTCTTTTCTATCAATTTTTGGGGGTCTGAGGTTTTTTATTGTTCCATATAAATTTTAGGATTTTTTTCTATCTCTGTGAAGAATGTCATTGTTATTTTGATAAAGATTGATTGAATCTCTAGATTTCTCTGGGTAGTAAGGGAATTCTAAAAATATTAAATTTTGTTGTTGTTGTTTTTTGGAGACAAAGTCTCACTGTATCACCCAGGCTGGAATGCAGTGGCACCATCTTGGTTCACTGTAACCTCTGCCTCCCAAGTTCAAGCAATTCTCATGCCTCAGCCTTCCAAGTAGCTGGGATTATAGACATGCACCATCATGCCCGGCTAATTTTTGTATTTTTAGTAGAGATGGGTTTTTGCTATGTTCGCCAGACTGGTCTCCAACTTCTGGCCTCAAATGATCTGCCCACCTTGACCTCCCAAAGTGCTGGGATTTACAGGTTTGAGCCACTGCGCCCAGCATCAATATTAATTATTTCAGTCTATGAACATGGGATATCTTTCCATTTATTTGTGTCTTCTTCAATTTATTTCATCAAGGATTCATAGTTTTTAGTGTAGAGAACTTTCACCTTGTTGGTTAAATTTATTCCTCAGTATTTAAAAAAACTTTCAGTAGCTGTTATAAATGTTCTTTTTTCTTGATTCCTTTTACAGGTAGTTTGTTGTTAATGTACAGAAACATTCCTAGCTTTGAATCTTGATTTTTGTATCCTGCAGCTTTACCAAATTCATTTATTAGTTCTAACAGTTATTTGGTGGAGTGTTTAGGGTTTTCTCAGTATAAAATCAAGTCATCTGCAAACAGGGGCAATTTAACGTCTTTACTTCTCATTTGTTTGCCTTTCATTCTTTTCTTTTTCCTAATTGCTCTGGCTAGGTCTTCCATTACTATTTTAAATCCAAGTGGTGAGATATCAGAGAAAAAGCTTTCAATTTTTCCTTGTTGGGTATGGTAGTTCTGAGTTTGTGATATATGGTCTTTATGAGGTACATACTTTCTATACCTAAATTTGCTGATGGTTTTCATTATTAAAGGATGTGGAATTTTGACAAATGTTTTTTCTCCATCTACTAAAATGATCGTATCAGTTTTTCCTTCATTGTGTTAATGTGATGTATTACATTTATTGATATACATACGATGAATCTCACTTGATCATGCAGAATGGTATTTTTAATGTGCCACTGGATTTGGTTTGCAAGTAATTTGTTCAGAATTTTTACATCTATGTCCAACAGGAATATTGGCCGACAGTTTTCTTTTTTGTAGTGTCCTTGTTTGGCTTTGGTAGCAGGGTGATGCTGGCCTCAGAGAATGAGTTTGGAGGTGTTCTGTCCTCTTTAAATTTTTTGGGCTAGTTTGAGAAGAATTAGTATCAGCTTTTCTTTAACTGTTTGGTACATCCCAGCAGTAAAACTATTAAGTCCTAGGCTTTTCTTTGATGAAAACCTTTATTACTGAGTCAGTCTTCTTACTATTGGTCTGTTTCAATTGTTTGTTTCTTTATAATTTAATCCTGATAACTTTCATGTTTCAAGGAATTTATCCATTTCTTCTAGGTTATCCAATTTATTGGCATATAATTGTTCATAATAATTGTTCATATAATTGCTCTCTCTTATGATCTTTTGTATTTGTGTTGTATCAGTTGTGGTATCTCCTTTTCTATTTATGGTTTTATTTATTTGAGTCTTACCTTTTTTTTCTTAGTTAACATAGCTAATGACTCATAAATTTTATTTTCAAAAACCCAACTCTCAGTTTTGCTGAGCTTTTGTTCTGTTATTTTCTAATCTCTATTTCATTTGTTTCTGCTCTGATTTTTATTTTTATATTATTTCTACTATCATTGGACTTAATTATTTGTTCTTTTTTTTCTAGTCCTTGGGGTGCAGTGTTAGCTTGTTTATTTGAGATCTTTCTTTTTTCTTTCTTTCTTTCTTTCTTTCTTTCTTTCTTTCTTTCTTTCTTTCTTTCTTTCTTTCTTTCTTTCTTCCTTCCTTTCTTTCTTTCTTCTTTTTTTCTTCTTTCTTTCTTTCTTCTTTCTTTCTTCTTTCTTTCTTTCTTTCTCCTTTCTTGTTCTTTCTTTCTTTATTTATTGCTATAAATGTACCTCTTATAACTTCTTTTACTGTAACCCATAAGTTTTACTATATTGGGTTTCTATTTTTGTCTTTAGGTATTTTTAAATTTCCCTTTTAATTTCTTCATTGATTAATTAGTTGTCCAAGAGCATGGTTATTTAACTTCCTTGTATTTGTGAACTTCCTGAAGTCCTTTGTGACACTTATTTTTAGTTTCATGTCATTGTGGTCAGAAAAAATACTTGATATCATTTTAATCTTCCTAAATTTGTTGAGACTTTTTTGTGGTCTAACAGATCCACTGTGAATAATGGTCCATGTGCAGTTGAGAAGAATATGCATTCTTCAGCCTTTGTTTGGAATGTTCTGTATATATCTCTTAGGTCTGTATGATCTACAGTACAGTTTGAGATTCACGTTTGTTTATCCATTTTCTGTGTGGATGATCTGTCATTGATGAAAGTAGAGCATCCTCCTATGCTTATTTTACTGTAGTCTTTTCCTTTAGATCTATGAATATTTGGTTTATATATTTAGATACTCTAATGTTGAGTGCATATATATTTACAATTGTAGATCCTCTTGCTAAATTTACCCCTTTATTATTTTACAGTAACATTCTTTGCCTCTTTTTACAGATTTTGACCTAAGGTCTATTTTATCTGATATAAGTATAGATATTCCTTCTTTCTTTTGTTTTTCCATTTGCATGGAATATCTTTTTTCATCCCTTCACTGTCAGTCCATGGGTGTTCTTCCAGGTGAATTGAGTCTCTTTTAGGTAGCATATAGTTGAGTCCTTTAAAAAGGTCATTTAGCCACTCTGTGTCTTTTGATTTGGGTTATTTAGTTAATTTACATTCAAGGTAATTATTGATAAGTAAGAACTTATTGCTACCATTATGTTAATTGACTTCTAGTTGTTTGGTCTATCTTTGTTCTTTTCTTTCTTTCTTGTTATCTTCCTTTGTAGGTAAGCAATTTCCTCTAGTTTTATGTTTGACTTTTTGGTTTTTGTGTATATATTGTACATTTTTGCTTTGTGGCTATCATGAGGCTTACAAAAACGTCTTATAGTCATAACAGGTTATTTTAAACATATAACAACTTAAATTTGATCTCAACAGAAACAAAAATACTCTACAGTTTTACTCCACTACCTTCCCAACATTTTACATTTTTGATGTCACAATGTACATCTTTTTATATTGTAAAGTCCTTAAAAAGTATTGTAGCAATTATTATTTTAGTAGTTTTGTCTTTTAAGCTTCATGCTAAAGATATAGTGATTTAAACACCAACATTACAGTATTAAGAGTATTATTAATTTGACTGTGTATTTACTTTTACCAGAGATTTTTATCTTTTCAGATTTTTATTTTTTTATCTGAAAAGACAGAAACAAGTTTTCCTGTTACTTATTAGTGTCAATTTCTTTCATCTTAAGCTCCCTTTCAGCATTTCTTGCAAGATAGGTTTGGTGGTGATAAACTCCCTCAGCTTCTCTTTGAGAAAGTCTTTCTCTCTCATTCACTTTTGAAGGACAGTGAAGTGGTGGGGTAGGCCCAAAGCCTTGGGCTGCTGTGGCCAGAAAGGTGTTGGGTTACACCCAAAGTTGGAGTCCACTGTGGCCAGCCTGCAAGTCACTGGGGGAGCTGGAAGCTCAAGGCCCCCAAGGCCTACCAGGCAGAGAGCTGTCCACTTCCTGTCACCATTAAGGGCATACTGGAGATTGAGTCTACCTCACAGGCCTGAAGCCTGAGGCTGGAGGGGTCCTACCTAGTGTGAGGGCAGGTCTGGAGGCTCAGCCTTTGGGTACTGGCCTGGATTCTGGTGCTGTGGGGCCTACCTGTTGCTGGGTTTTGCTGTGGCCATCCTAGTGTTAGGGCGCAGGCAAGGTCCTGTGCTCAATTTCCTCTCTTTCCTGACATGGACAGTATTTGTTGCTGGACTTTGCTGCCTAGGATTGGAGACGGGCAATGTGAGTAATATAAGACTATCCCTCCTACTCTCTTCAAAATTTCTTTCCTTATTGTGCTTCAAGCAGTTACTATAATCTCTCACCTGATTTCCTTAGCTCTTGTGAAAAAGTATTTTAGTGCATGGATAATTTTTCAAATTAATGTCTCTGTGGAGAGTCCCATCTTACCATTTTGCTCTGCCCCTCTGATTTTGTTTTCTTTTTTTTTCTTTTTTTTTCTTTTTTTTATCTTTATTTCTTCTGCCTCTTTTATTCTTTCAGACTACGAAATCAAAATAAGTAAATGTAATCAAATGTTATCAAAAAAGGGGTCAAAATCAAGCCTAATTTTAAAGCAATATTATTAGTTATATTTTTCCCATGTATATTTTTAATGTGTAATACTTAACATAGATTTGGCATTTTTTTTAACACAGTGTTTTCAATTTATATTATGACATAAGAAATTACTAAGTATAGAGACTCATGCTTCTATTCTACTCAATCTCATATTTTTCATCTTAAATGTAGGATGACCCCTAAAGAAAAATTGCAACATATTACAGCATCTTTGCACTTCAAATGCCAATCACTGGAAATGCTATGTTGTAGCAATATATAATATAGTCAATTTTAGTAAGATTTACATTTTTTTCCTGTCATTAATAGTCAAAGTTTTGCTCTCCCAATACACATGATATCTTGGTAATCTCTCAGCTAAACTCTGGAAGGATGGATGGGAGAGGTGTTCGCATTGACATGGGTTGAAGTCTTTCAGGGTGTGTGTAGCAGAATGCAAAGTGGATGAGATTATTGAGAATGTCTATAAATATTGAGGAAAGATTGAAATGTGTGGGTGACGAGAGAAGAAAGTAATTCAGGAGGAGTCAATGGATTAGGAAAGGTCTCTGTTAAGTCTAAGGCCTAATACAGTAGGAGTAAGGGAATGAAAACTGAATAAACAACAGTATTTTTAAAGTGGCTAATGAAGCTTTCAGAGGTGGGACAATTCCCAGTGATGATTACATAAGAGTGAAATCACAAGGACGTGCTGTGGAAATGGAGAAGTGATCGTGGAACTTCGAATCTACTTAATTGACAAAATTGTAACTAAGATTGTGGCAGAAATTGGGGCTCAAGTACCTATGACCTGAATGCCACAGTTACCGGTGAACTGGTTAAATCCCTCGAATGTAGGTAAAACTGCAAGGGGATAGAAGGCAAAAATCAAATAGGCAGAGCTCAAAGAAGAGAGACTTCACGTCTAGTGAGTTAGAGCAATGAACTTGTAATCTGGAAGCCATAAATCTTTCCACAGTGAAGAACTATAGAGAGCCATTTTTGTCACAGAGAAAAAGTAGGCTCCACTGAAGAGAAATGTGCTTTCTTTGGAGATGGGCCAAGTTTCCAAAATGGAAAGGAGGTGGAAGGAGTTTCTTGTGAAGAAAATGAGGAAATAGAAGATACTAACAGACACTGTTTGTACTCCACTCAGATCCCACTCAATCTCTCTTACCGTTTTTATGAACCTCCATTGCCCATGTCCCAGTTCCCATGTCCCCACCTTCACAGCCCTAAGTGTGAAAGCTCAGCAACCCTTAGGGTTCCCAGATTTACTAATCAAAACACAGGGTGGCAAGTTAAATTTGAATTTCAGGTAAATGGCAAATACTTTTTTTAGTAAAAGTTTGTTGCATGCAATACTTGAAACATACTTTTACTAAAGACAATTCATGGTTGATCTGAAATTCAGATTTAACTGGATGTCTTATATTTCATTTGGCAACCTTATGATGGGGACAAACTTATATGTGTAATCTATGCTCCCAAACTCTGTGACAACAGGTGAGGCCAATCCATTGATGGTTGCCTTCTTCTCTCTCCCTACCTGTTTCCCACATCTTCTTGCAGGTCTCTCCTAGCAGTTTTTCCCTAGTGAGTCACTTGTACAGGAATCTTTGTCTCAGGGTTTGCTTTGCTGTATCTGAATTATGATGGAGAGTATATTTAAAGAGAGACCAAGTATATCATTGAAAGAGTTTCATGAAAGATTAGCAATGACACCATGGGGTCAGGAATAAGACAAAGAGAAGGAAACTACTCCCAGTTTTATAAATGAGAAAAATTGTCACTTGGTAAAGTTTAACTTGTCAAGCTAGTACAATTAGAAAGTGGCAGGGCTGAGTGCCAAAGTCTGTGCGTGTCTCCATACAACATTCCTTCTGTAAAACAAAAGAACAACATCTATGTAAGGAATGGATTGAGTGCAGGGTATTTTCAATATACCACTTAGCTCCATCCACAGTGCACGATATGCTGATGTTATGGAAAAGGGCCTGGTTTATATTTTGCGTGAGCTCTTAAAGAAATAGAGATCAGAACAATGGATAAAATCAAATGACTTCAAGACCTGAGACCTGAAATGACCATGTTGGTAAGTTGGAAGAGTCCAGAGCTCGGAGGCTGCTGGGTGTGTTCTGGGTGCTGAAACCACCGGTAGTACTCTCCAGTGGCATTGGTAGGGCCAGAACGGGAGAGAAATCAGCCTTCCAAATGCCCTTAATGTAGCACATACACATAATTTCAGAAGACCTTCCAATATGAATCGCTTCAATGTTTATATGCACATTATTGTCCCTTATAATTTACATTTTAATTATGACACATATTCAGGGTTAAAAATCACAAACATTTTTGGGTGAAAACATGAGGACCTTATTTTAAAAGTAAAATGTAGTTGCTTAAAGATACGTTAGTGATTTATGTATCATTTTCATTCTGATTTCTTTACTATGACCTATTTTTGCTTTTATTTCCATTAATACACATACCCTAAATATGAAATATTAGGGATGTTTAATAAATAATAATAGGTGCTTTCAATTGGGAGAGAGTAAAAGTTTGTTGTATGTGTAGCTGGGAGAGGTAGAATATATCTTTGGCATTTGGACAGCTGTGGCTCCAAAATTTGGAGTTAAGAGGCAAGCAAAGAGTGTTTTATTGCCAGTATCTAAAACAAATTTTATTGGAAACTTTTATGTTTGTAGGTTTGAGTAGTTTTTATAGTGAAGAGTTCTGAAAACTGCCATAAAATTTTGCTTTGGGGGTTATGATTACATTTGTATCTTTCCCAAACTTATATAAATAAAAAAGACAGTTTTTACTGTGAAAGCTTAAAAGGTTAGGGCGGTATTTGGTCTGTGATGAACCTTTTATAGGTTTGATGTTATCAGAATTTATTTTAAAAATATCAATAAAAATACAGCTTTAGAGGTCTTGATAAAGAAATTGCAAAAAACTTGAAGTTTCCTTTTAAATGGACTCACTAATTTAATGAATTTTCTGTAGTTTGAAAACTATCTTTAATATTAGCTGATCCTACAATTTTACATGGTCTGATACATAATTTATAATACTTTTTGATGGCTGGGTAGTATTAGGGGTAGAATTTTCCTTGGGAGAGCTGTTTAAGCATAAGCTGGACAATAACTGTGCTGGGAAATTATAGAGGATATTGTAACATCGTAGAGGAGACTGGATGGACCCTAAGATCACTTTCCAAACCAGACAGTGTAATTTTTAAACTGTACAAGGAGATATTTTAAAATTAATATGTGGATATGTTCCTCTTTCTTCTTCTTCCTTTACACCTTCCTTTGCAAAAACACGTTCTAAATCAGAGGAAGAAGAGAAGGAAGTGGGAAAAAAAATAAGGAGAATGGGGGGAAGGATGGAGGGAGGGAATTTTTATAATATAAATATGTATCACACATGATCTGAATAACTGTGAAAAGAGGGAAACATTTCTTTATTTGATGTAACTGAGTCAATGCAGAGCTAGAATTCAAACCTGAGTCTTCCTGATACCCAAGCTTGTACATTTCTCCATTATACCATTAAAAACAGTTTATTACTTAGCATGAGAGGTGATGTGAGAAGTGAGAAAGTGACATGTTATGAAGCAGCTTGACAATTCATTATGACTCTCAGATAACACGGATTTGTGCTTCAAAAGTAGTTGTCTGTATATTTCTGGGTCAGTCAGACAATGTGAAAATATCTCTTGGTCACCTATTATGTGTGAGACACTTCTAGTCTCTGTAGATATGGCAGTAGACAAAGTAAATAGAGTTCTTTCCCTTAGAAAGCATACCTTCTAAGTCATAAGGGAAAATGAAGAGGAGACCAACAATGAACATAAATAAGACAGATCCAGACCTCGATAAATGTTTAAAAGAAAAAAGAGAGAGGGGGAAGAGAGAGACAACATCATGAAAAATGATCCTTTGTTTTGAAGGAAAAAAAAAAGAGGTCATGCCATGAAGGCAGCTTTAGATGTGATCAGGGAAAGGCTCTCTAAGGGGTGTCCTGTGAGTTGAGATCTGTATTAGCATGAGAAGATCTAGATCAAGTCATTTCCAACTGGGGGAAGAGCAACTGCAAAGGCTCTGTGGTGAGAACATCCCTGACGAGTCCACAGGACAGAAAGTGCAGCAAGTGGTACAGGAGGAATACATGCAAGGAAGTGGCAGCATTCAGTGAGTAGTCTGGGGCCAGTCATTTACATCTTATAGATCACAATGAAGAGCGTAGATGTTATTCTAATTATGATCAGAAGGCTCTGAAAAAGTTCAAGAATGGGAAAAATCAGGAATTTGTATTTTTGAATGATCATTCTATTCTGCAAAGAATAGGCTACAAAGAGGCAGGGACAGATTCATGGGGAGCAAGTAGGTGCCTGTTGCAATCAATTATCCAGGAGAGAGATGGACCAGAGAGGTTATAAGAGGGTTGTGGGTAGCAGTCAGATTGTGGGATTATATTTTGGAAGAATAGTTGACAGGAACCAGCGATATATTTTCATATAAGGACTGGAGAAAAGAGAGAAATTAAGGATGACCTGTAGATTTTGGAACCTAATTCCATTAGTTTTAAAAAGTGACATCAAAATGGAAAAAAATATAAAAGAGGAGAGAAAAGACAATTGGAGGATGATATGGAAATCAACAGTTCTGTTTTGGTAGAGCTAAGATTCAGACAAAGACATTTTGTCTTTGAAGCAAAAAAGTAAAATTTGGTTTGGCTATGAGTGGAAGGGGCCTTGGATGGTATAAAAAGGTTGAGTGTAACTTGTTCAGGGCGTTAGAAACCATGCTTTATCTTGTGGGAAGTAGGGGATATCACAAGAATTTCTTTCAACAAAATTACACGATTACATTTGTGTTTTAAACAGTTGCCTCTGCCAACAATGTGAAGACTGGGATGGAGGCAGAAAGAAAAATTAAGAGGCTCTCATTGTCATTCAAGAAATTCAAGAAATAATGAGGAAATTACCAGGGCAATGAGGATGGAGAAGGCCAATGAAGAACAGATTTATGAACATTTCAGGAAACATAAGAATAGGATTAGTGAATGGATATAGGGACGAGGAAAATGGTGAGCTGCACAGAGTCTGGGTTTGCAAGTCTCGGGTCCTTGGCCGGGCACGATGGTTCATGCCTGTAATTCCTGCACTTTGGGAGGCCAAGGTGTGTGGATCACCTGAGGTCAGGAGTTGGAGACCAGTCTGGCTAACATGGCGAAACTTCGTCTCTACTAAAAATACAAAAAATTAACGAGGCGTGGTGGCAGTCGTGTGTAATCCCAGCTATTTGGGAGGCTGAGGCAGGAGAATTGCTTGAACCCAGGAGGCAGAGGTTGCAGAGAGCTGAGATCGTGCCATTGCACTCCAGCCTGGGTGACAGAGCAAGACTCTGTCTCAAAAACAAACAAACAAACAAACAAACAAACAAACAAGAAAAACCCAGCTGTCCTTGTCTTAGAGAGGTGAAAGATATAGAAGGAGACAAGAAGAGGAATAAGACATTTTCTTAGAGATCCTAAATTTGATTTCAGACTTGCTGAATTTAAAGCATTGTTCAGGTTAAATTTTTTCAGTGGGCAGCTGGAAATATAGTATTCTTAGAGAGGTTGGGTCTGGGGATGATAATTATGAAGTTAGCAGCTGAGATGTGTTAACTAAAGCCACGGGAGTGGATTGAAGATGATGCTGCAAAATTTAGGAGAAATGGATGTTGGTTATGCAGTAAGAATTATCTGTGATTATCATGCTTTTCTCTGGGTAATATTTTTACAGACTAAAATAACCAAAGCTACTCGCAAAATACAGCAAACAAAAGAAATTTCTACGATGTCTGCCCATGTCTTTCGTTGCCCTATTACCACTTTTCCCCTCCTCTCACTCTCTTGCTTTACCCTTTTACCATTCAATGTATTAAAATGAATTTTCCCACTTCCCTCTTCTCTTCAATATCATTCTCTCCCTCCTCCACATGTATGCTACTTTGCACTTGGATCCAAAACACTATATAAGATATTTAGCCTTTTCATTTTTTGTTGGTGATAAAAATAACTCTTAATCAAATAAAATTAAAGTTATAGGAAGAAGAATGCCCTATACAGTATTGACCTTGTACAGATGAATAGGAAAGTTAACAATGTGTACTGGAAAGGTCAGGGAATGTGCTGCTGAAGAATCTGGGTTTCACATCCAGCATTTCTACCTACTAATAAATGACCTAAGTCATTTATGTTAAGCCTTTTGAATTTCTGGTTTTGGTATTCAATGTTTATATAAGAGTTTATCTGTCTGGTGTTAGTAAAACCGAATGTCCACAGGCAAAATAATGAAATTAGACTCATATCTTATACCACAATATCACAAAAATTAACTTAAAGTGGGTCAAAGGTCTCACCTAAGATCTGAAACTGTAAAACTCCTTGAAGAAAACATAGGGGAATATCTCCTCATGAGAATACACACCTCACAGGATTGAAACAAGTATTAAATGGAATGATATATGTGAATGTGTTATGTAGAGAGCTGTACAGATTTTAGATTTTCATCTACTGTCTTGCTTACTCAATAAATGTTTGTTGAATGAATGATCACCTCTATTAAAGAATTCTTGGATATGCTCCTATAGATCTGTCGGTTTACAAAATTTTGTCTTTAAGCATTTGTAGCTGCAGGATTTCTGGCCTTAGATATGCCTTTAATACTCCTCTGTATTTTTTATTCTACTGGCTTAAGTAACACGTGTATTAAATTATTATATGAAATGTATATAATATAGTAATTAGTAAATTATACTAACAGTAATATTCACTTTCTTCTTATTGATTCTACTTTTTCAATAATCTTGATTTCCCTTTTTCTGTAAATCTTTTTCATTCAATTCTCAACTATATACAAAGGACATAAAAATATTTAAAATACTCTATAAAACTAAACATAAATGTATAGGAACAAGAGAAGGCTATCATTTAGTTAAGTCCCCATTCAACCATGATTTTTATACGTCCTAGTAAATCATATTTACCTTCTAACATTTTTCCTTATTGTAAAATATTCAAAATTGACTTGGAGGCTTGTCTTAAAAACTCAAAACTTAAACCATGATTATGTCTTAGGTCTTCTTATAGACCTGTATATAATTTTATGACCTCAAAAAGAGCATTGCACTACACAGTCTGTAGCTTTCTTTCTTTTCTGTCAAATACAGTAAAGCCCCATTCCAAGCTCTGCTATTAAATTTGGCTAGACTGTAGTCAAAATTTAGCATAAATAAACTATAAAGATTAATAATGATGAAAATGTAATACTAGACTATAGGTTTTATGATAGCAAATAAAATTTCACATATTTTAAATATACTTCCAAAATCTAGCACAAAACTTACTCGTAAAAGCTTATGTTGAACTAATGTATTTTGTGTGCAACTACTTTTAGACAATGATTTCATAAATGTTGTTTCATGTAATTAAACATTTATTTCTTACTAATTTAGAAAGCACACTCATTGTCCACTGGCTTCTTGCTATTCTTTCAACATGCCAAGTTTGTTCTACTTCAGGATCTTTACCCTAAATATTTTTTCTTCATAGAATACTCTTCCCCTGTAGACTTTTATACAGTTTGTTCCCTCACTTGGTTCAGGTCTCTCCTCAAATGTCCTTCAAAGGGTCACCCCTTGAACACATTATTTAAGTAGTGTATCCCTACCTTGGCCCTTGTTACCAATATCTGTGTAATTTTCCTAACATATTTTTATTTATGCCATTTATCACTATAAGAAATTAAACATTTCATTTTACATTTGAGTGTTGTCTGTTACTCCCACTAGAATGTGAGATCTGTCTAGGTGGACAGGGATCTTGTCTGTATGGATCACTGCTATATTCCCAAAGCTTTGAAGAGTGGCTGGAAAATATTAGGTACTCAATAAAAATTTATTGAATTCACAAATGCATTCCTGATATTTTTATTTGATTTATTTCCCAGGAAACCTGTAACATCTTTGAGAGTAGAAGTTAAATCCTGTATCTTACTAGAATCAAAGTAACTGAGTAAATATTTACATTTACTGGGGCCTTGTTCTAATTCAGGCACTTGTATTTTCACATTTAGTCCTCCCAAAAACTTTCTGAGGTTGTTATTATTATCTCCATTTCAATGATAAGGAAAAAGATTCAAAGAAGTTAAGGAATTTCTTTAGAATTATTCAGTTAGTAAGTGGCAAAGCTGATATTCAAATTGTTTATTTTGACTTGAAATCCTATGCTTTCTGTCACTCACCTATGCTCTATTTAATATGGAAGCCGTGAGAACATTCCTGAATAGAAACATATTGCATTTCGTTTCTATTTTACAATCCAGTAGCAAAAATGTCCGTAGTTTACTTAATACTAAACTTGCAATTCCATGCTGCACTCAACAATGCTGTCATACTGGGAACATCCTCTCTAACCTCTAAACGTCTTCCTTCTCCAAAATAGTCTCTCTGAACCTAATGGCTCCCAAATTTTCTTCTACTATAATTCATTCATTCAGATAACATTTTACACCAAAGCTTAACACCTGAGTGAATCTCATCTATCTGCTATCTCATCACTTAGGATCATATAAATGCATTTTGTTAGAATTGTGTTACTAATATACTGAGGATAAAATAATTTGATGTACAGCAGAAGTTGTTAATCCATTACTAACAAAAATAAATAGTAAATATTTAAACAAAAAATTGGACTCCAGGGTACAAAATCAAAGAAAGAATTGTCAAAAATAATTGCATGAGATAAGTAAAACAAGCAAAGGAAGACTTTATTCAAGAGTACTGAAATAGGGAAAGAGATTTAACTCAATTCTACTGTAACAAAAGGTGAGAGAGTTTTAAGCGCTGGGATGAGCTAGAAAAGAAATCCTGGAGGGTATCAGGGGAATTTGGTCAATGTGATTGGGCATCTGTACTTGCTTATTGGTACTTATTAAGGTTAGGCTCCTACCCTCCCTTAGTGAGGGAGAGATAGGAGCCCTATATTTCTTGATAACTCCATTTCAAAAGGACAACCCTCAGGCCCTTGAGAAAAACATTACTGTATTGCAGAACTGGCAAGAGGTTGAGAGATTTACATCTCATAAGAACAGAGAAAGGATTTATAAGTTTTCTGAAGTAAATATTCTAAGAAAAAGGAGGTCAGAGGCCTGTAGTCAGGAAGAAGCCTGTCTAAAATTTAGTCAAACTCTGAGAAATGTTAAGGCCATTTTGATCAACGTAAATAGGTGGTCATCAATATATACAATGTATTCATAATAATTGTGTCTTCAGCTAATATCAATACATGGCATTAAGTTTTTCTTTTGAGTTTGGCTTACAATGTGATAATTCTTGTAGCTTATCAGATGAAATAATCTTTTACAGCATTATGAAGTTTCCTTCCCTCCATTCCAGAGATTATTATCCAGTGAGAACTCTTTGTTAGACAATACCCTCATCTTCTTAACTAGCCAAAAAGGCCAACTTTGGAGTAGGAACTTCAGATCTTCTTTATGAAACATCTATAAATGGAAAGGATATTTCAGAAACGTAAAAATTTAAACACTTCACAAAATAGCATTTGTTATGGTATTCAGTAGCTGTGTTCCTGTGAGTTTTGAATATAGAAATTCTGACAATTTAATCATTTTAAATCTCCTATGGAATTTATTCATTCAATAAATACATATTAAGTGTATTACCAACTATATGCCAGTCACATTTCCACTTCCAGGCACTGAAGATTTATCAATAAAATGAAAATGACTGCCTTACTAGAGCTCACATTCCAGGTGGGCAGTGGGGAAAAACACAGTAATCAATAAAGTTAATACATAAGTAAATTATATAGGGTATTCATGTTGGGTACTAGGGCAAGGTAAAAGGAATTGAGAGAGCAAGGAGTAGTACAGGGACAGAAATAGGGTTTGTAAGGGCAGGTCTCATTGAGAGGGTAATGTTGGACAAAATGTCGCAAGAGTTAAGGGAGTTAGCTCTGCAATATCTGAGGAAACAGTGTTGTAATCAGAGAAAACAGTAGCCCCATGTTCCAAAGATGGGATCATGCTTGGTATTCCTGGAATGACAGTGGTTCATTTCAACGTGGCTACAGACCAGCGAGAAAGAGGGGGAAGTGGTAAAGTTAGAAAGGGGGCAGTGAGTCCTGTACTTTAAAGGGTCCCATAGACCCTAGAGGGCAACGTCAAAGCAAGGGAAACTTAGCTGGTCATTGAGGTAAATCAACTTTTAAAGCAATTATGTATTAAAAGAGCAAATCATATTTTGTACATGGATTACTTCTTAAATGATATGTTTATTAGTTTGGGTTTTGGTAAATTATATTTCTGTATGAAAGCTTATCTGTATGGTATTGAGGAAACTAGATATCCACAATTAAAAGAATGAAATCAGACTCGTATCTTACGTCACACACAGAAATCAACTCAAAATGGACTGAAGACCTAAACCTAAGACCTGAAACTGCAAAATCCCTTCAAGAAAATGTAGGAGAAAAGCTTTTTGATCTTGAACTTGACAATGAATTTTTGGATACCACACTAAAAGCTCTGATAACAAAACCAAGTGGGACTATATCAAATTAAAATCTTCTGCAAAAGAAAGGAAACAATGTAAAGAAAAGGCAGCCTACAGGTTGGAAGAAAATATTTGCAACCCACTTATCTGATAAGGGGTTACTATTAAAAATATATATGGAACTCATGTAATTATATAGCAAAATAACAAATAACTAGATTTTTAAAATTTGGAAAAGGATCTGAATAGACATTTCCCCCAAAAAAGACATTGAAGTAGCCAACAAATATATTAAAAAGTGTTCAGCATCACTAATCATCAGGAAAATGAAAATTTAAACCACAGAGAAATATCACCTCATACCTGTTAGGATGGCTATTACCAAAAAGATCGGCAATAACAAGTGTTGGCAATAATGTGAAGAGAACCCTTTTACATTGCAGGTAGAAATGTAAATTGGTGTAGGAATTATTAAAAACAGTAAGGAGATTCCTCAAAAAATTAAAAAGTAGAACTACTATATGACCCAGCAATCCATCTTCTGGATATATACCCAAAGGACATTAAATCAGCACCTTGTAGAGATACCTGCACTTGCATGTTGATTGCGGCATCATTCACTGTAGCTAAGACATGGAAACAATCTAAGTGTCTGTTGATGGATAAAAGGATAAATTGTGTGTGTGTGTGTGTGTGTACATGTGTGTGTGTGTGATGAAATAAAATACTGTTCAACCTTAAAACAGAAGAGGATCCTGCCATTTGTGACAACATGTATGAAACCGGAAGGCATTACGCTAAGTGAAATAAGCCAGACATAGAAAAAACTACTGCATTGTATTAGTCTGTTCTCACAGTGCTATAAAGAACTGCCGGAGATTGGGTAATTTATCATGAAAAAAAGGTTTAATTGGTTCGCAGTTTCACAGGCTGTACAGGAAGCACAGCTAGGAAGCCTCAAGAAATTTACAATCATGGTAGAGGGTGAGGAAGAAGGAGGCATGTCTTATGTGGCTGGTCAGGAGGAAGAGAGAGAAGGGGGAGGTGCTACACACTTTTAAACAACCAGATCTCCTGAGAACTTACTCACTATCATGAGAACAGCAAGGGGGAATCCGCTACCATGATCCAATCACTTCCTAGTAGGCCCCTCTCTAACATGGTGGTTCGCAATTCAACATGAGATTTGGTTGAGAACACAGAGCCAAACCATATCATATATCATCTCATTTAGATGTGAAATCTATTTTTTTAAGTTGACCACATAGAAACAGAATAAGTTATAAGGAGTGGGGTTGGGGAAATGGGGAGACATAGGTCAAAGGCCATATGCTTCAAATATGTAGGATGAATAGGTCTCGAGTTCTAATGTACAATATGAGGACTATGATTACAATATTGTACTAAATGCTGAAAGTCTGCTAAAACAATAGATTTTAGGTACTCACCACAAAACAATTGATAACTATGCAAGGTAATGGAGGTGTTAATTTGCTTGACTATAGTGACTGTTCCACTGTGCATATCAAAACATCATGTTGTACACCTTAAGTATACATAATAAAAAGAATGCTAATAAAAAGAAAGACTTAGAAAAAAAAAGAGCTCACTGGTGATGTCAGGATTTTGATGAAAGCTGCAGGTTAACTCTAAATGAAACAAAATCAAATGCTCAAATCATAATAATAATAAGCAGTCCACTTTTAGAAAAAAACAGATTTTAGTAAATTCTACTTTTTAACTAATCGATTTGTCATCCTATGATCAGTCAGACAGATGATAGGATGGTACCTATCATCCGAGGTACCTATAATCCTTCATAGGTACCTATTATCCTTGGTACCTATGAAAGTTGTATGTACCTGCGTTTCCCAGAAAAGGCTCAAGAATAGTTGTTTGTTTTTTTAAATAACCCTATGCTGTTATCCCAGAAAAAATACAAAGCTACCAATCTATAGCAGAGGCATCATTGTTATCCCGATATTTGGAGAGAAATGCTCAGTACTTGCTGATGCCCACCCTATCCACACTTTTTGACTTCATAATATGACACCTAATTCTAAATTCATATCTATTACTTATTTTTGTTAGTAATGAAAGAACATTCTTCTGATGTTCAAGCACATTAATTCCAGAGCCTCTTGTGAAATCAGAAGGACATATTTATGTGAATCTCATGGGATCTACCAACATCTATTTCTGTAATTCAATGACACCCCTGGACAAGACATCATTTTATAGTAGATATGCACAATGGAATGAAAATGATTATCCTCTTGCACTTTGCTGGTTTTAATTACCTTAGAAACCAAAAAAGGAACAGAAACAATTTTCATATTATTCCAGTAATTTGTTGTCAGTATCTCAAGGAAGCTATTTGAATGAAAAAATATATAAAATCATAAGAAATGTCCTCACTCAGTTAATGTCAAATATTCTGTTGTGTCTACTGTTTGAGTTGTTCAAAAATTATCTTATTACATAAAGAGAAAATTGAAAGTTTTCAGTTCCAGCTTTACCAATTTCAAGGGTAGAGCTTTTTTCCTTCAGCTCTGATGTATTTCAGGTAACATACCTCTGCTTTAGATACTTAAAAATATGACTTTTGTAATATCCTAAAATAAGACTTTGATATCCAAATAATATGATATTTAAAAGTCCAATATTTTTGCTTCTTGACTTCATCATTTGATATACAGAAATTTGTTGTTGTTTTAATATTTAAATCCTTTAACTCGCTAGAATGGTGGTCCTTAATCTTCAGTGTACATATGAATCACCTGAAGAACATGTTCAAATGCAGCTTAGTGCAGCTCATCCCCCACATCAAGGAATGATAAGACTGACGAAGAACCCAGGGAGCTGTATTTTTAACAAGATCTCCCTTGATTCTAATGTAGTTCCACACACTAAGAACAATAGTTTAAAAACATAAACTATGTGTATTTTATGTGTATTATAGAAGCATAATACACAGAGGATAAATGTACATGTTTTAATTATACAGCCCAAGGAGTTCTGAAAAATGTATAAACTGATGTAATATACCATCTGGTAAGGTTTGGCTCTGTGTCCCACCCAAATCTCATCTCAAATTGTAATCCCCACGTGTCAAAGGAGGGACCTTGTGGGAGGTGATTGGGTCATGGAGCTGGTTTTCCCTCACTATGCTGTTCTCATGATAGTGAGGGAGTTCTCATGAGAGCCGAGGGTTTAAAAGTGGTAGTTTCCCCGGCACTCTCTCTCTCTCCTGATGCCTTGTTAAGAAGGTGCCTGCTTCCCCTTCACCTTCCATCATGATTGTAAGTTTCCTGAAGTCTCGTTAGCCATGCAGAACTGTGAGTTAATTAAAGCCCCTTTGTTCATAAATTACCCAGTCTCAGGTATTTCTTTACAGCAGTGTGAAAATGGACTAATACACCATCCTAATCAAAATATAAAATATTTATATCACCCTAAAAAATTGCCATGTACTCCATCCCTGGCAACCAAAGATCTGATTTCAATCACTATAAATCAATTTTTTTTCCTAAAACATCACATGACTAGAATCATACAGTACATACTCTTGTGTCTACTTTCTCATTCAGCATAATTTTGAAGTTCATCCATGTTATTGTGTGTATTTGCAGTTTATTCCTTTTTATTGCTAAGTTCATTATCTCAATATACCACAATTTGTTTATCCATTTATCTGTTGATGGACATTTTTGTTGTTTTACTTTTAGTATATTATGACTAAAACTACTATGAACATTTGTGTGTAAGTCTGCGTGGATCTAAGTTTTTGTCTCTCTTGGGTAAATACCCAGGAGTGAATTGTGCCAATGGTAAATGTATGGCTACCTTTATTAGAAACCGGGAAGCTGTCAATCAAAGTGGTTGCATCCTTTAACATTCCTACTGGCAAACTATGAGAGTTTCAATTGTTCCACATCCTCTACCAATGCTTGGGATTTAGTCTCTTTAATTAGCCATTATAGTGTAGATAAAGAGGGGGTATCATATTTTGGTTTCAATTTTCGTTTCTCTGACTAATGGTGTTAAACATCTTTTTATGTGTTTATTAGTGATTTGCCTATCTTCTTTTTTGAAGTGCCCATTCCAAGTCTTCTTTTCATGTTTTAATAGAGTTGTCAACCTCATTGCATTGTAGGGGTTCTTTATGTATCCTGAATGCAAGTTCTTTGTCAGACACATGTATATTAAATTCTAAAAATAACCTATTTCTATTTTCATTTTCTTGATGGCATATGTTAAAGAGCAGAAGTTATTAATTTTGATGAAATTCAACTTGTCACTTTTTTCTTTTATGCTTAATATTTTTATTTAGGTATAATCTAAGTAATACTTGCCTAACACAAAAGGCATGATTTTCTTTAGTGCTTATACCTGGAAGTTTTGTGGTTCTGTTGTGTAAATTGTGATCTATTGTCTATTATAGATTAATTTTTGAGTTTGATGTAGGGCAGGGATTGAGGTTCACTTTGTTCTATTCACACTTGAATTTCTTGAGAACACCAACACCATTTGTTGAGAAAACAGTATCTTTTCAGGGTTGAACTGCCTTAACATCTTTGTAAAAAAAAAAACGTAGTTTGATTGTATATATGTGAGTCTATATCTGAACTCTCTGTTCTATTGAATTCTCTTTTCTTTCTTTCTTTCTTTTATTTATTTATTTATTTATTTTTTTTTTTGAGACAGAATCCTGCTCTCTCGCCCAGGCTGGAGTGCAGTGGTGCGATCTCTGCTCACTCAAGCTCCGCCTCCCAGCTTCAAGTGATTCTTCTACCTTAGCCTCCCAAGTAGCTGGGACAACAGGTAAGCGCCACCACGCCCGGCTAATTTTTTGTGTTTTTAGTAGAGACAGGGTTTCACCGTGTTAGCCAGGATGGTCTCAATCTCCTGACCTCGTGAGCCGCCAGCCTCGGCCTCCCAAAGTGCTGGGACTACAGGCGTGAGCCACCGCGCCCGGGGTGAACTGTCTTTTCTTATAGCCCTATTATGATATCTTAAATACTAAGTCTTGAAATCAATGTAAGCTCTTCACCTTTGTTCTTGTTCAAGATTTTTTTCCTATCCTAGCCCCTTCATATTTTAGATCACTTTGTCAATTTTAAAAAGCTAATGGGATTTTAAACAAGGCGACATGGAATTTATAGATCAATTTGCAGAAAATAGGCACCATAAAAATTCATAAACTTTATGTATCTTTTAAATGTATATCTTTCGCCTGTCTGTTCCTTAGTTTCTCACAGTAGTTTTTGTTTTGTTTTGTTTTTCAGTATAGTGATTTATAGACTTTAGTTAAAAATTTTTAACGTAAATATTTTAAACATATGATACTATTGAAAATGATATTTAGTTGCATTTTCTAACTGTTTGCTGCTAGTCTATAAAAATACAACTAACCTTTTATATTGATTACATAACCTAAGTTATTGTTATATTCACATAAATATTAGTAGCTTTTTAAAAAAGATTCTTTAGGAAATTTTATTTAGATATTATTTTGTCTAAATAAATGATTTTGTTATGAATAGAAGTTCTCATTCTCCAGTTTTTACGGTTTTAACTTCTCTTTCTTCCTTTATTATACTGAATGGGACTTCCAATATAAAATTTGCTACAGAGTGGATGTCTTTGGCATGCCTCTTAGGGAAAAATATGTGATATATCAGCTTTACATATGATAGTAGCTATATTTTTTCTAGTTTTCTGAAACAAAGTATGATGATTGAATATTGTTTTTTTTCCAAGTGTTTTTTTCCAAACGTGTTGAAATAATATGGTGTTTTAACATTTATTCTGTTATGTGGTTAATTATATTGCTTGATATTCCAATTCTGACATAACCATGTTTTCACAGAATAAATTCCACTTGCTCAAGGTATGTTATTCTTTTTGAATATTTATTTAATTGATAATGATAGTTTGCTGAGAGTTTTTGAGATCAGTATTCATGGAGAGGATAATTTTCTTTCCTTACACTATTTTTGTCTGGTTTTGGTATCATGGTTATTCTAGCTTCCTAAAATGATTTGATAATATTTCCCCATGTTCTAAGATTTTATTTTAACATTTAAAAAATGTTAAACCTTTAAGTTAAGGGCTTAATTTTTAATTAAAAATTTAAATTCTTTAACTGAGGTTTAACATATTAACCTCATTTATGAGTGAGGTTCAGGTATTTTTTCTTTAAATCTTTAACAGAATTTACTAGTAAAACCATTTGTCCTTGAGTTTTATTTGTGACAAGATTTCTGATTATGAAGTCATTATCACAGATAGATTCTGGCCTAGTCATATTTTTCCAAGGAATTTGTTTATTTCATTTATGACAGTGAATATTTTGTCATATAGATTTTCAAAATATTTTATTGTTACTTATGTAATATATTTAAGATCTATACTGATATCACCTCTTTCGTTTATGTTCCTAATCTGAGTTTCTTTTCTCTTATGCTCGATTATTCCTGCTAGATTATAAACTTCATTATTATTTTTAAATAACTAATGTTTAATTCTGTTCATCTTCATATTATCAGTCTGTTTCAATTTAATTGATTCATGTTATCTTTATTTTCTTTCTTCCAATAACTTAATTTATTTTAATTTATTAAATTATTAATAATTTGCTTTACACCACTCTAACTTTGCTTTACATCCATCTAATGTGCTGTACACCCACTCTAACTTTGTAAAGTGGAAAACTTGATAATTAACTTCAAATGTTCTTTATTTTTTTCTTTTTTAAAAAAAAACAGGGTCTTGCTCTATTGCCCAGACTGGAGTGCAGTGGTGCAATTTTGGCTCACTGCAACCTCTGCTTCCTGGGTTCAAGAGATTCTCCTGCCTGAGCCTCCTGTAGCTGGGATTACAGGCGTGAGTCACCAAGCCCAGCTAATTTTTGTATTTTTAGTACAGACGGGGTTTCACCATATTGTCCAGGGTGGTCTCGAAGTCCTGACCTCAAGTGATCCCCCTGCCTTGGCCTCCCAAAGTGCTGGGATTACAGGTGTGAGCCACCAAACTCGGCCAAATGTTCTTTTATAATATAACTGTAAAAGTAAAAAAATTATTTTCAAACATAGGTTTAGCTGTACTCATCCTTCAAATTTTGACAGGATATGATTTTATTATCATTTACTTTAAAATATTTTAAAATTTTCTTTGTGATATCCTCTTCAGCACATAGATTATTTAGATGTATGTTATTAATTTTCATTTTTTTTTGTTTTTATGTATTTTATTATCATTCACTTCTAGTTTAGTTCTGTTGGGGTAAGATAAAATACTCTAAGATTTTCATCTTTTGAAATTCCCAGAGACTTAGGCCTAGAGTATGGTCTATCTCATAAAGCATTCCATACTCACTTGAAAAAAAATATTATTAATTCTTAGGCACCATAGTTTTCTACAAAATTTGTTAAGGTTGTTGTACTAGGGTTCTCTAGAGGGACAGAACTAGTGGAATATATGTACATATACATATCTATATATACATATATATAAAAATACACATATACATGTATATAAATGTGTGTGTGTATGTGTATATATATGTGTGGAGTTTATTAAGTAGTAACTCACACAATCAGAAGGTCCCATAATAGACTGTCTGCAGGCTAAGGAGCAAGGAGAGCCAGTCAGAGTTCCAAAATTGAAGAACTTGGAGTCCGATGGTTGAGGGCAGAGGCATCCAGTATGGGAGGAAGATGTAGGCTGGGATGCTAGGCCAGTCTCTCTTTTCACATTTTTCTGCTTATATTCTAGTCATGCTGGCAGCTGATTAGATTGTGCCCACCCAGATTAAGAGTGGGTCTGCATTTCCCAGCCCACTAACACAAATGTTAATCTCCTTTGGCAATACCCTCACAGACACATGCAGGATCAATACTTTATTCTTCAATCCTATCAAGTTGACACTTAGTATTAACCATCACAGCTGTATTGCTTGTGAGTGTAATACATTTATTTACTATTTTTTCATTTATTTATTCTACAAGAGAGGGGTGTTAAAATGTATGATTGTGCATTTGTCTGTTTCTCCCTTTAGTTCTGCCAGATTTCACTTCATCTTATTCATCATCTGTCATCAGGTACATTCATATTTTGGCTGTTATGTCTTCTTGATAAATAATTTTTTGTTATTATATAATGTCCCCAATAATATCCTTTGTCTTGAATTCTATAATTTTTATATTAATATAGTCAGTCATACTCGCTTTTGTAATGTATGGCATTTATTTTTCCACGTTTTAAAATGTTTAGCCTTTGTATCTTTATTATTTTAATGAGTATCATATATACAGCATATAGTTAGATCTTCTTTTTATAGTTAGATTTTGTTTTTATATACTCTAATAATGTCTGCCATTTAAATATTTTTATTCACATTTAATATAATTATTTATGTAGTTAGATTTTTAAACAATGTTTTGTTAGAGATGATTTGTAAAAATTCCAAGGAAATCCCAAACCCTTATAACTTGGCAGGTCAAATTTTTAACTTTACCTTCAATGCAGTCATTGTCAAGCCTGTTTTTAGAATTTGTTATAGTGGGTCTGGAGTAGTCCTTATTCTGGGAGCACCTAAATCTAAATCTTGGCTATTCTGGCATCTTAACTGGCTGCTTGAAATTTTTAAAGTCTTTCCCCTGTGGTAGACTAGGACTTTAAAAATCCCCTGGCATTGTCTTACCTTAGTATCCGCATTCTATAGTCAACCTAATAGTGACTGCTCTCTAGTAAACCTTGTGTAATCTTGTCTTGTTCACATCAAGTCTAACTCTTGTCTAAGGACTGTGAGAAGTCTCTAACTCTTGTATAAGGACTGTGAGAAGTCTCAAACAGACTTCTGGTCCCCCTCCACCCTTGTGGTGCCACCTTTCCACCTCGTGTTCTGCTTTGCTGAATCTAGGTATTTTATCAGCTCCAAGGTGTGATCTTTGTCTCTTTAGCCTGTTAGGACATGAGCTCCATAGCCCTATGCCATGATGCATATACTATCTACATGCAGAGAGCAGAGGAAATATGGGGCTTAGGGATCATAATCCTGTACAGCCTATTGTTAAATATATAAAAACATTTATCTCATATATAGCACAGTTCTATTGCTGTTTATGGAAGAAAGGCTAGACTAGTGCTCTCTCATAGAACAAAGTAGAAGATGTCTCAGAAGAGCAATTTTTAACCTTCTTTTAGGGCACTTTAATAATATACTGAAAGCTACAGACTGTTTCCTCAGCATTAACAGTTAAATTATTTAGATTGTTTATAGGTGATATTTTTACCTTATTGTTTGGGGGAAGGTAGCAGAAGAATTGGAAGGAGTGCTTAACTTTTACTTATATCTTAAGCAATTTAAATAAAGTGCAATTTGGTGGATACAGTTTCCTGAGATTTTCACTATGCATCATACTCCTAGTTACTTAAAAAGGACTTTATTGCATTTATGTACAGCCATCTTTGTCAAATATTTATATTGCAACCTTTGTTCTTTTTATTGTACTTTTAAAAATACATTTAATAATTTTATTACTGTTGAGGAAAAGAGTCAAACTGTGTAAAATATTTCAAGAGATTTATTCTGAGCCAAATATGAGTGACCGTGACCATGACACAGCCCTCAGGAGATCCTGAGAACATATGCCTAAGGTCGTCAGGGTACAGTTTGGTTTTATATATTTTGGGGAGACATGAGATATCAATCAAATACATTTAAGAAATACATTAGTTTGGTTCAGAAAGGCGGGACAACTCAAAGCAGGGAGCTCCAGGCTATAGGAAAATTTAAACATTTTGTCATTGACAATTGGTTGAGTTTATCTGAAGACCTGGGATGAAAGGAAATGTTCAGGTTAAAATAAAGGATTGTGGAGACCAAGTTTTACTGTGCAGAGGAAGCTCTCAGTCTTCAGAGAGAGCAAGCTGAAAAATATTTCTTATCAGATTTACAAGGATGCCTGGCTCTTAGTTGATTATTTCTTGGATCTAGAAAGGAAGGAAAGAAAACAAAGGGGAAAGGGGGATTCTCTATATAATGTGGATTTTTCCCACGAGAGACATTGCTGGGCAATTTCAGTTATGGATGAGAAACATGTTTTGGGGTAAAACATTTTGATTTTCCTCCTCATTATACCAGTCAGATTAGAAAGTAACTCATAATATAGAGGGTTAAATAAAGCCCATCTGATGAGAATTTATGGTTTGTAGGGCATAACTCCCCAGACCACTTAGATAGGAATTTGGGCAAGATAAATATATAATATTTTATCAGAGCTTAGTCCTCATTACTGTTAGCACAGAGGGAGAGACAAGAAGGAAGATGAAATGAGAGAGTGGCTCAACAGTTGAGACAGATTTATTGAGAGTAAACCTGATAAGGGCTTCCGGCCAGCAGGGTCAGGAGCAAACTTCTCTTATAACCTGAACCTTTTTAAAAAGGCCCCAGTGGAGGAAGTATGCTCTAAAAGAGGTTCCTATCGGGGAGGGGTTGGGAAAGTGTTGGCTGGACTTCAATAAGCTTTGTTGTGATTAGGGTCATTATGTTCTGTTGAAGATATGGTCAGGGTTGACATTTGCGATTTGATCAGGTGGCAATGGACAGTTCTGAAAAATAAAAACCTGATACTTTAAGATGGTGGACTCTTGTTAAGATGGCAGTCTCTTGTCCTATCAATTACCAAAGATCATTCTGAGTCTTCTTTTAGGTAGGTCTGTAGCATATAGTTATAATGAGACTTTCTTATATTTCTTTTATCCATTCCATGTAATATGTGAGTTTATTACATTTAGATCAATCTTTGAAACAATATTTTAATTTCAATTCTGCTATCATATTTTTGGTTATTTTTGTGTGTATAAGGGTTTGTTTCTTAAATTATTATCTAGGCTTAGTTATTTTGAGTAATTAGCAAAAGACGTAGCTCTGTTTTTAATTCTAGTAGAGGTTATTGTTATAAACTTAATAATGCTAAACCTTATATTTCTTAGTCTATCACCCTCAGAAATGAAGTAATATCTAATGAACACCTACTGTGAAATATGAACAGATTAGTACACTTACAGTCACTTTTACATCCTCCCTCTTCTCTGTTTCCCAAGTTGTGTTAATTTACTCTGAGATGTTTTTCCTCCCAGTCCATTTTAACAAACGTATTGCAATTGGTCACATGGCTGCTTCAGTGATAGCCTTAGGTCCATGTTTAAAGAGATCCAGTGAGTCCTGATACTCTTTCATACCATACCTCATGGTTGGTTAATTTACACCCCCAAGGTAAATTGAAAAGATAGTCTATTCTGGGCAATGTGCCAGGAACTAGGGATCAGCAATAGGTAGGGTAGCAACGAAGTACTCTAACAACAGCTCTCAGTGTAGTAACTGGAACTTTCAAATTAGGAAAGAAAAGTTACTTTACTTTTCTTATAGTTTCAATAATGTTCATTTAAAAATCTCATTCTTTTACTTTTTGTTGAGATCTCAGTTGATATTAGGGAACTCTATGGGCACTCCCGTCTCATTATTTTATTTATGTTTCCAGGCATGCATGCTTGATGTTTTAAATTGCTATTCTATTTAATTCTCATTGCTTCACAAGCATTATCTTCAGTTTACCTCTGAGTAAAGAATTACCCTGTCTCGTCTGTTTCATTTACCCTCACATATTTGTTTTGAACATTTCAATTTGTGCTTGTTCCATGGCATGTGAGTTTGAAATGCTGGGGGAAATAATTGGACAATGCAACCCACTCAAAGTTTAAAAGCTTAATTATATGTCTAATGTTATTTCAGTTGTCAGAAGCCCATTTTGTTGAATCCCAGAAAGTTAACAGGAAGTTCCTGTTTCTTGAAAAGTATCCTGGGAATAAATTCTTAAAGCATTGTCTCAACTCATTGCCTTACAGTTCCCTTTCCATTCGCAAATCATTACCACTGCCTTCCCAAGCTATGTTGTGAGAAGGGATTCCCTGAGACATGGATTTATTTTTTTAATGGGTATCTACATTATCAAATGAGAGTGAAAGGGAAGTTCTAAATGGTAGGAAACTGTTTCACTTCTTAATCAGGAGTCCCTACCTTTCAATGGAGAGCTATGAAATTATTTTACTAATTTATATCTTGGGGAAAAGAAAGGAGGAGACGGAAAGGTTACAGCAGTTACCTTCAAACCATCCTCCTGATATCTCATGGGAATATCAAGGCCTGAATAGCTCACTTGCAAAGACATCTTGAAGGAAGTGTCACCTACACTTCCTTCAGTAAACTACATTTATATATAAAGTTCCATATAGAAATATCTTGATAAAAACTTCATTTTGCATTTCTGAAAGCTTCACATTAATATAAATTATTTTACTACATCATATGAAATATAATACAAGTAGTTTTATTGAGCCTCTCTTTTTCCAAACTTAGTTGACTTCATTTCTCCACAAATACCCAGTAACATCTTGTTGTTGTTCTAGAAAACACAGTTTGGGGAACCTTGCCTTAGGAAAATGCTTTCCTTGAAATCTATAGCTTTGAGATTTGAGTTAATAGTTTAAAAAGGAATGAAGTGGGTGGCAGGAAACACTTTTATTTTACACTACATTCTTGACCAACTGGCACACACAAACACAAATAAATTCATATAGAAATAATGTTTCATTTAAAAATTATGTTTCAAAGTTTAGCTGCTTACCCACTGTCACACAGTATGGCCAAGACAGAAGCCAAACCCAGGTAGTCAGGCTCCAGAATCCACCACTCTACAGTGACTGGGGATAGAATTTTTACCAAAACATTTGGGAGACTGAGGCAGGCAGAACGCTTGAGGTCAGGAGTTTGAGACCAGCCTAGCCAACGTGGTGAAACCCCGTCTCTACTAAAAATACAAAAATTAGCTGGGTGTTGTGGCACATGCCTGTAATCTCAGCTACTTGGGAGGCTGAGGCAGGAGAATTAACTTGAACCTGGGAGGCGGAGGTTGCAGTGAGCCGAAATTGCACCACTGCACTCCAGCCTGGGTGATAGAGCGAGACTCCGTCTCAAAAAAAGAACTTTTACCAAAACAATAGTCATTTTCTTAAAAAAAAAAAAAAAGAAAGAAAGAAAGAAAAGAAAAAGAAAGAAGAAAAGAAAAGAAAAAAAAGGTCACCAACAAAAATAAATGAATAAATAAAAATTCTGTTTCTATTCTTAGGCTCAACTCTAGAAGCAAGATGAGTATGTGGCTTCTTATCTCCAAAATATTAGCCACAAGACCTTATCATTTCCAAATATTAATACCATTCCATATTATTTTAATGCTTAAAAAATTAACCCCATTTATAATATTTAAACTGAAATATTATTGGAAGTAAGTTTATTCTAAAGGAGTGATTGTTTAAAAAATTCTTATTTCTAAAGGGATTACTTAAATCAAGAGGTAGAATTGAACACATGGTGAGATCATGAAGAACATGAGCAACTCTGCTGGGGCTTGAAAGTGGAAATTTGAAATTGCCTCAAGGCAGAGGTTGAAGGATTGCTACAAAGATAATCTTTCGTAATCGCACAATTGCCCAATTCTACTGAAATAGAGTAAGTCTATTACCTACTCTAGCTACACTATGCAAAATTGTACCCAAATGCAGATTTTAAAAGGGATTTCCAAAAAGAATGTTCCAATTATTATTAACAGTATGGTACACTAGACATATCTTATTGTACCCTTGCCAACATAAAATATTAGATTTTTTTATCTTTACTAGTTTTATGCGGAAAAAAATATTTTATTATTTTTCATTAAAAGTTCTTTATTATTAGATTAAATATATTTAATCTTTCTACTCTTTATATATTCTCATGAAATATATTGATGGGGATAGGAGACAGATAAATTCTAGGCAGAAAAGGGCGGGTTCCCTGATGAAGACCCACTCTCAAGCCGAAAAGCCTGAGACCCTGGCACTAAGTGAGAATTTATATCCCTCTTTCTTTTCCAGCTTGAATGTTGCCTTTTCCTAAACCACCCATAGCTCTGTGCCATCCCATCCTATACATATAAAGGCCCCAGACTCAGCCAGCAGAGGAGAGAAGCAGCTAGACCTCAAAGACCATGGCTACACACCACGAAGAAGCTGCTTGACAGCGTAACTTCGGAGAAGAATCTGGCCGGAGACGGCCGGATTTCAGGGGAAGATTACCTTCCCGCCTTGTCCTTTTTATTCAGCCCCTCTTTCTGCTGAGAGCCGCTGTCACTGGCAATAAAATCCCCTGCGTTTACCAGCCTTCAATTCGTTCACGTGACTTCATTTTTCCTGGACCCTGGACAAGAGCTCGGGAGCCACGAGTAGGGATACAAAAAGGCCCACTGAGCTGTTAACACTGAAGCCATTCACAGATGTCACAGCTAAAAGAGAACTGTAACAGGCCCTCTGGGGCTTCATGGGTGGCAGGTACCCTCCCAGATGGTGCTGTGGGGCCTGCATGGAGTTTCCTCCTGCTGGCGCCCCAAAGCACTCGCCCTAGCTCCAGCACTCACTCACCTACCGCGAAGGGTGGAACGCAGCGAGTCTGAGTGAGTGGAGTTCGCTCCGGCAGGTGCCGAAGCAGCTAGGTGGTTCCAGAGCTCATGTACTCCAGCTCCTGCCTCATTTACTCGTGTGCTCTCTCCTGTAAGGAGTTGAGAGTAGCGGGATGAGTAAATGGGGCACCCTTGTCACGAGTCCTGAGAAAGGGTCAGGGAAATATCCTGCTTCAATATAGACTATCTGGGGCTAACAATTTAAACTATAATAATTCTGGCTTTTGTCTCATTTCCTTTCAATTATTCGCTTTATGAACATATTGAGTGAGGCTGACTTATAACTGAAACCAGTTTATTGTCTCAGTAACCATGGGGTGTGATTTGATTATAAAGTTGCTCAAAACTGCGATAAGACTACAGCGAGATTGTTTATATATTTTATTTACCTTGTTGTTTTTAAGATGATTAAATATTATGAGTGTCAGAAAGAAAAGATATCTGTGATCACCTTTATTTGTCCACCTTTATTTGTTTAAAAGATCTAGTCATTGTGATATAACAAGAAAATAAAATTATATAGTTATTAGAAACAAGATAAACAATATCATTTTAAAATGTAGATATTTGTGTTAAATTATGAACATAAGTGGAAAATATTAGAAATAATAAGAATTATATAAGATGACCAATAAAAAAACAGAGACAAATCAGTTCTTCTTTATATATCTATAATAATGAATTTGAATATAAGATTAGGAAAAATTTCACAGTAGTTAGAAAAAACATTGAACAAGAGTAACAGTATGTAGGAACAGAGAAGAAAAGTCTGTAACTGCCAATAAACATGAATAAAGTTTTGAATTGAGGAATAAAATTATTTTGTGCAAGATATTTAAATGTTTACTGAAATTATGCTGTGCAAGATATTGAACTATAAGACCAGAGTGACTAAAGTTATATGATAAAATAAAACAGAGAAAACTGACCATATATGCTTATTTATCACCTGTTTATGTTATATATGAGCAGATATCATGGAAGACCAGTTACTCCATAAATAGAACTGATATTAAAATATAAATCTTCTGTACATCAAAAAGATACCTAAATTAAGATGAAAAGACAAGTTTTAGACTGGGAAAAAATGTTTGTAATTGCTAAAACTAATCAAAATTTAGTATGACAGTTTTAATACACACAACTTTTATAAATCAGAAGTAAAGTGACAAAGGAATAAAAATGGGAAAGGATATACAGTTTTTAGAAGTAGAAGACTGAATGACCAATACATTTGTAAACAGATGTTCAGCATCATTTGTAGTCAGATAACTAAAAATTAAAATATCTTATTGCAAAAAAAATGAAAATATTTGTCAATACCAAGCATTAGAAAACCTTGAGAGCCCTGGGAGTCTCTCATATTAAGTCTCCTTGTGAAAAACTTTGTCAATATTCAGAAAAGTTAAAGAGGCACATATGGACTTTATAACCCAAAAAACATATACATATGTGTGTACATATATAAAATATACATATGTCTTATAGAAGCTTAGTGATAATACATAACTTGGATTTACAAGTATCACCTTTTATGGCCTTTTATGACTGCCTGTAGGGAGGGAAGGACTGTTTCCTGGGGTACTTCAATATTAATAATAATATCTAGGTGACAGGATATCATGATTACTATTTTCTTATTTGTTTATTTTCTAAATTTAAAACAATTTTTTGTAATAAAGCACATAAGTACATAAGTTATAGACAATGGACAAAACAATCAATGTCTTTGACCATCCATAAAACTTAAAAAATAGAAACATGATTGAACTTAAAACTATTTCAAGGAGAAATAATTCTCAAATATTCTGATATAAATTATTCAGATAATATATATAATTATTTTAAAACATCTTCTAATAATGTTTAAAATTAATATGACTAGAACTCCATAAGTAGTAAGATATTCAAGTTTGTCAAGACTTTGGTTAACACATTCATTCAGGCTGACTAAGTGCACTGAAATGCATTAATTTAGGCCCTGTAAAACTCAGTAATTATTTGATCATAAATTTGAGCCTAATATAGCCAAGAAACATCTATGTGAATTTTTTTCTGGGAGGAAATAGATTTTAAATACAAATTATTCAAATTGTTTTTACTTAAAAAGAGATGCTTTTAATCTTTAAGATTGCTATATTTTGTAAATATTTAAATTTGCATATTTTATTATTCATCACTTTAAACTGAAGTGGCAAGTTAGTCTTAACAGATGTTAAAGTAACTGTAGCTAAAGTACAGAAATATTCTTGATTTCATATTACAGGCAATGAGTCTTGCGTAGCTCTTTCCAAGCAAAAGCAAGTTTCCAGGCCTGTGTTAACGCTGTCCTGTGAAACAAAGTTTCTTCTTTTGAATAGACACAATTTTTGGTTTGACTTATAAACAGTTAGTTGAATGAGGACTTTTAGAAATAACTCCAGATGCTAAAAAATTTTTCGCAACAATAAAAAGTAACATTTATTGGCATTTACCATGTGCTAGGCACTATCCATATTATCACAAACATGATGAGATAGGTGCTCTTATTAGATTCACAGGATAGCACATCTAGTATACAGTATTGCCAGTGTGGAAACCCTGGCCTGCTACCCACTCTGCCGCCTTCTGTTTGATGTTATTTCTTCTGGAAAGCCCCTTATGTCTCTCTATATGGTCTCTACATCCCTCTTATTGAGGGTATAACATGATGACCTCTCATAACATTATGCATTTATTCTGTTCATAGCATTTAGCTCTGTGCCTATCAACCTTCCAAGACAGCATCTGTATCTTACACATCACTGTATTTCACAATCTAACATATATACTGGACATTGTAGATGATTTTTAAAATTGTGAAAAAATGAATAATCTTCCAAAAATCTTTAGATATCTTGGATTGTGTGTATCACAGGTTTTATAAAAAAAGAAAGCCTGTCTTTCCTCACAGAAAAGACACCGTTTATCATTTTCCTCCTTGTACTAAAATTTAGATGAAACCCTGGTGAATTATTATACATAGGAAACAAATTCTAATTTCTCAGTATTCAGGGAATATGTATTCAGTCTTATTTAAGGAAAAGTTCACTGGTAGAAACAGTTTTCATATAATGACTTATTAAAATAAAGAGTTACCTGCAATTTTTAATAATTTGACCAAAGAAAAGGCTCAAGCCAGGTGTGGTAGCTTACACCTGTAATCCCAGCACTTTGGGAGGCCAAGATGGGAGGATCACTTGAGCCCAGGAATTTAAGATCAGCCTGGGCAACATCACAAGACCCTGTCTCTACAAAACTGAAAACATTAGCCGGGCATGGTGATGTGCATCTGATGCCCCAGCTACTTGGGAGGTTGAGGCAGGAGGATCACTTAAGACCAGGAGGTTGAGGATGCAGTGAGTCACAAGTGATCGCACCACTGCACTCCAGCCTGGGCCACAGATCAAGACTGTGTCACAAAAACAAACAAACAAACAAAAACCAAAAACAAACAAACAAACAAAAAACCCATCAAGACTGATAATTGGATATAGTTGTTAAACTGGTATTTTTGTTTTACACTGATAATATGTATGTGGCCACTTTTTGGACTTGCCCTGAATAGTCAAAATATTCCATACTAGAGACATGGAAAAGCATGAGGAGGAAGAAGAAAGAAATTAGGACTGTTGCAATTGTTAAAGGAATTCGTGAGACGTGGAAATGAGAAGGATAGAAATATTTAATGACATTAACAGTTAAAATATTCTACTTAGGCCGGGCATGTTGGCTCATACCTTTAATCCCAGCAGTTTGGGAGGTTGAGGCAAGTGGATCACTTGAGGTCAAGAGTTCAAGACCAGCCTGCCAACATGGCGAAACCCCATCTCTATTAAAAATACAAAAATTAGCTGGGCATGGTGGCACATGCCTGTAATTCCAGCTACCTAGGAAGCTGAGACATGAGAATCACTTGAACCTAGGAGGCAGAGTTTGCAGTGAGTGCAAATGGTGGCACTGCACTGCAGCCTGGGTGACAGAGACCCCATCTAAAAGAAAAAAAAAAAATTTAGTATTTGCCAGGTATTTTACTAAGTGCTTAACATAAAATATAAGTTTTAGACTTCACAACATATTCATGAGGCAGGAGATATTTCTATTCCCAATCATGTGAATAAGAATATCCACAGAGAAGCTTATTGAAGTGAAATGTCTTTTCCAAGATCAAAGAGCTTAACAAAAGAGATGCAATTGGAGCACAACTCACATGATTTAGAAACTTGGAAGGTTGTTTTTTTAATTACAGTTGTATACATATGTAAATTGATTTTTATATAAATTTAAAACTCAAGTCATTTAACAAGGCATCAAACAAACTAACAAAAAATGTCATTATCTACCCTAAATCTGAAATCCTACTCCCAAACTCCAACTCTTCAATTCTTTTATCTGTATTATTTGGTCATGTACCTCAATATTTCCAAATAACAGAGGTTATATCACTATTTTAATAAAATAAAATTACTGAGCTATAATTTATATCACACAAGATGTGCAGTTTAATGAGCTTAGATATGTGTGTATAGCCTTGGCCTCACCATCCTATTCAAGAGACAAAACACTGTGATTGCCCTAGGAAGTTCCCTGTGATCTTTTTCAGTCAATTCTTCTAGCCCACCCTGACCCAAGGCACTGATATCATTTTAATCAGCATACAATTACATATTAGTTTTATAGTAAGTCTTCTTTTGTTTCTCGCTTCTTTTGTTCAGCAAAATAATTTTGAGATTTGTTCATGCTGCTGAATGTATCAGCACTTTATTCCTTTGTATCAAAGTGTCATATTCAGCTGTGTGGATATGCTACAAGTTTTCAAATCAATTTTTCGTTGGTGGATATTTGAGTTATTTCCGGTGTTTGACTAGTAGAACTAAACTTGCTATAAATATTTGTGCACAAATCTTGTGTGGACATATGTTTTCATTTATCTTTGTAGTGAAATGATTGGTCATGCAGTAGATATATGTTTAACTTAGTGAGAAACTGCCAAAACACTTTCAAAGTTGTAGTATTTAAACTCTCGCTAATAGTGTATGAGAGTTATCTAAAGTAGGTTCACTAATTACCAATCCCAAGGTTGCATCAAGAGTAGCAACATCATCGTTATGCCCACAACCAAGAGCAGAAGTTCTAATACTGTGCCTACTGTATCCTGGGCTACTGTTTAGGTCCACCATGCACTGGCTTCCAATTTGTCTAAGTCCTATGAGACAGAGCACATTCACACATAACAAGACTTATGAGGTGGGCTTATTACTTACAGGTAGGCAAGGGAAGTCTCAGATCCACTGGGAGCCAGTCCCAAAGGCTCAAGAAAGCTACCTAGGGCAGATGGAGTGTTGACTTTGTGTGCCCTGCTTGCATTTCGGCTGAGTGACCCTGAAAAACAACCTGCCTTGGGTTTGATAGTTTTGGGGCAATATTAATCACTTGGCAACACTTTGAAGAACATCCTGCTTCCAGAGGAGAGAGCACAAAGCCTCAGCTGTCTTGGTCAGTTTTTCCTTATCTCAAGATTTCTCAGCATGGTCAGGAACAGGACCCGGGCTGTTTCAAGCAGTTTTCCCCAACTTACGATACTGCATTCCCAGCACATTCTACGGTTACTCTTGAGAACTACAAGCAAGAAAGCGGGGAGAAATGGGTTGGTACAAAGACACGGAAGAACTGTCCTGCAAGTTCCAGTTCTATATTATCACTGACACTTGTTTTTGTCAGTATTTTAAATTTTATCCGTTATCAAGAATGTATAGTCATATCTCATGGTTTAATTTACATTTTCTTAGAAAGTAATCATTTTGAACATCTATTCATATGCTTATTGGTCATTCATATATTTTCTTTTGAGGAACAAATACTGATTTTGTTAAAGGCCAATTTATCATTTTAATTGTTTTATGAGTGCTTTTTGTTTTCTGAGAAATCTTTGCCTACCCTAAGTCACAAAGATTCTCTACTATTTTTTCTTTCAGAAGTTTTATAGTTTTAGGTTTCTCATTTAGGGATACGAGTCATTTCAAATTAATTTTTCAGCATAGTATGAGGTATGATCAAGAGCTATTTTTCTGTACTGATATTAAATTAACCCAGCACAACTTTTTTTTTTTTTTAAAGCCATCATTTCCATTAAATTATTTTGGCACTTTTGACAAAAATCAATTGACCATATACATGTGGGTCTCTATCCAGAGTCTCTTTTTTGATTCATGAATCTATTTAAATATTTGTGTGTGTATAGTGCACTCTCTTAATCACTATATCTTTAAATGAGTCTTAGGTAGTATAAGCTCTCCAGGCTTGTTTATCTTTCCAAAATTATTTTAACTATTCTAGGTCCCTTTGCCACTACTTTTTGATATTTCAGTTTTAGACATTATGTATTGACTACTTAATTATCAAGATGAAAATTTGGTAATTTGTTATTTTCCCCAATGTAATTAATTCATCAATTTTTTTGTTAAATTAGTATTTAATTTATTGCTTAGTTATTGTAAGTGTGTTATATTATTTACAGATGATTCATGTGATGTACAATAATTTACATTATTTTTCTTTCAAAGAAAAATTTTACAAGGTAATATTATTTTCCCTGGAGTTTTTATTTGCCTTATCTTTACATTTCTTTAATCTCAGATGTAGCTATCTCAAATTCTTCCCTAATCCTATGTCAGAAATTTAAAACATTTTGCAATATGTTCAAATATAGCCTTGGTACTCCACTACCTTCCTGTTTTAATTTTTAATGATTTTTCTCTAAGCTTGATATACAGTTGTCATCCCAGAATTTTTGATCCCCATAAACTCTGGAAATCTTCTTGATTTACCTCCTGTATTTGATAAGAGTTTTCAGTCTCCTGTATTTTATAACTTTTTTTTTTTAACTTAGTATAGACCATATCCTCCAGTGGCTAAGTCAGAAATGTTTCACAAAAGCTACGTTTTTTGAGGACTGTGTGCTTGAAAAAATGTCCTTGTTTTTCTCCTGACTGACAATATGAGTGGATATAAAATCATAGTATGATTTTTCCCCCTTCAGAATTGCTTAGGTATTTGCTTCATTTTCTTCTAGCTTCCCATATTTCCATTGAGATCTGAATTCATTCTGAGTCCAGATCTTTTTATAATTGTGTGTGCACACACATACATTAGAATATTTTAAAGATTATTTCATTTCCATTTATCTGAAATTGCTTGATATAATGCCTCATTGTGTCTCTATTTTATCTATAGTGGTAAGTACTTTTAGTGCACTTTTAATCTCATATGCACGCTCTTCAGTTTTGGGATATTTTCTGGTATTCTTAATATAATTATCTGATTTTTGTTTGTTATTTTCTGTTGGAATCCTATTACTCAGTTATTGAATTACTTGAAGAGATTTTCTAATTTTCTCATCTTTACTTTCCTATATTTTATATCTTGGTGATTTTATTTTAATTTCTGGATGTTTCCTCAAATTTATCTTCCAATTTTTCTTTTGTATATTTACTTTTGCCAGAGCTCTTTTTTTCTTGAAATTTCCTTTTGAATATATGCGGGGTTTATTTTTGTTTAATGTATTAAATATTCTGATGATAATAATTTCAGTTTCAGTGTGGCATGAAGTTTTCTTGCCTGGTGAATGCTTGGTTATCTGTCCATATTTACAAAGTAGGTAGTAAAATGTTGTTTGGAGATTTTGTATGTGAATAAAGTTGTTGCACAGCAGCTACACTGTAGGGGGATTTGCTGGGAATACAACGTTTCGTTGGTGGTATACTCAAATGTTAATACTTAACTGTTTTTTAGCCCTTCTGGGTGATATAAGACTGGGGGCCAACAATCACTCAGCTGAGTGTGACAATTTGAGCTGGGAGGTTGGAGTGTTTCATTTTTGTATGTAGTCTTTTACATAACCCTTAAGTTTTTGCTATAATCTCTATACCCTAAGCTGAGCTGGGTGGTCCTATGCCTAGAGTCCCCTTGGTTTGACAGGCAGTAAATTCTCCACTTTATGCTGTAATGAAAATAAGGGTGGGGATGGGTAAAAGTTGCTTTGCTCTACGGTAGATGGGCAGGACCTAGGGTCTCCAGTGATGTTCTTTATTGCCTATAAAAACTGAGTGATGAGATTTGGATGTTTCTTGCCTTCAAATCTCATGTTGAAATGTGATTTCCAATGTTGTTGGTAGGGCCTGGAGAGAAGTGATTTAATGATGACGGTGGATCTCTCATGAATGGTTTAGCACCATCCACTTGGTGATCAGTGAGTTCTTGCTCTTAGTTCACTTGAGATTTGGTTCTTTAAAAAAGCTGGACCTCCTTCTCACTCTCTGTCTCTTGCTCCCACTCTCACCATATGACCTGCTGACACCCCTTTGCTTTCCACCATGATTGTAAGCTTCCTGAGGCCCTCACCAAAAGCAGATGCCAGCACCATGCTTCCTGTGCAGCCTGCAGAACTTTGAGCCCATTACATCTCTTTTTTTACCCAGCCTCAGGTATTTCTTTATGTCAATGCAAGAACGGCCTAATATGCTCAGTAAATATTCATTGGACTGATTGATCTTGTCTTTCAACACTAGGGAACTGATTGCTGGACTGAGGAATAGACAATTTGGACCAGAAGAGTACAGGAAAAATTTAAGCAAAAATTGATACTGTTGAAAATGAAAGTTACCAAATTGTTAGATCTCTGAAATTTCTAACTGTAACTTATTAGTGAATGTGAATAGTATGATTTCCTCACAAAGCCTTAAAAAAAACCCAGAAACATTACAGAATACATGTCCACAATATTTAAAACTCTGCAGCCACATACAGAGAAATTAGAATTTTAACTGGACAATTTTGGAGTTGAAACTGTTTAGTTTTTGCAGGTAGAATGCTAAATCTATAGGAAAACAGTTGAATTTTCCTGAATAGCTCATCATTTTTCTTCTCGGGTTTTTCACATAAGCTATTTAGGTGAATATTAAAAGTGTGAATAAAAATATTGTGTACCCATGATGCTACAGATTGGCATCTTCAAAAGATGAGAGACATTGCCAAGTCTATTGCTAATCAAGTTTCATAGTTTACAACCTGTGCAAACTGTGGGCTGAGAACCACAGCAGTTGTGCTGAGCATTTCTGGGACATTACCATCATCCCAGCACCAATTATTAAAACCTCTCACACACATTAAAGCTATAAAGATTAAAAATATAGCACACTTGTCATTAAATATGGATGACTTCATGTAATATGCATTACATACAAAAACAATGTCCTGCCACTTGAGCTTTATCATCACCCTACGGAAAATCCACAAACCCAGAGTCCCACATCAAAGCTCATTTTGGCAAAGCCAAGGAACAACTTCCTCATGCAAAATAAACACAGATGTTCCACACTCAGGCAACTGGCTAAGAGGAGATAGTGCATATGAGGATGCACAGCTCAGTAACAGATAATGCCTCCTTGCATACCCTATGTTCTGCTCTGTAGAGGCTTCAGACATTGTTTAAAAGGACCAATTCTGCTGTTTTAAACATTGCATTTCCTGACTGTAGAGCTGTGAACACATTGAATTAGTTCAGTATGTACACAGAGGTGTGTGAATACTGAAGACGTCAATTTGGATGTCTTTGAGCTTTCATGAAGAACTAAATTTCACATGCGTCTTAAGCAGTACCTTTTTTGTCAGTGATTTATTGATTTCTGGCTGTGAAGTATAATATTAATAGCCATATTAATTATAAGAAGGTCTGAGGAAGCAAAAGTTTCTAGCCTCTTCCATTAGCTGACAGTTAATGCTGCGAGGTTCCAAATGACCAGACAGCTGTAATTGACTTCCCTTTGTTTCTTTCATTCTCAGCTAATTGCAATAGAATATCTTTGCTAAACAAATATTCCTGGGGCTCAAATACATTTTTTCTAAAAATTAAAACACAGTTGCAAAAGATGAACAACACATGTTTAGAATTTTTTATATGCATCCTAGAATTATGTTAATATTCAGTTATAGCCTATTCAAAATATCTATTCAAAATCGAGTTTCCCTCTTTCCTCATACCGTCATGTAATTAATTGCCAAGGATAGGATAGGGTAGGATTAGAAAGAGAAGAAAACGATTTGAGTGTTAATTGTGTTAAAGCTTCTGCCTTAAAATAGTTTCAGTATGAAATACATCTGAATCCCATGGAGATGAGGAGTTGTTAAAAGGACAACAAAGTCTTCTTGTATTTTTCCAGCAATGTTGTCTTGATTCTAATGGGAAATGGATCCTGGCAGTCATATTTTAATTAGTAAAAACAAATGTACAAAAAGTGTCTTAGGAAATAAGTAAACTCTTGAGAAGATGAAGTCTTGTTTATCATTTTCTACCATCTCATATTTTAAGTATCGTGCCTTAGGTGTGACAAGCAGAGTTGTTAGCCTCTGCCCTGTTTCCCTGTCATGCTACAAGTATTTGTGTTTACTTCTGCTCTCTTTATTGCAATGTCTTTTACATTTTTCTAATAGTGCACTCTTATTTATATTTTAAGCATACATGTCAAATATGTATTATTTATTGTTTTATGAGTTATATATCAGTACTATTAGACCAATATATACATTTAAGGTATACTGAAAAATAAAAATTAAAGACAGATCATGCAAAAAATAAAAAGTTAAAGACATTTTAATTTTATTTCTTATTATTGTTTCAAAAACCTTCTTGTATTATAATTTTATTTTGGATTCCAAAATAAAAGACTGAGAGCAATGCAATCAATGTAACTAAATGTGCTTTTCATATCTGGTTTGAACTTTGTAATACAGAAATTCAAAGCTCTGGTTCTTAAGTACTATTTATTTCCATATGTGGTTGTAATAACTGCCATGGTTGAAAAAGAGACTTTATAGAAATACATTGAGCCAAATGTGAAGAGACATTTTTGGTTGTGATTACTAAAACATCATGTAATTTTGAAATCCCATCCCCCATTAAAGTAAACTATCTTTATTGAAATTTGACTAATAAATGTTCACCTTCCCTGATGTCAATTACTTTTCCTTGCGAAGTAATCTGAAAGTACTATATTAATGTTAACAAACTACTTCAAAATCCACACTTTTTTCCTAAATTTAAAGCATGCCCAGATTTGAAAATCTTATATATCTTTATTTATTTTTGGCTAAAAATAATCACTTAATAATGGGGACATTTCAAGATGCCCTCTCCATTATCCAAGTTACTTTATTAGTTGTTAAAGTGCTATCTTTACCTTGAAGGGATATGTTTGAAAATTTCCCCAAAATATCTGCTAGTTAGCATCCTCCTGTCAGCCACTTGTCATCACAGAAAAGGTCAGTAAATTCGGAATGCTTTACTCTTCATAATAGAAGAATGAATAGCTCATATTTTAATTCTCAGAATTGTTTGGGCATTACCAAGAGATAAGAAGTGAACTTTCATGGGCTTATAAAAAAGCATGATTTCTTTCTGCTTAATAAAATATAATGCAATTATTCTATTATATTTAAAATATTCTGATATAATGACCATATTATAAAATATCCAATAATTTTTATATTTCTCATTTCAACTTCTTTTCTGCAATAGATAAAGTGATACAATGCATAAATTTCATGAAGGTACTATTGATCAATGTAATTCCAGAATCTCACTTCAATTTCATTTGGAGCAACTACTCAGAGTTTGGACTTTCAAAGTTGGACTTACATCACATATTGGTTTTGGTTTTATTTAAACTGTCAATACTGTTAAAGTATATCTTCGCTAGCATAGCTTTACGTTAATAGTTAATAAAAACACTTATTTATATATTTCATTATAGATAATACTATAAACCAAGATACCTGTTAGCAGGTGATTGCTGAAAAGGTAACTTCAATGAAATTCCTTCTTCTACTTCTGATTTCCAGCTGTTTGTCTCTCTGGTCTGAGAGGTACTGGGACCTAGATACAGCTGGGGTTGAGTCTCGAGACTGTGTTGTGCTTGTATCTGTTCTAGGCGAAAGAATAGCGAGTTGTTGGTGAGCTTCCACCTCATCCCTGCTGTGCCCCATCCATGTGTCCCTTCCCGGTCCCTCAGCAGGGGCTGACAGCTTGCCAGCTTCCACAACACAGGGTCACAGAGTTAGAGACCTTTCATGATATTTATACTCTTTACTACAGTCCCAGAAAGAAGAACTAAACCCTACTAAGCTGATAAAGAAAAACAATAAACCTCATAAGTGGTTCAGTAGTTAGAGAGAGGAAGAATAGTCCAAATAATTGGTGTCAGATTCAGTGAAACAGAACAGCTTGGGGAAACAGAAGAATATAGTAATTTAAAAAAGAAAGAAAAAATACAAAAACATGCACACATGCAATTTCTTAAACTAAAAATTCAGTAGATGAAGTGAGAGCAGATGATCATTGTTGATACCTGTATTAAACATACTGTTATCCATAAAGGAAATATCAATTTTTTAAAGTAGGAATTACACAAGTTACTCTCTAGTCGTAATTCAATAGAATTAGGAATAAAAAATTAAAGAGTATGATTAGTCTTACGTACATAGAAATTAAGAAATACATTTAAGTCAAAGAGCAAATAAAAAGCAAATTCTAATCTTGATTTAAGGAAATGCTGGTATGAAAACATATGATAACAGCAAAAGCTATAGAATACTCACAGAAAATTTCATATCTTCATTATTAAAGATGGATGGCCCAAAGGGAAGACACTGGATACATTAGAAGTTGGCAAAAAAGTCTGTAAAGCACATCAAAATAAAGTAAAATATGGAATTGTTAAAGATAAAATCTGAAATATTTTAAACTGAAAATCAAGAAATAGTAGAAGGAATAAATAAATCCAAAACATAGTTGTTTGAAAGAGATCATGAAAGAATTACCTCAGGAGGAAAGGTGAGAGAGCAATTATAATGATAATAAAAAGCTATGAATAAGAAAGGAGATACGATTACAGATGTAGAGGAGATTTTTAAGATTTTGATTATTCAGTGTGCAAAAATCAGTAGCACTCATGTACACCAACAACAGTCAAACCGAGAGCCAAATCAGGAACATAATCCCAGTCACAATTGCCACACACAAAAAATACCTAGGAATACAGCTAACCAGAGAGGTAAAAGATTTCTACAAGGAAAACTACAAAACACTGCTCAAAGAAATCAGACATGACACAAGCAAATGGAAAAACATTCCCATGCTCATGAGTCAGAAGAATCAGTATCATTAAAATGGCAATACTGCCCAAAGCAATTTATAGATTCAATGCTATACCTGTTAAACTACCAATGATATTCTTCACAGAACTAGAAAAAACTATTTTAAAATTCATATGTAACCAAAAAAGAACCCAAACAGCCAAGGTAATCCTAAGCAAAAAGAACAAAGTTGGGGGCATTACACTATACCAACTTCAAACTATACCATAGGGCTACAGTAATCAAAACAGCTTGGAACTGGTATAAAAACAGACACATAGACCAGTGGAACAGAATAGAAAACCCAGAAATAAATCTGCAGAGCTGCAACTATCTGATCTTCAACAAACCTGACAAAAACAAACAAGGGGTAAAGACTCAGTATTCAATAAATGGTGCTGGTATAACTGGCTAGCCATATGCAGAAGATCGAAGCTGGGCCCCTTCCTTATACCATATACAAAATTTAACTCAAGATGGAATAAGACGTACATGTAAAACCCAAAACTATAAAAAGCCTGAAAGACAACCTATGCAATACCATTCTGGACATAGGAACGGGTAGAGGTTTCATGATGAAGACTCCAAAAGCAATTGCAACAAAAGCAATAATTGACAAATGGGATCAAATTAAACTGAAGAACTTCTGCTTAGCAAAAGAAACTATCAATAGAATCAACAGACAACCTACAGAATGGGAGAAAATTCTTGCAATCTATGCATCTGACAAAGGTCTAACACCCAGCATTTATAAGGAATTTAAACAAATTTACAAGAAAGAAACAAACAGCATAATTAAAAAGTGGGCAAAGGACATGAACAGACACTTCACACACACACACAAGACGTGGCCAGTAAGCATATGAAAAAAATCTGCAACATCATGGATCATTAGAGAAATGCAGATCAAAACCACAATGAGATAGCATCTCATACCAATCAGAATGGCTAACACTGAAAAGTCAAAAAATAACATGCTGGCAAAGTTGCAGAGAAAAAGGAATGCTTTCACTCTGTTGGTGGAATTGTAAATTAATTCAAGTATTGTGAAAGACAGTGTGACAATTCCTCAAAGACCTAAAAATTGAACTACTGTTTGACCCAGTAATCCCGTTACTGGGTTTATACTTAAAGGAATATAAATCTTTCTATCATAAAGACACATGCTCATGTATGTTCATTGCAGCACTATTCACAATAGCAAAGACATGGAATCAGTCTAAATAACCATCAAATAGACTGGATAAAGAAAATGTGGTGCATATAAATCATGGAATACTACGTGGCCATAAAAAAGAATTAGATTGGCTGAGCGCGGTGGCTCAAGCCTGTAATGGCAGCACTTTGGGAGGCCGAGACGGGCGGATCACGAGGTCAGGAGATCAAGACCATCCTGGCTAACACGGTGAAACCCCGTCTCTACTAAAAAAAAAAAAATACAAAAAACTAGCGGGGCGAGGTGGCGAGCACCTGTACTCCCAGCTACTCGGGAGGCTGAGGCAGGAGAATGGTGTGAACCCGGGAGGCAGAGCTTGCAGTGAGCTGAGATCCGGCCACTGCACTCCAGCCTGGGCGACAGAGCGAGACTCCGTCTCAAAAAAAAAAAAAAAAAAGAATGAGATCGGGGGTGGGGCCAAGATGGCTGACTAGAAGCAACAGCATTCAGAGGCTCCCACTGAAAAAAAAAAAAACCATAAGCAGGTGAATTCTTCACTGGCAACCAAGATATTCAGGTTCTCTCATCAAAATTGACTAGAAGACTGGTGTGACTCATGGAGAGAAGGAAGAACAGTGTGGTGCAGCAGCCCACCAGAGAGCCATACAGGGAAGTGGAACCCCCTCTCCCCAGCCGAGGGAGGCAGTGAGTGAGCATGCTACCCAGCCAAGGAAACTGCTTTTTCCATGGAACTGTGCAACACATGGATCAGAAGATCCCACTCGCGAACCCATGCCACGGGGTCCAAGAGTCCCAACCCCTGAACGTGCAGATTCTTACAGCGTCTCAGCTGCAATCTGCTTAAGCCTACCAAATTCCCAGGGTAAGGGGTGTCCAGCACCTCTGCCTGCTGTCTAAGCCATTTGAGCTCCTTGGTGGAGGGAAAGCAGCTAGCACTGGGACTCACAACTGCCTCACACACTAAGCTCCCTTTGCGTGGGGGAGGGCAGCATCCATTTCTAAAGCTCCAGGCTGCACTTTTCCCCTGCTGGAGACAGGGAGGCTGGACAGCTTGATCCCAAGAATTAAACTCACAGCTCAACACACCAACTGTGGCAGTCTGTGGCCAGAGTACCTCTTTAGGCCTAAACCTGACCCATCCTTAACTCATTGGGTGGAGCTTCCCTGAAGGATCTCCAATAACTCCAGCCAGAAACTCAGGGACAGAATTCGGATATCCTTAGGCTTGAGCCTCTAGGAGTAGGGTTAGCTGCAGTCTCTGTGGACCAGCAGACTTAGCCTCTCCTCCTGGTAGTTCTGAGGAATCCAGGCATCCCAAATGAGTGGGTTTCCCACCAGCGAAGCACACCCTCTCCACCAAGGTACAAAGTGCTTCATTAAACTTGTCCTGCTCCCCATGCCACCCAAATGAGTGAGACCCTTCAACAGGGGTTATCAGACACTCCATACAGGAGCAATTCTACTGGCACCCTATACAGGAGGAACCTACCATATTGGTGCCCCTCTAGGTCAGAGGTCCCAGAAGAAGGAACAGGCACCCATCTTTGCTGTTCCCCAACCTCCTTGAGTGACTTCTCCAGGCACAGGAACAAATCAGATGAATAGGGCCTGAAGTGAACCCCCAGCAAACTGCAGCAGCCCTACAGAAGAGCTACCTGACTATTGAAAGAAACACAAACAAGCAGAAAGCGACAACAGCATCAACCACAACAACAACAACAAAAAAGGCCCCCACAAAAACCCTATCCAAGGGTCAGCAGCCTCAAAGACCAAAACTAGACAAGCTCATGAAGATGAGAAAGAATCAACAAAAAATGCTGAAAACCCAAAAGGCCAGAGTGCCTCTTCTCCACCACATAATCACAATGTCTCTCCATCAAGGACTCAGAATTAGATGGAGGATCAGATGGACAAATTGACAGAAGTAGGCTTTAGAAGACAGTTAATAAAAAACACTGAGCTAAAGGAGCATGTTCTAACCCAACGCAAAGAAGTGAAGAACATTGATAAAACGATAGATGAATTGCTAACTAGAATAACCAGTTTAGAGAAGAACATAAATGACTTAATGGAGCTGAAAAATACTGCATGAGAACTTTGTGAATCAACAGCCGAACTGATCAAGTGGAAGAAAGGATATCAGAGTTTAGAGACCACTTACTGAAATAAGATATGCAGACAAAAATAAAGAAAAAAAATGAAAAGGAATGAACAAAGCCTCCAAAAAATATGGGGCTTCATAAAAGACTGAACCTAAGATTGATTAGAGTATCAGAAGGAGACAGGAAGAATGGAAACAAGCCGGAAAACACATTTCAGGATATTATCCAGGAGAACTACCAAACCTAGAAAGACACGACAAAATGCAAATTCAGGAAATACAGAGAGCACCATTAAGATACTGCATGAGAAGGTCAATCCCAAGACACATAATCTTCAGATTCTCCAAGGTCAAAATGAAGGAAAACTGTTAAGGGCAGCCAGAGGGAAAGGGCATCAGACTAACAGTAGACCTCTCAGCAGAAACTCTACAAGCCAGAAGAGATTGGGGCCCAATATTCAATATTCTTCAATATTCAATATTCAATAATTCAATATTCTTTTTTTATTTTTTTTGTTATTATTATACTTTAAGTTCTAGGGTACATGTGCATAATGTGCAAGTTTGATACATATGTATACTTGTGCCACGTTGGCGTGCTGCACCCATCAACTCATCAGCACCCATCAACTTGTCATTTATATCAGGTATAACTCCTAATGCAATCCCTTCCCCCTCCCCCCTCCCCATGATAGCCGCCAGTGCATGATGTTCCCCTTCCCGAGTCCAAGTAATCTCACTGTTCAGTTCCCACCTATGAGTGAGAACATGCGATGTTTGGTTTTCTGTTCTTGTGATAGTTTGCTGAGAATGATGGTTTCCAGCTGCATCCATGTCCCTACAAAGGACACAAACTCATCCTTTTTTATGGCTGCATAGTATTCCATGGTGTATATGTGCCACATTTTCTTAATCCAGTCTGCCAATGATGGACATTTGGGTTGATTCCAAGTCTTTGCTATTGTGAATAGTGCCGCAATAAACATATGTGTTCATGTGTCTTTATAGCAGCATGATTTATAATCCTTTGGGTATATACCCAGTAATGGGATGGCTGAGTCATATGGTACTTCTAGTTCTAGATCCTTGAGGAATCGCCATACTGTTTTCCATAATGGTTGAACTAGTTTACAATCCCACCAACAATGTAAAAGTGTTCCTATTTCTCCACATCCTCTCCAGCACCTGTTGTTTCCTGACTTTTAATGATTGCCATTCTAACTGGTGTGAGATGGTATCTCATTGTGGTTTTGATTTGCATTTCTCTGATTGTCATTGATGATGAGCATTTTTTCATGTGTGTGTTGGCTGTATGAATGTCTCCTTTTGAGAAATGTCTGTTCATATCCTTTGCCAACTTTTTGATGGGGTTGTTTGTTTTTTTCTTGTAAATTTGTTTGAGTTTTTTGTAGGTTCTGGATATTAGCCCTTTGTCAGATGAGTAGATTGCAAAAATTTTCTCCCATTCTGTAGGTTGCCTGTTCACTCTGATGGTAGCTTCTTTTGCTGTGCAGAAACTCTTTAGTTTAATTAGATCCCATTTGTCAATTTTGGCTTTTGTTGCCATTGCTTTTGGTGTTTTAGACATGAAGTCCTTGCCCATGCCTATGTCCTGAATGGTACTACCTAGGTTTTCTTCTAGGGTTTTTATGGTATTAGGTCTAACATTTAAGTCTCTAATCCATCTTGAATTAATTTTCGTATAAGGAGTAAGGAAAGGATCCAGTTTCAGCTTTCTACTCATGGCTAGCCAATTTTCCCAGCACCATTTATTAAATAGGGAATCCTTTCCCCATTTCTTGTTTCTCTCAGGTTTGTCAAAGATCAGATGGCTGTAGATGTGTGGTATTATTTCTGAGGACTTTGTTCTGTTCCATTGGTCTATATCTCTGTTTTGGTACCAGTACCATGCTGTTTTGGTTACTGTAGCCTTGTAGTATAGTTTGAAGTCGGGTAGCGTGATGCCTCTAGCTTTGTTCTTTTGACTTAGGATTGTCTTGGAGATGCAGGCTCTTTTTTGGTTCCATATGAACTTTAAAGCAGTTGTTTCCAATTCTGTGAAGAAACTCATTGGTATCTTGATGGGGATGGCATTGAATCTATAAATTACCTTGGGCAGTATGGCCATTTTCACAATATTGATTCTTCCTATCCATGAGCATGGTATGTTCTTCCATTTGTTTGTGTCCTCTTTGATTTCACTGAGCAGTGGTTTGTAGTTCTCCTTGAAGAGGTCCTTTACATCCCTTGTAAGTTGGATTCCTAGGTATTTTATTCTCTTTGAAGCAATTATGAATGGAAGTTCATTCATGATTGGCTCTCTGTCTGTCTGTTACTGGTGTAGAAGAATGCTTGTGATTTTTGCACATTATTTTGTATCCTGAGACTTTGCTGAAGTTGCTTATCAGCTTACGGAGATTTTGGTCTGCGACAATGGGGTTTTCTAAATACACAATCATGTCATCTGCAAACAGGGACAATTTGACTTCTTCTTTTCCTAACTGAATACCCTTGATTTCTTTCTCTTGCCTGATTGCCCTAGCCAGAACTTCCAACACTATGTTGAATAGGAGTGGTGAGAGAGGGCATCCCTGTCTTGTGCCAGTTTTCAAAGGGAATTTTTCCAATTTTTGCCCATTCAGTATGATATTGGCTGTGGGTTTGTCATAAATAGCTCTTATTATTTTGAGATATGTTCCATCAATACCAAATTTATTGAGCATTTTTAGCATGAAGGGCTGTTGAATTTTGTCAAAAGCCTTTTCTGCATCTATTGAGATAATCATGTGGTTTTTGTCTTTGGTTCTGTATATGCTGGATTACGTTTACTGATTTGCCTATGTTGATCCAGCCTTGCATCCCAGGGATGAAGCCCACTTGATCATGGTGGATAAGCTTTTTGATGTGCTGCTGGATCCAGTTTGCCAGTATTTTATTGAGGATTTTTGCATCGATGTTCATCAGGGATATTGGTCTAAAATTCTCTTTTTTTGTTGTGTCTCTACCAGGCTTTGGTATCAGGATGATGTTGGCCTCATAAAATGAGTAAGGGAGGATTCCCTCTTTTTCTATTGATTGGAAAAGTTTCAGAAGGAATGGTACCAGCTCCTCCTTGTACCTCTGGTAGAATTCAGCTGTGAATCCATCTGGTCCTGGACTTTTTTTCTTTGGTAGGCTATTAATTATTGCCTCAATTTCAGAGCCTGCTATTGGTCTACTCAGGGATTCAGCTTCTTCCTGGTTTAGTCTTAGGAGAGTGTAAGTGTCCAGGAAATTATCCATTTCTTCTAGGTTTTCTAGTTTATTTGTGTAGAGGTGTTTATAGTATTCTCTGATGGTAGTTTGTATTTCTGTGGGGTCGGTGGTGATATCCCCTTTATCATTTTTTATTGCATCTATTTGATTCTTCTCTCTTTTCTTCTTTATTAGTCTTGCTAGCGGTCTATCAATTTTGTTGATCTTTTCAAAAAACCAACTCCTGGATTCATTGATTTTTTGGAGGGTTTTTTGTGTCTCTATCTCCTTCAGTTCTGCTCTGATCTTAGTTATTTCTTGCCTTCTGCTAGCTTTTGAATGTGTTTGCTCTTGCTTCTCTAGTTCTTTTAGATCTTTCCAGCTTTCTCTTGTGGGCATGTAGTGCTATAAATTTTCCTCTACACACTGCTTTAAATGTGTCCCAGAGATTCTGGTATGTTGTAGCTTTGTTCTCATTGGTTTCAAAGAACATCTTTATTTCTGCCTCCATTTCGTTGTGTACCCAGTAGTCATTCAGGAGCAGGTTATTCAGTTTCCATGTAGTTGAGCAGTTTTGATTGAGTTTCTTAGTCCTGAGTTCTAGTTTGATTGCACTGTGGTCTGAGAGACAGTTTGTTATAATTTCTGTTCTTGTACATTTGCTGAGGAGTGCTTTACTTCCAATTATGTAGTCAATTTTGGAATAAGTGTGATGTGGTGCTGAGAAGAATGTATATTCTGTTGATTTGGGGTGGAGAGTTCTGTAGATGTCTATTAGGTCTGCTTGGTGCAGAGTTGAGTTCAATTCCTGGATATCCTTGTTAACTTTCTGTCTCATTAATCTGCCTAATGTTGACAGTGGGGTGTTGAAGTCTCCCATTATTATTGTATGGGAGTCTAAGTCTCTTTGTAAGTCTCTAAGGACTTACTTTATGAATCTGGGTGCTCCTGTATTGGGTGCATATATATTAGGATTGTTAGCTCTTCCTGTTGAATTGATCCCTTTACCATTATGTAATGGCCTTCTTTGTCTCTTTCGATCTTTGATGGTTTAAACTCTGTTTTATCAGAGACTAGGATTGCAACCCCTGCTTTCTTTTGTTCTCCATTTGCTTGGTAGATCTTCCTCCATCCCTTTATTTTGAGCCTATATATGTCTCTGCATGTGAGATGGGTCTCCTGAATACAGCAGACTGATGGGTCTTGACTCTTTATCCAGTTTGCCAGTCTGTGTCTTTTAATTGGAGCATTTAGTCCATTTACATTTAAGGTTAAGATTGTTATGTGTGAACTTGATCCTGCCATTATGATATTAACTGGTTATTTTGCTCGTTAGTTGATGCAGTTTCTTCCTAGCCTCGATGGTCTTTACATTTTGACATGTTTTTGCAATGGCTGGTACCAGTTGTTCCTTTCCATGTTTAGTGCTTCCTTCAGGGTCTCTTCTAGGGCAGGCCTGGTGGTGACAAAATCTCTAAGCATTTGCTTATCTGTAAAGGATTTTATTTCTCCTTCACTGATGAAACTTAGTTTGGCTGGATATGAAATTCTGGGTTTAAAATTCTTTTCTTTAAGAATGTTGAATATTGGCCCCCACTCTCTTCTGGCTTGTAGAGTTTCTGCTGAGAGATCTGCTGTTAGTCTGATGGGCTTCCCTTTGTGGGTAACCTGACCTTTCTCTCTGGCTGCCCTTAAGATTTTCTCCTTCATTTCAACTTTAGTGAATCTGGCAATTATGTGTCTTGGAGTTGCTCTTCTCGAGGAGTATCTTTGTGGCGTTCTCTGTATTTCCTGAATTTGAATGTTGGCCTGCCCTACTAGGTTGGGGAAGTTCTCCTGGATGATATCCTGAAGAGTGTTTTCCAACTTGTTTCCATTTTCCCCCTTACTTTCAGGCACCCCAATCAGACGGAGATTTGGTCTTTTTACATAATCCCATACTTCTTGCAGGCTTTGTTCATTTCTTTTTCTTCTTTTTTCTTTAGATTTCTCTTCTCGCTTCATTTCATTCATTTGATCCTCAATCGCTGATACTCTTCCTTCCAATTGATCAAGTCGGTTACTGAAGCTTGTGCATTTGTCACGTATTTCTCGTGTCATGGTTTTCATCTCTGTCAGTTCGTTGATGGCCTTCTCTGCATTAATTATTCTAGTTATCAATTCTTACATAATTCCTCCTTTAGCTCTGAGAAGTTTGATGGACTGGAGGCTGCTTCTCTCATCTCGTCAAAGTCATTCTCCGTCCAGCTTTGATCCATTGCTGGCGATGAGCTGTGTTCCTTTGCAGACGGAGATGCGCTCTTATTTTTTGAATTTCTAGCTTTTCTGCCCTGCTTTTTCCCCATCTTTGTGGTTTTATCTGCCTCTGATCTTTGATGATGGTGACGTACTGATGGGGTTTTGGTGTGGGTGTCCTTCTTGTTTGTTAGTTTTCCTTCTAACAGTCAGGACCCTCAGCTGTAGGTCTGTTGGTGATTGCTTGAGGTCCACTCCAGACTCTGTTTGCCTGGGTATCAGCAGCAGAGGCTGCAGAAAATGGAATATTGCTGAACAGTGAGTGTACCTGTCTGATTCTTGCTTTGGGAGATCCACTGCTCTCTTCAAAGCTGTCAGACAGAGTCGTTTGTGTCTGCAGAGGTTTCAGCTGCTTTGTTGTTGTTGTTGTTGTTATTTAGCTGTGCCCTGTCCCCAGAGGTGGAGTCTACAGAGACAGGCAGGACTCCTTGAGCTGCTGTGAGCTCCGCCCAGTTTGAGCTTCTCAGCAGCTTTGTTTACCTACTTAAGCCTCAGCAATTGGTGGTGCCCCTCCCCCAGCTTCGCTGCTGCCTTGCCGCGAGATCGAAGACTGCTGTGCTAGCAATGAGGGAGGCTCCGTGGGCGTGGGACCCTCCTGGCCAGGTGTGGGAAATAATCTCCTTGTGTGCCCGTTTGCTAAGATCCTTGGTAAAGCGCAGTATTGGGGTGGGAGTTACCCGATTTTCCAGGTGTTGTGTGTCTCAGTTCCCCTGGCTAGGAAAAGGGATTCCCTTCCCCCTTGTGCTTCCCAGGTGAGGCGATGCCTTGCCCTGCTACAGCTCTCGTTAGTCGGGCTGCAGCAGCTGACCAGCACCGATTGTCTTGCACTCCCAAGTGAGATGAACCCAGTATCTCAGTTGAAAATGCAGAAATCAACTGTCTTCTGTGTCGCTCGTGCTGGGAGCTGGAGACTGGAGCTGTTCCTATTCGGCCATCTTGCTCCACCCCCCTCAATATTCTTAAGAAAGTAATTTCCAACCCAGAATTTCATATCCAACCAAACTAAACTTCATAAGCAAAGGAAAAAGAAAATCTTTTCCAGACAAGGAAACACTGAGAATTTTGTTGCCATCAGACCTACCCTGCAAGAACTCCTGAAACAAGCAGCTCTACATATGAAAAGGAAACCTGGTACCAGCCACTGCAAAAACACACCAAAATATAAAGACCAATGACACTATGAAGAAACTGCATCAACCAGTGTGCAAAATAACTAAATAACACCATGATGACAGGATCAGATTGACACATAACAAACTAACCTTAAATGTAAATGGCTAAATGCCCCAATTTAAAGACACAGACTAGTAAATTGGAGTCAAAACCCATTGGTGTGCTCTATTCAGGAGACACATCTTATGTGCAAAGACACACACAGGCTCAAAATAAAGGGATGGAGGACAATTTACAAAGCAAATGGAAAGCAAAAACAAGCAGGGATTACAATCATAGTCTCTGACAAAACAGACTTTAAACCAACAAAGATCAAAAAGGACAAAGAAGGGTATTACATAATGATAAAGGGAACAATTTAACAAGAAGAGCTAACTATTCTAAATATATATGCACCAAATACAGGAGCAACCAGATTCATAAAACAAGTTCTTAGAGACCTACAAAGAGTCTCAAACTTCCACACATTAATAGCAGGAGAATTTAACATCCCACAGTCGGTATTAGACAGATCAACAAGACAGAAAATTAACAAGGATATCCACCACTTGAACTTGGCTCCGAACCAAGTGGACCTAGTAGATGTCTACAGAACTCTCTACCCCAAATCAATAGAATATACATTCTTCTCAGTGCCACATGGCACTTTTTCTAAAATTTACCACATAATTAAAAGTAAAACACTCCTTAGCAATTGCAAAAGAACTGAAATCATAACAAACAGTCTCTCAGACCACAGTGCAATCAAATTACGACTCAAAGCCGCACAATTTCATGGAAATGGAAAAACCTGCTTCTGAATGACTCCTGGGTAAACAATGAAATTAAGGCAGAAATTAAGAAGTTCTTTGAAAACAATAAGAACAAAAAGACAATGTACCAGAATCTCTGGGACACAGCTAAAGCAGTGTCAAAAGGGAAATTTATAGCACCAAATGCCCACGTCAGAAAGCTAGGATTATCTCAAATCAACATCCTAATATCACAATTAAAAGAACTAGAGAGGCAAGAGCAAACTAATCGAAAAGCTAGCAGGAGACATTAAATAGATAAGATCAGAGAAGAACTGAAGGAGATCGAGAACGAAAAACCCTCCAAAAGATCAACAAATCCAGGAGTTGTTTTTTTGAAAAAATTAACAAAAGAGATAGACTGCTAGCTAGACTAATAAAGAAGAAAAAAAGAGAAGAATCAAATAGACACAACAAAAAAATGATAACAGGGATCACTACTGACTCTACAGAAATACAAACTACCATCAGAGAATACTATAAACATCTCTATGCAAATAAACTAGAAAATCTAGAAGAAATGGATAAATTCCTAAGTGCATACACCCTACCAAGATTAAACCAGGAAGAACTGGAATCCCTGAATAGATCTACAACAAGCTCAGAAATTGAGGCAGTAATTAATAGCCTACCAACCAAAAAAAAAAAAAAAAAAAAAAAAAAAAAGCCCACGACCAGGAGGATTCACAGCCGAATTCTACAAGAAATACGAAGAGGAGCTTGTACTATTCCTTCTGAAACTATTCTAAACAATTGAAAAGGACGGACTCCTCCCTAACTCATTTTATGAAGCCAGCATCATCCTGACACCAAAACTGGGAAGAGACACAACTAAAAAAATGTTCAGGCCAATATCCCTGATGAATATCAATGTGAAAATCCTCAATAAAATACTGGCAAATGTATCCAGCAGCACATCAAAAAGCTTATCTACCACAATCAAGTCGGCTTCATCCCTGGGATGCAAGGCTGGTTCAACACACACAAATCAATAAACATAAGCCATCACATAAACAGAACAAATGACAAAAAGCAAATGATCGTCTCAATAGATGCAGAAAAGGACTTTCATAAAATTCCACATCGCTTCATGTTAAAAACTCTCAACAAACTAGGTATTGATGGAACATATCTCAACATAATAAGAACTATTTATGACAAACCCACAGCCAATATGATACTGAATGAGCAAAGCTGGAAGCATTCGCTTTGAAAACTGCCACAAAACAAAGAGGCTCTATCTCACCACTCCTATTTCACATAGTATTGGAAGTTCTGGTCAGGGCAATCAGGCAAGAGAAAGAAATAAAGGGTATTCAAATAGGAAGACAGGAAGTAAAGTTGTCTCTGTTTGCAGATGACATGATTGTATATTTAGAAAACTCCATCATCTCAACCCAAAAACTTCTTGAACTGATAAGCAACTTCAGCAAAGTCCCAGGATACAAAATCAATGTGCAAAAATCACAAGCATTCCTTTACACCAACAATAGGCCAGCAGATAGCCAAATCATGAATGAACTCCCATTCACAATTGCTACAAAGAGAATAAAATACCTAAGAATATAGCTAACAAGGGTTGTGAAGTACCTCTTCAAGGAGAACCACAAACCACTGCTCAAGGAAATCAGAGAGGACACAAACAAATGGAAAAACATTCCATCCTCATGGATAAGAAGAATCAATATTGTAAAAATGGCCATACTGCCCAAAGTAACTTATGCATTCAATGCTATTCCCATCAAACTACCATTGATATTCTTCACAGAATTTTAAAAACCTGTTTTAAATTTGATATGGAATCAAAGAATATTCTGCATAGCCAATAAAATCCTAAGTGAAAGAATGAAGCTGGAGGCATCATGTTACCTGACTTTGAACTATACTACAAGGCTACAGTAATGAAAACAACATAGTACTAGTACCAAAATCGACATATAGACCCATGGAGCAGAACAGAGACCTCAGAAATAACACCATACATCTGCAACCATCTGATCTTTGACAACCCTGACAAAAGCAAACGATGAGGAAGGGATCTCTTATTCAGTAAATGGTTCTGGGAAAACTGGCTAGTCATATACAGAAAACTGAAACTGGACCCCTTTCTTACACCTTATACAAAAATTAACTCAAGATGAATTAACGACCTAAATGTAAAACCCCAAACCATAAAAACCCTAGAACAAAATCTAGGCAATACCATTTGGGACATAGGTATGGGCAAAGATTTCATGACAAAAACACCAAAAGCAATTGCAACAAAAGTCAAAATTGACAAATAGGATCTAATTAAACTAAAGAGCTTCTGCACAGCAAAAGAAACCATCATCAGAGTGAACAGGTAACCTACAAAGTGGGAGAAAATTTTTGCAGTCTACCTATCTGACAAAGGTCTAATATCCAGAAGTTACAAGGAAGTTAAAAATATTTACAAGAAAAAAAAAACCAACCCCATCAAAAAGTGGGTGAAGGATATAAACAGCCACTTCTCAAAAGAAGACATTTATGCAGCCAACAAACATATGGAAAAAAAAAAATTTCAACCTCACTGATCATCAGAGAAATGCAAATCAAAACCACAATGAGATACAATCTCATGCCAGTCAAGATGGCGATTATTAAAAAGTCAGGAAGCAATAGATGCTGGCGAGGCTGTGGAAAAATAGAAATGCTTTTATACTGTTGGTGGGAATGAAAATTAGCTCAGCCATCGTGGAAGACAGAATGGCGATTCCTCAGGGACCTGGATCAAGAAATACCATTTGACCCAGCAATCCCATTACTGGATATAACCCAAAGGAATATGCCATTCTACTATAAAGACACATGCACACATATGTTTATTGCAGCACTATTTACAATAGGAAAGACATATAACCAATGCAAATGCCCATTAATGGTAGACTGGATAAAGAAAATGTGGTACATATACACCATGGAATACTATACAGTCATAAAAAGGAATGCAATCATGTCTTTTGCACGGACATGGATAAAGCTGGAAGCCCTCATTCTCAGCAAATTAACACTGGAACAGAAAACCAAACACTGCATGTTCTCACTCTTGAGAGAAGTTGAACATTGAGAACACATGGACACAGGGAAGGGGAACAACACATACCAGGGCTTATTATGGGGTCAGGGTTAAGGGAAGGGAATTTAGAGGATGGGTCAATAGATGCAGCAAACCACCATAACACACATTATACCTATATAACAAAGTTGTACACTCAGCACATGTATCCTTTTTTTTTTTTAAGAGAAAGAAAAAAAGTGGGGGAGGGGTGGAGAAAGAATGAGATTATATCCTTTGCGGGAACATGGATGAAACTGGAGGCCATTATCCTTAGAAAACTAATGCAGGAACAGAAAACCAAATACCACAAGTTTTCATGTATAGTTGGGAGCTAAACAGTGAGATCACATGGGCACGTAGAGGGGAATAACATACACGGGGGCCTATTACAAGGTGGAGGGTGGGAGGAGGGACAGGATCAGGAATGATAACTAATTGGTACTAGACATATTATCTAGGTGACAAAATAATCTGTACAACAAGCCCCCATGAAACAAGTTTACCTATATAACAAATTTGCATATGTACGCTGACCTTAAAATAAAAGTTAATTTTTGAAAAAAGAGTATGCATTTCTTAACAGAAATAGAGTAGACTAAAAAATGTACAGAATCCGTTTTTAAAATTTTTTATGAAATTCATAAAAGTGAATAAATGGATAATAAATTAAAACATGGAAATTTTTAAAAACTAAAAAATAAAATTTTGATATTTTATATATGATTTTGGGTCAGATCTTATCAGATCATCATTGTTTTTCCTTCTAATGTAGTCATAAATAAATTGCACTAAGAGTAAAAGTTTCCCATGCTTGTCTTTTAGAATTCTTTTTTCAGGCTCTCCTAATCCTACTCCAACTGAGCCCCTTCACATCATTGAAACTCCACTTGTCAACATCACCATAGCTTTCTGCATTATCTAATCCTACTCCACCTGCTGTCTTCCTCATTTCCATCCTTCTGTTTGCTCAAATAAATATCATTGGCATTCCTTTCAACTCCTATCTTTCTCTAGCATCACATGTCCAATTTGTCAGAAAATCCTGTTGTCGTCCTACTTTCAAATGTCCTATTTTCAGAAACAATATACACTGCTACCATCCTGGTTCAAGACATCATTAGCTCTATTCTGTATTATTTTTGGTTTCCTTATTTCTACTCTTATCCCTTCATGGTCTGTTCTCAATACTCCATTCAAAGCGATTTTTTTAAAAATATAAAAGTGTAACTCAAATCTCATGATTCTTCTGCTCAAAACCTTTAATAGTCTTTTGAGAAAGATAACTTGTATGTTCATCTTTGATTAGTCTCTATTAGGAGCTATATCAAATCTGTCATATATTTATACATTGTATACTATATACATTCTATAGGTGCAGTCACTAAACAATGCAGTAAATATCAGCATAATTGTATGAAAATTGTCTTCAATTAATACATCTTACCTTGGAAGGAAATGTATGGATTACAACAAAGCATGTAGTGTGTATGCTAAAATTAATTATGATAATATAGGAAGAGTATATTATAAACCATGATATCTTATGCAAATATGTGAATTCATTAATTCAACCCAATTTATTGAGTACCTGTTAAGAACCAGATGCTGTTCCAGATGTTGGAGAAACAACAACACAAGATAAAGTCCCTGTGTTTATTATTTAGTTCAGTCTTCTCATTTTACAAAAAAAGGCAAGTTTGTCTAGCACAAAGTAGAAAGCTACTAAAATAAAGAATGTTAAGAAGTATAATTTCAGGACTTCTATGCACGTAGAAATACATATATAGCACAGTGTCTGTCTCATAGCAAGCATTTTATATGGTAGCTCTTGTGCTGCATATTTTCTCAATTAGTTACTATAACAGACCTATGGATGAGTTCTATTATTTTCTTAATTTTTTACTCATAAAATGAGGCTTGGAGAGGTCAAATCATTTGGCCAAATTCATTATAACCCCACAACAATGTTTAAATGTTCCCATTAGCCTACATCCTCTCCAGTATTGGTTCTGTCGGGTTTCTCAATTTGTGTCAATCTAGTAAGTACAAAATGGTATCTAATTGTAGCCTTATTTTTGCATTTTCCAAATTACTAGTGAATTACATATGTTTGCTCATATAAAAAGATGTTCAATAATTTATCTTTGGTGATATGCCTATTCATTACTTTTGTCATTTTCCTGTAATGCTGTTTGTCTTTGACCTTATAATTTTGATTAGCTATTATGAATGTTACATAACAAATATAAGGATTGGCATATACCAGTATTTTGTCCATTATATTTCATGCAAATATATTTTTCAAGTTTGTGTCTTATTTTTTAAATTTAATATAGTCAATTTAGCAATCTCTTTTTATGAATAGCACTTCTTAAATTTAAGAAATCCTTCTCTAATCTAATCTCAGAATGATATGCATTGTCTTTTAAATTTTTAAATTTTGCTTTTCATTTTTGAGTGCTTAATTTATCTATAATTGTACATTGTGAGATAGAGATATAATTATATTTTTTACATATGGTCCTTGCTTGTTCTAACAGCATTCGTTGAATAGTCTCTCCTACATACACAGATACGCAATGCTTCTTATCTAGACCAATTAGAGGTCTGTATCTTTATGGCTTATTGATAGACTTTCTAACTTTTATTCATTTCTTATTTTATCTTATTTCTATTGGTTAAACTGTCTTAATTATTTGAAAGTTTTGACATCCTGTATTATAAACTCCTATTCTGAGTTTCCTTTTCAGGAATATTCTGGCTAGACTTAGCCAGTTGTTCTCCTTTTAGCTTGTCAAATTTCATGAAAAACTCTTTGAAATCTTCATTTTAATTATGTTGAATCTATGCATTTATTTAATACAAAGCAGCATCTTTGTAATCTTGAGTTTTAAAAAACAATTTGGGTTATCTCTTAATTTTTAAAAATATTTTAATGTCCTCTGCAAAAGTTTTACAGTATTCTGGATACAAGCTTCATGCATTTTTAAGACTTTTTCCTTCATGATTTTTAAGTATTTTGTTATATTAAATACAAAAGTATTTATCTCATTAAATCTTCTATTTGTTGCTACTATATATGCTATTTACCTTAATAATATCTTATTTCTAAAAATTTATGTATAGATTTTTCAGATTTTTAGGTACTATCATCTGAGAATAAAACATAATGTCTTCCTAACCAATCATTAAATCTTAAATTTATTTTTCTTGTCTTAGTATATTAATTAAAAGTACAGAAGAATTATCAAATAAAATTGGTGATCATAGTCATTCTTATCATTCCCTTATTCTGAAGAGAATGCTTCCAGTGTTTTCCCATTATTGATTATATTTGCTCTAGGCTTTTGTGTGTGAGTATGTGTGGAGGGGGCAGTGGTAGAGAATTAAAAGGTGTAACTTTGAAGGTTAAACATGTGGTGATGTCATTAATTAATATCAGAAACATAGGGAAATGAGAAATATGAGTAGGGAGTAGAGGGAAGAAGTTCCACTGGTGATGACATGCAAGTCCAGAATTGCACTCTTTACCTCTACTCAGTACTCAGATATGTTCATCCTTCAAAACCATTGTACAGCATTCTTAGATTCCCTCAGGAAATCTTAGAATCATCTTTTTCTACATGTCCATTGAACTCTGCATACATTAGCTTGCAGCAATCATAGCACTGTGCCGAAATAGTGTATTTACATGCCTATTGGCCAAAATTATATCAGGTATTCTTTTTCATTTTATCAACCTCACATCCAGTCTCTCAATTAAAAGTCCTGTCAATTTATCGATAAAGTAGGCTTTGAATGTATCTATTTCATCCTCATAGTCAATTGCTATATTGCCTATGTGTTTAAAAGATTGCTAAATTGACTACTTTCTTCGGTCTAAGCCCCCATTGCCTCTCTCCTGAACTGGTATCATAGCTTCCTGTATTCCCTGCCTTCACTCTCATCCCACCAGTCTGTGCTCCATAGAGCAGCCTTGGTGATCAATTAAAATAGAATTAAAATCATGCCACTTCTTAGACAATGGCTTCCTATATATTTGGAACAAAATTCAAACTTCTTACCTTGGCTTAACAATACCTATATTATTTGGCATCATTTTACTGAATGCCAGAATTACTGGCCTTCTTTCAGTTGTGTAGGCAAATCCTGCTTCTCTTACCTTGAGGTCTTGGTAGGTAATATTGTTTCTCACCAGAATCTTCTCACTGATCTTCTTATGGCAGACACTCTTCTGTCACTCAGATCTCAACCCATTACCACCTAAGAGGCCTTCCCTGTTTATTCAATATAAAGCAGATAATCACGTTTATCATATTATGTAATTTTCCATTTTAGTTTTCTGCATAGCAATTATCACCATCTAATATTTTTCATGTTACTATATGTTTTATTGTATTTTCCTTTTATTAGAATATAAAATCAATGAGAGCACAAACACCCTATTTTTCTTCAACGTGGAATCTCTTATGCCCTGGTGAATGAAAAGGACTATGTAAACTTATTGAATTGACCTGATGTGTACGTATGTCTGTCTCCTCCCCAAGCTGTGAGAATTCATGAAGGTGGGGTTAATTTGCTAACTTTTAGGCAAAAAACACTTTGCAAAATTTCTAGAATAATTCCAAGCCCCCTGATGTATACTATAACATTCTTCTCTCACAACTATACCTACAAAAAATCTGCTTGTTCTATAAAATTTTTGAAGATTCCTTATCTTTCTCTTAGTAATTCTTCTCACTTCTGGGGTCTCCCGTATCTTTTAGTGGATAAAGCAAAGGCTCTGCTCTCAGCACTGATGGTCCACTTCGTAACAAAACAAGCCAATGAAAACCAAACCAAGACAAAGTAAAGAAAAAGTACTGTTGACAAAATAGTTTAAATCCTGGTGCCTAAATTCTCTTTGTATGATCTAATGATTTTAAAAATTTTTAGTCAGTGCCTCATTAACAAAGTCAAATGTATGTTCACATACACACACACACACACACACACCTCTAACTTGACTTTTTGTCCATCTAGACAGTAAAATGATGAATCACAGTTGACTGATAGAAAGTTTATTGCTTATAATTCTAATTTTTCCAGTATATATTATATATTTAATTAATCTTTGTGTAACTTCTGAATAAGAATATTGTCCTGAGAATCTTTCACTTTTTCCTTTAAGTCCACTTTCTACCAGTTTTTCACTCTCCTATCTTTTCTGAGAGGCTGGCCTGTATGGATTTTGAGAGGTTCTCATGTCTTCTAACGTCCCCTATGTTCAGCCAATGGGGAGCCCCAGAAGTTTAGAGGGGAGTTGCAGAATGAGGTCAGGGCATTACTTGCCTAACTCTCTCCCTGCAAGGTAAGCTGACCTTTGTCCAGGTCACTGTTCTAAATTCTCTGTAAACTAATCTCTTCTCTCTTCTCTTTACTAAGTCTTAGATTGCGACACAACCTCTCGCGGTTCCCCTATACTTAACACCTCTGTAACTAGGTCCTTTGTAGATGCACCCTCCTCCAGGTGCCTTATTTGGAGTGTGCCATCTGTTTTGTGTTGGCCTGTTGACTGATATAGGTGTTGGAGGACTGCGAAAGTGGTATCCAAAGCATATTTTTGTTAATGATATGAGGACAGATTCCACATCCTAAGCCAAATTTTATTTTTAAAAACTTTCATTTTTAGAGCTTCAGATCTCTACTTTATATACTCAGATAAGTATTCAAAATATTCTTGAAGGGCTTTGTGACAACTTTGTGTGCATGTATATGTGTGTATGCAGGGGTGAAGATGACAGGCTGAAGAAAAGATGGGGGTTTAGGAGGAAGATGACAGATAGGAGACAGGACAATTGTGTAGCTCCCACTTGGACAGACAGAACAGTGTGTGGAGACTCACACAATGGACAGACGGAACAGTGTGTGGAGACTCACACAATGGACAGACGGAACAGTGTGTGGAGACTCACACAATGGACAGACGGAACAGTGTGTGGAGACTCACACAGTGGATTTTGCTCCAAGAACCACCACAGGAATGTACCAAGAAAACTGAAATAATTCACAGATTCTTTGAAAGAAGCAGCATGCCTCTGCAAATTCCATGAGACAGGAGAAAAACTGTGAGTTACCAAGGGCGAGAGGGGAAAACCTGCCTCCAAACACACAACCTTGTCATTCACGTCCGTGTGAAGAGACCACCAAACAGGCTTTGTGTGAGCAATAAAGCTTTTTAATTACCTGGGCGCGGGCAGGCCGAGTTCAAAGAGAGAGTCAGCAAATGTTGGTGGGATTATCGTTAGTTCTTACAGGTTTGGGATAGGAGTGGAGTTAGGAGCAATGTTTTGTGGGCAGGGGACATCCTACAAAGTACATTCTTAAGAGCAGGGAGAATATTACAAAGCTCCTTCTTAAGGGAGGAGGATATTACAAAGTACCTTCTCAAGGGTGGGGAGGGTGTATCATACAAAGTACCTTCACAAGAGTGAGGGAATATCACAAACTACATTATCACAAGGGCAGGGAGGGTGTATTGTCACAGTCAATTGATCAGTTAGGGTGGGGCAGGAACAAATCACAATGGTGGAATGTCATCAATTAAGGCAGGAACTGGCTATTTTCACTTCTTTTGTGGATCTTCAGTTGCTTCAGGCCATCTGGATATATACGTGCAGGTCACAGGGGATATGATGGTTTAGCTTGGGCTCAGAGGCCTGACAATCCTCACTGGGGAACCTGAAAAATCCAGATTACAGGATAAGGATTTAACCTTACCTAGAGCTGAAACAGATTTAGCATGAACTATAAAAGTAGAAGCAGTAGCAAGAAGAGCCTTGTAGGTACTCCTATTCTCCATCTCAAACTCAGAGAAGCCATCCCTGACTATATCTCACAGGGGCCCTTGGGGAAGGTAGCCAGAAGAATTTGGGAGAGGTTCAGGGTGAAAGAAGCTTCCAATTGAACATTGTAATGATTTCAACTGATGCAGACTCTTTTGAGCAGAATTGGATATTGAATGGAAACTGCTGCAGAAGGAGTGTACGGAGCTGCAGCCCTCAGTGTGGGCAGTGGGCGGGGGGAGGTGTGTGTGGCCTGAACACAGTGTTTGCTTTCTCAGCAGGGAAGCTTTTAGCCTGGGGCAAAGTCTGAGTCCCATGGACAAGCTACCTGGAGGTAAACATGGCAACTTTTTGTTGCCATGTCCAACTGTTAGCAGTACACTTTGGGAACGAGACTAGCCTCACCAACTGTGTGGGAGCTAGATGAGGCCTATTGCTAGCTGCTTTCCCCCACTTCCCTGGCTACCAACCCCATTGGCTAGAGAACCACCCCACCATCCCCCTTAGTAACCATGGCAAGCCCCACCCAAGGAGATTCTGAGCTTAGATCTGCCCAAATCTGCCCCTACCTGATGGCATTTCTCTAGCTGCCCTGGTAGCCCATTACAAAGACATAAATTATTGGTAAGCTTTTATCCCCTTTCTACTATCACAACTGTTGCTGTCCTGAAAGCATCACCTCCTGCTGGATGCCAATCAACTCAGGACATGATAGCAACTGATGACAGAATAACCCTGTTCCAAGGAAGAAGAAAATAATAGCGAATTCCACTGCCTGCAACATCCTGACTAACAAGAGGTCCTGCATCTGTCCACATGGCAACCTCATTGCTATCATAACCAGCATTCAAGAAAGCCAGCACACTAAACATATCTACAACCAAGGACTCTCATGGAGTCTACTTCACTCCTCTACCACCTCTACCAGAGCACGTGCTAGTATGCACAGCTGGGAAACCTGAAGTGGATCACATCACAGAAATCATTGCAGACATTCCCCAGCACCAATCTGGAGACTGGTAACTCCACCCACTGGGTGGCTAGACCCAAAAGAACAATAACAATCACTGGAGTCCAGCTCTCAGGAATCCCCATCTCTAGGGGAAGGGAAGATCACCACATCAAGCAATGACACTGTGGGATAAAAACATCTGAATAGCAGCCTTTGAGTTCCAGATTTTTCCACTGAAATAGTCTACCCAAATTAGAAGCAATCAGGAAAGTAATTCTGGTAATATGACAAAACAAGTTTCTATAACAGCCCCAGAAGTCCAAACTAGTTCCTCAACAATGTATCCATACCAAAAAGAAATCTCTGAATTGCCAGATAATGAATTCAGAAGGTTGATTATTAAGCTACTACTCAAGGAGATACCAGAGGAAGGTGAAAACCAATGTAAAGGAATTAAAACACAATACAGGATATGGATGAAAACTTCCCCAGAGAAATGGATATCATAAAGAAAAACAATTACAACTTCTGGAAATAAAAGACACATTTACAGAAATACAAAATGCACTGGAAAGTGTCTCCAATAGACTAGAAAAAGTAGAAAAAAGAACCTCAGAGTTTGAAGACAAAGCTTTGGAATTAACCCAATCCAACAAAGACAAAGAAATAAGAATTTAAAAAAATAAAGCCTCCAAGAAATTTGGGATTATGTTAATAGCTAAACTAAGAATAACTGGCGTTCCTGAGGAAAAAGAGAAATCTGAAAGTTTGGAAAACATCTTTGAGGGAATAATCAAGAAAAACTACCCTGGTGTTGCTAGAGATCTAAACATCTAAATACAAGAAGCTCAAAGAACACCAGGGAAATTCATCACAAAAAGATCATCACATAGGCACATAGTCATCAGGTTATCTAAAGTCAAGATGAAGGAAAGAATCTTAAGAGCTCTGAGACAAAAGCCTAAGTTAACATATAGAGGAAAACTTATCAGATTAACAGCAGATTTCTCAGCAGAAACCCTACAAGCTAGAGGGATTGGGAACTTATCTTTAGCTTCCACAAACAAAATAACTGCCAGCCAAGAATTTTGTATCTAGCAAAACTAAGGTTTATAAATGAAGAAGACAGAAAGTCTTTTTCAGATAAACAAATTCTGAGAGAAGCCACCACTCCAAACTTACCACTACAAGAAATACCAATAGAAGTCCTAAATCTTGAAACAAAACCTCAAAATACAACAAAATAGAACTTCCTTAAACTATAAATCTCACAGGGCCTATAAAACAATAATACAATGAAAAAAAAAACAAAACAAAACAAGGTATTCAGGCAACAACTGGCAAAATGAATAAAACAGTATCTCACACCTCAACACTAACATTGAATGTAAATGGCCTACATGCTCCACTTAAAAGATACAGAATGGCAAAATGGATAAAAACTTACTAACCAAGTATCTGCTGTTTTCAAGAGACTCACGTAACACATAAAGACTCACATAAACTTAAGGTAAAGGGTTGGAAAAAGATATTCCATGCAAATGGAAATCAAAATTCAGCAGGAATGGCTATTCTAATATTAGGCAAAACAGACTTGAAAGAACAACAGTTTGAAAAAGACAAAGAGGTAATATATAAAGATTAAAGGATCATTCCAACAGGAAAATATCACAATCCTAAATATACATGCACCTAACTCTGCATAAATTTATAAAACAGGTATTACTTGACATAAGAAATGAGATAAATGGCAACAGAATAATATTAGGGAACTTTAATGCTCCACTAACAGCACTAGATAGGTCATCAAGACAAAAAGTCAAAAAAGAAACAATGGACTTAAACTATATCTACAGCAAATGGACTTAACAGATATTTATAGAACATTCTGCCCAACAACTGCAGAATATAGTTGATTCTATTCATTAACGTATGGAAAATTCCCCAAAATAGATCATATTTGATGGGCCATGAAACTCGTCTCAATAAATTTAAGAAAATCAAACTTATACTAAGTATTCTCTCAAACAACAGTGGAATAAAATTGGAAGTTAACTCCAAAAGGAACACTCAAAACTATACTAATACATGGAAATTAAATAACCTGCTCCTGAATAATCTTTGGGTAAAAAATGAAATCAAGATGGAAATTAAAAATTCTTTGAACTGACTAATAATAATGATACAACTTATCAAAACCTCAGGGATACAGCAAAAGCACTGCTCAGAGGAAAGTTCATGGCATTAAATGCCAATATATCAAAAAGTCTGAAAGAGCACACATAGACAATATAAGGTCACATCTCAAGAAAGTAGAGAAACAGAAACAAACCAAACTCAAACCCAGTAGAAGAAAAGAAACAACAAAGATCAGAGCAAAACTAAATGAAATAAACAAATAAAAATACAAAGGATAAATGAAACAAAAAGCTGGTTCTTTGAAAAAATAAACAAAACTGAAAACCATTAGAAAGATTAACCAACAAAAGAAGAGAGAAGATCCAAATAAGCTCAATTAGAAATGAAATAGGAGATATTACAACCAATATCACAGAAATAGAAAAGATCATTCAACATTACTATTGAGACCTTTATGTGCACAAATTAGAGAACTTAAAGGAGATGGATAAATTACTGGAAATATACAATCATGCTAGGTTAAACCAGGAAAATATAGAATCTCTGAACAGACCAATAACAAGTAACAATGTTGAAATGGTAATTTAAAACTTGCCAACAAAAAAAGGTCCATGACCAGACAGATTTTCAGCTAAGGGAATAATCAAGAAAGATCCAAAAAAGAGGCCTTCAAAAAAAGAGTTGGTACCAATCATACTGAAACTATTCCAAAAAACAAAGAAAAAGGGAATCCTCCCTGAATCATTTTATGAAGCCAGTATCACCCTAATACCAAAACCAGGAGAGGACATAACAAAAAAAAGTAAACTACAGAACAATGTTCCTGATGAATGAACATAGATGCAAATATCCCCAACAAAGTATCAGCCCAATAGCATATCGAAAAGATAATACACCATGATCAAGTGGGTTTCATATGAAGGATGCAGGGATAATTTAACATACACAAGTCAATAAATGTGATACATCACATAAACAGATTTAAAAACAAAAATTATATGATCATCTCAATAGATGCAGAAAAAGCATTTGACAAAATCCAGCATCACTTTATGATTAAAACCCTTAGCAAAAATCATCTTAGAAGGGACATACCTCGAGGTAATAAAAGCCATCTATCACAAACCTGCAGCCAACATTCTACAGAATGGGGAAAAGTTAAAAGTATTCCCCCAAGAACCACAACAAGGCGAGGATGAACACTTTCACTGCTATTCAACATTTATTGGAAGTCCTAGCAAGAGCAATCACACAAGAGAAAGAAATAAAGGGCATTCAAATCAGTAAACAGGGAGTCAAATTGTTGCTGTTCACCAACTGAATAATCTTATACTAATAAAACCCTACAGATTCATCCAAAAAGCTCCTAGATCTGATAAATAAATTCAGTGAAGTTTCAGGATACAAAATCAATGTACACAAATCAGTAGTACTGCTATACACCAACAATCACCAAGCTGAGAATCAAATCAAGAATCCACTCCCTTTTGCAACAGTTCCAAAAAAACTAAAATAAAATACTTTGGAATATAACTAGTCAAGGAGCTGAAAGATCTCTACAAGGAAAACTACAAAACACTGCTGAAAGAAATCATAGATGACACAAACAAATGGAAACACATGTTCATGGATGGGCATAATCAATATTGTAAAATAACCATACTGCCAAAAGCAATCTACAAATTAAATGCAATTTCTATCAAAATACCATCATAATTCTTCACAGACCTTGGAAAAGCAATCTTAAAATTTATGTGAAACTAAAAGGTGCCCACATAGCCTAAGCAAGACAAAGCAAAAAAAAAAAAAAAAAAAAAAAAAAAACTGTGTGTGTATATATATGTGTGTATGTGTATATGTATACATGTATATATACATATATATTCATTCAAATATATATACATATATACATATTTGAATGCATATGTATTCATTCAAATGTATTCATTCAAAAATATGTATATATGTATATACATATTTGAATGCAAATATATATGTATATATGTGTGTGTATATATATACACACATACACACACACATATATAAAGATATTACATTACCCAAATTCAGACTGTACTACAAGGCTACAGTTATGAAAACAGCATGGTACTGGTATCTAAATAAGCAAAAAGAACAAATCGGGATGCATCACATTACCCAACATTAAACTGTACTACAAGGCTGTAGTTACCAAAATAGCCTGGTACTGGTATAAAAATAGGTATGTAGACCAGTGGAACAGAATATAGAACCCAGAAATAAAGCCAAATATTTGCAGCCAAATAACCTTTGACAAAGCAAACAAAAACATAAAGGTGGGGAATGGACATCCTATTCAACAATTGATGCTCAGATAATTGGCAAGCCACATGTAGAAGAAAGAAACGGGATCCTATCTTCCACCTTATACAAAAATAAACTTAAGATGGATCAAAGACTTATATCTAACATCTGAAACCATAACATCGAAAAACTCTTCTAGCCATTGACTTAGGCAAAGAGTTCATAACCAAGAACCCAAAAGCAAATGCAACGAAAACAAAGATAAATCGATGGAACTTAATTAAATTGAAAAGTTTCTGCACAGCAAAAGAAATAATTAGCAGAGTCAATAGACAACCCACAGAGTGAAAGAAAATATTCACCAACTATGTATCCACCAAAGGACTAATACACAGAATGTACAAGGAACTCAAACAAATCAGCAAGAACAAACAAAATAAACAATCCCACAAGAATGTGGGAAAGGACATAAATAGACAGTTCTCAAAAGGAGACATACAAATGGCCAAACATATGAAAAAATGCTCAACATCACCAATTATCAGGGATATGCAAGTCAAAACCACAATGCGATACCACCTTACTCTTGCAAAAATGACCATAGTTAAAAATTCAAAAAATAACAGATGTTGGTGTGGATGTGACAAAAAAAGGAACACTTTTACACTGCTGGTAGGAATGTAAACTAATACAACCACTATAGGAAAGTAGTATGGAGATTCCATAAGTAACTAAGTAGAACTACCATTTGATTCAGCAATTCCCCTAACAAAGTCATTATATGAAAACGATACTTGCACACACATGTTTATAGCAGCACAATTTGCAATTGGAAAAATATGGAACCAGTCTTAATTCCCCTCAACCAACATGTGAACAAAGAAAATATGGTAGATATACACCATGGAATACTACTCAGCTCTAAAAAGGAATGAAATAATGGCATTCACAGACACCTGGATGGAGTTGGAGACAATTATGTATTTTCATTTATAAGTGGGAGCTTATGGACTGTAAGGACACATAGGCATAAAGATGTCATAATGGTCTTTGGCAACTAGGCAGGAAGAGTGGGAAGCAGCTGAGTGATTAAAGACTAAACATTGGGTATAGTGTACACTGCTTGGGTGACGGGTGCACCAAAATCGCAGATATCACCATGAAAGATCTTTTCCATGCAAACAAACACCACCTATTCCCCCAAAACTGTTGAAATTAAAAAAAAAAAAATTGTCTGCCAGACAAAACAAAATAAAACATTAAAAAAGAAAAGGAAAAGAAAAAGAAAAGACAGTGTCCTTACTCTCATGAGTTTATAGCCTAGTAGAAAATATAACACAAAAAATAAGTTCCTATAATACAGCAGGTTCATAGCAGGGTTAGAAATAATCACAATGTAAGAAATTTCTCCAAATATTATATAATTAAAGCATAGGCTCAAAATAAAGCACATGGATAATGGATATTAAATTTTGACTCAGTCATTCTAGAGGGTGGTCTGAGTATTTTTTGTTGTTGTTGTTTAAGTTAATTTAAATTCGTTTAAATTTAATTGATTTTAGTGTTGGTGATTCTGATGCAGACCATCCAGAGAAAATACTTTGAGAAATATCACATTAGAAGTTTAAAGGAGGAAGAGCAACCGACATGAAGTTAGGAGGAAAAGCCCGATAGAGAAATGCTATAATCTGCATTTAAAGGTGGTTTGATTTTATATGACTAGGTATGAAGAAAAAAATATCATTTCAAATGGAAAGCAAAGGAGTGTAGATTTTCATGACATAATGGTTTCTGGATTAATAAGAAAAAGTATTAAGTATATTCTAAATCACTAAAAAATTAAATTTTAAGGTGTCAGGAATACTCACATATTATCAACTATTTTTGCACTATCGGATAAAATGTTTTTATGCATTTCAGGTATATTATAATCATGTTATTAGCTACTGTAAGAGAATGTCAGCCTGGTGCCCTGAATTCACTTTCATCAGGTCATAGAACAACTAAGGTTGTAAAAATTATGTTACTTTCTCTGTATTGAGGTCATAAAACTGCCCTGAGTCCCAGCACAGGTGGCCACTCTCCGTGTGAAATGTCCAAGCCTGTAAAACAAGAAGGTGTGTCATGGATCTGTGGTGATGGCTGGAAACTGAGTACCTCCCTTGTTACATCTGCCTGAGAACTGACATAAGTCAAAGACTTCATGAGGCAGAAAATACAAAGATGCCTAATTAGCAAAGTCATTTCCCATTTAAACTGCATATATACTTGAGAGCTGGAGCATTGCTAAGTAGAAGTCTCTAGCTAACTTATTTTCTTTAGAATCTGATCTTGAATGCTTTTGAATGGTTTGTTTGTTTACTTTCTATGAATTTTACCAACTATCAATCACTAATCACTCACTGGTTTGATAGAACCTCCTTCATCTCTGCTAGCTAATTTTATTTCAGTGGATTCTGTGGCTACATTTTCTTTCTCATTAATCATAAATGAAGGATTCTATCATGAAATCATTTTAGGGTTAACTAACAATAAAGCTCAGTATTTTAATTTTAAACATGCATTATCTTTGCCTTGACATACTTAAAAAAATGTTTTTGACAATTTTATCAGTATTTTCTTTTTGGAAGTGGGTACACTGTTCAAATATGATTATAAATTATAAATGCAATACTTATATTACAATCACCATATATGGAAATGTACTGATTTCCAATTAAATAGGATAGTAAAAAATAGAGTATATTTGCATTAATCATTACCTTTGGTCATAATTTAGCTACTGAAGTTAACTACTAATTTCCTCTTACTATACATTCTGTTCCCTTTAAAATATTTCCCATACTGGTTTATATAAGTTCTGGGAGGTATGATCCTATACCTCTCATTTACACACTAGAGAAATGAAATATAATTGAGTTATTTATTTTATCCTTGGGAATATGATTAATGGAACAATTAGAATCCTTAAGACTGCAACATTAATAGGCTATTTCATGAGGACTTAAGACAAGTATATGCCATAGCTACCAGTTACCAACGAAAATGGAAAGACAGTTTTTAAAGAGAGAAATAAAAGTAATGGCCTTTGAATATTGTCAGTTGACTTCTCAGAACAGTAGAATCTGGAAGCCAAAGTGTTAACATCTATAAGCTCTTCCAACAAGGGAATATATACTGTTAAATATTGGGAGTTATTTAAAATGCCAGTGAGTATAATAGCAGTGCTCTGAAATAACCATTTCATCTGCCTACATTACTCTAAAATTAATGAATAATGAAGCGATGCCCTTCACATTCTCTTCCCTTTCCATTCCAAGATATATTGATCAGATGACATTTATTTAAGTTTGGGATAATGTATTAATTTCAAGATAATTATTCAATATACTTTTGTCACTGTTGATATGCTTCAATGTCATCCAGGGGCCGGGGGATGAATAAACTGTTATCTGACATTGCTGGACAGGGTGCTAGAAATAAATGCAGTTTTTCTCCTTGAGATTCACTGACTTGGGTTTTTATTTGTTGGGGTGGGGGGTGTGGATTAAAGAGGAGAAAGCTGAAGGCAGAGAGGGTATGATGGTGTAACCTGCAGGTTAAGAGGATACAGATATTTTAAAAGATGGTACTTTAGGACAAAGTGCTTTTCCATTGTTTCAGGGGTCAGACTGATCCTCAGCAAAGCTGACAGAGCCCATCCTTAGTGGATGCCACTGCAATATTAACACTCATTTGGAGCAGATGTGGCTAAAAGCATGAAACATTGAACAAACAGCTGCCACAGATCCAGTGCCATTGCATAAGCACTTATGTTCTATTAATGCAGTGGATTGCTGAGGCCAGTAGGGCAGACGTTATTCCCTACAGTTCTTTAGCAGATGGGCCAAACACAATGGCTCCTCAGAGAAGTGTTGCCCTGTTGAAGCAATTCCTCCATCTTATGTAAGATTCTAATGTAAAATCATCTACCCATAAAAAAGATGCATTAAGGTCAGATTATGCTATGTCAAGATATTTTGTAGATATACTATGTACTTCAATAGGTGCTCATTTTACTTTATTCCTTTTAACTTTATTTTGATTTTGATAGTGTACCACTGCTCAATGCTATTTCTTCCTTTCTCAGCTTGTGATTGCCTGTGTTAATCCATGATATACATAGAACTCTTGTGTTTCTACACATGAGATAAGTTGAGATCCCAGTACTTCAAACTTGCGTCTCTATTTATCTGATTCAGTGGGCTCAGACGTGGTGTTTCCAAGTCTTCACTTGCTAATTCGACATCCATATGGGCTTCTAAGATTTTCTTCCGTTCATTGAAGCAATTTGGAATTTAGGATTACAAAGCAAAAATTTCAGACATTATAGGTCATAGCTATAATTTGTTCATAATAAAAGTTAACAGGTCTCTTGCTTTCCTGTAATGATGAGACTATATATGGCTTGTATTTGCAAATTCAAAGAGAAAAAGAGCAGGTGATGATTCTAGTTTGTTCTCTCTCAGGCTGATTTGTACTGTTGCTTTCTTACTTCCCATGTAGACAAGGACCACCTGTGTAATTAATCTGTAACAGGCTGACACATTAATCTCCAGCAAATGGGTAATTCTTTCAAACTGGGCAGAAATGAGAGAAGTGTTATATGAAAATATGTTTTTATGGATTCTCAGAGAATGTTTCCTAACTACAATTGTACTTTAGCATATTATACCATCTAAGTTCTCTTCTCCAACTTCAGGATGGAAAACAAAAAAGCAAGGGAAGGACTGAGTGAGGAGAAGAATAATTGAAACCATAACCAGAAAATGTATTGGAAAGCAAAAAGTATATTATTTACTTATTCTACAGTTCTAGGGGGCACATAAGATTTGTCAAACACTATTCCAGGGGTACATTAATTAAATCAATGATCACAAGAATCCCATATTTAATACAGAGCAACTAATAAAAAACAATAAACAAATAAATAACAAATTTATCAGATAATTTCAGATTTTCATAAATGTTGTAAAGATATTAATAACAACACAGGAAAATGTATTAGAAAATACTGGGGTGGGAGTAGCATGCTGCATTAGACAGAGTGATCCGGGAAGGCTTCTCTGAGGAAGACTTATTTGAGAGCTGAGAGCTAAAGAATAAGAAGGTGCCATTGCTGAGGCAATGGGAAGCATGAGAGTCCCAGGTGGAGGAAACAGTTGGGATAAGTGTTCTATGGCTGAAACAAGCTTGGGCTGCTTGAGGAACTGAAATAAGCCATTTTAGTTGGCTTGCTTGAAGCCTCTGTCAATTCACCTTTTTGAACTATCTCTTGAGGGGAGTTGGTGATACAAAAGGAACTGTGACCTCAGTCCTGTTCAGCTAGTAGGTACCCACAAGATCCCTTCAACAGTAATTGTTCATATGGTTCTGTTCAATATTCAAGATCACCCTCCAACCCTCCAGCAGCTCTCCCAAGAGAGAGAGAGAGATGAGTATGTGTGACTGTCTCAGTTTAGACTCATCTTGTTTACCATCCTGACAGCATCAGCAGTATTTTCAAATACGAAGAACAATGTGAAATGTTATCATGGGCCCAGCAAATGTCAGGAGGATGCTGTGAGTAATGCATTAGAGTTTGCCCAGATGTCTCAGAACGGAATGAAGTGAGATGAGCTGAGAACGGTATTAGAAAGGAAGTCAGCTCAAAATGTTTTACGTGTTTTCCTCCCAAATCTAACATGAAACAAATCCAAAGCCAGGAAGTGGTAGTTCTAAACAAGTTGTGCTAGATGCTGCTTAGAAATGGCAAGGAGATGTGTGAAATGACTCTGCCATGTTGAAATGTCCATTGCTTCATGTGAGGCAGGATGGCTGGAGTCTACTTTTCTCAAAACTTTGGAACACAAGTGTGAACAATCCTGTGTTAGCAAATTGAAATTGTTAATAGCAAAGGAAAAGAAAGGAAGGAGGGATATGGTAACATAATTATAAAACACATATACAGACCTGAGTAAAGATGAATCAATGTATATGGGGGGTGGACCAGTGGAGTGGGGGCAAATGCAGTGCTGGGAAGAGGAGAGGACCTAAGTATGGTGGCAGGAAGAGGAGTGGTTCTATAACCAGTTCCAGAATTTTGCATATCAGTTGTTTCATACACTGTTTTAGAGACAATATATCTGTAGCCTAAGCTTCAACTTGAAATTACCACCTGGTATTCTTAGCTTTATTTTCAAGATCATAGACTCAAAAAGGTTTTGGAAAGTTAGCCTATCCAGCGATTTTCAATCTTTATTTCCTGAGTCTTAGGATTCTAGTTAAACTACTTCAAGTATTCATTCCCTGGGGATTGAGGGGAGTAACAAAAGCTTCCCACTACATTTTTAGTTGATTCTGCTTTTCTAAAAAGCCATAGAAGCATTGTCTGTAAAGATAGGAAATTGAAGGAAGTTTTAACTAAGACGATCTGGTCTGCTTCTTCCTTTGGGTAAGTTTGCTTTGTTGGACATACATGGTGGTCCTCAGGCATAGAGAACAAGCCAGATTTAATTTGAGTGAACTTACTAGCATTTATAGCCTATTTACTGGAGTCTTTACTTCCCAAAACGATCACAACCTGTCTTGTTCACAGTATTCTAATATAGTTCCTGGCTTGTGATTGATTCTAATGATTGAACTTATCATAGTAATCACCATTAGATAGGGGCAGATGAAACTCTGACTCCTAGTCTAGGGCTTTATATAATGAAGTCTTTGGAGTCCAATCTTACCCATGCTAAGTCCTAGCAATTTATCCCACCTCCTCCATGCAGTCTTCCTGTACTACTCCTGGCTCCATAATCTTTTCTTTCCTCCTGGGCTGATTGCAAGAAAATTCTGGAACTGCATCTCCTTTAATGTTGGCTGGTAATCCTCTTGTTGGTTTTGCTCTGTCAACAAGATTGTAATATCCTCAAAAACACAGAGAGTCTGTTTTAATTTTTTAAATGTATTTCTCAAGTATACAAATTCTAGAAGAGTGCTTAATTTGATATAGGCAAGCAAGACTATTTCTTGATTGATAGGCCCTGCTCATTTCAGAAACATTTTACAACTTGTTGAAACATTCCAACTTGAAAGGTATATTTTATAACATCTGTTTTCTATATTATCTCTGCTCTTTAAAGGATTTAGTTTTATAATGAATAATTTTCACTTCCCTAAAGCACATGTAATCCTATTCTGTATTGAAATTAAGAAAAGAGGCTAGTATTCTGTATTTCAGTCTTGCCATTTCAGGGGAATAGAACATGAACACAAATGTACTAACATTACTCAGACTTTTGTATACTACATCAACTGATATGTTGGATTGTGTATTAAAATGACATTCAGAACTCCTGGATTTTTATTTTAATTTTATCTAAATTTTTACATGGTCTGAATTCTAAAACATTGTATCTACATATCAGGTTTCAAATATTTTAAGTGGTTAGATAGCATTTCCTTACCAATTTGTGAGCAGTAGTCTAAATCTCACTTAAAGTGCTGCCTGTCAGGTACATTAACTGCTTTATAGAACAGAATTATATAAATACTAGAACTCATTGTTATTGTATCTCCAAGATATTATTCCAAGAAATGTAATTCTCTGGCCTCAAGTGTAAGTTAAATGTTATAACATACGCTCTGCTTGGAGCAATGATGACTGGTAAGACTGCCACCTGGCTAACAAGCCCAATGAGAAATGTACAGGGGGCTCTGATGTCATTTATAACAATGCCTATACATTGGATAACAAGGGCCGCATTGGCTCCCACCTCAGTTGGCTGTCTCCACTACTGGAAAGACTGATCTGCCTCTCTGAGCTGCTGTTGGCCATTGCCACCTGCTGACTCTGGCACACTGCTCCCCTGGCTCCCCTCCTGGTGTTGTCCTGGCAGCCTCTCCAAACTGCCAAGTTTGAGCCAGAGAGTGCAGGGGTGTTTGGAGCTCTTCACGTTGCTGAGGCTGTATCCTGCAAACCGGTTGACAGCGGGGTGTCTTGGTGCTCTCCTGGGTCATTGTGTTGACTACTATGGTGATCAGCTGGCTGGCAGCAGCAGTGATTGGAAATTGCCCCAGAGAACGTCACAAATTGGCAAAGAAAAGATACTGAGGGAACAAGTCTTTACAAGAGAAAATAAACAATGCTTTATGTGGTAGCTGTGAGCATTTTCTATTCAGCCTGAATTCATTTTAGGCATTCAAAACTTTTCTCAGAGAGAGATGCATTTAAACATTTATGTTTTAGTCTTGCAACTCTTCATTCTATTGGTTTTACTTTTAACTTCTTGGGTAGAGCTTAGACGTACCCATTTACTATGTGAGGGGTCAATGCGTACATGAGCTCACACAGTGTCTGGGGGCAGATCTGTAATGAAACATCAGGCTGTTTCCCCATCCCTTGTTTTAAACACTGACACGACATACTGATATTTTTAATCATCTGTATGACAAACAAAAAGATTTTGTATACATTATCAATACACTGAAGAATCCTCTCTTAATATGGATGGAGCCATTTAAAAGCTATGGTCCAAACCAGGCTGTAAAAGCCCCAGTTGGAATCACAGCTGACTCTGCTGTGTTCTTTTAATGCTCAGCACATACAGAATCATATTAACAAACATAGCATTCCAGGAGTGTGAACCATGCCATGAGACCAGGCTTTTCTGGAGTGTTTGAAAATATAGATTTCCTTTTTATTCAACTATGGTGGGACCAACACATTAGGAGATGACTGCCATTGAAAAGACAGCTTGTCATACTCAGCCATACCAAGAGGAGGGCACATACCTTGCCATGCTGTGGGGGAGCCCACAGGGCATCACCAGAGTCAGTCAGGAAACAGAAGGTGTAGGGGAAAACATGGACAAGAGCATTGTTCCATGGGAAGGGATAAATGAGACAGAGTAAAAAGGTTTAGGGTTTCCTAGTTGGAATAATCCCAGCAGGGTCTAAGGTATAGGGGCTGTCTGTAGTTGTCTGGTACCTGGCCCTGGGGTGACTAGGATGGAGAATAGTGGCCTAGAGTATGAAAATCTGATGGATGAGGTAGTTGGGATATGGGCTCTGGATGGGTTAGTTTGCATATAAAAGACACCCTTAGAGATGTGTCATTTCTATCCCTATTAAGTAACCCTGAGAAGGGCAGTCGCTCCTGGGCTCCAGGTGTCAAGTCATCAAGAATAAAAAGTAAAAGAATATTTTTAATATGTGGAGTTAGCTAGCCTTCACACTGTCATGCTACATTGAATTTACAGCAACAGGGCTGTGGCTTCTTTGCTCTTTATATTGTCTTCAAGGAAGAAATTTCAAATCCTTGAGTCTTTTGAGTTTTCTAATAATGACTTTGGTACAGAAGGGAAAGGTATGGTGACCTCTGACACTCAAAATGGCCAGTCATAGTCATTTTATGGCTGGGTGCAAAGAGAAGGGGAAAATAAAAGAAAAAAACCTCCACAAAAGTATAATTATGTCCAGTGAAAGCACTATGGAGCATGATGGCAGGTCCATGTGATAGACCGCAAATCTAATGAGAGAGAGACATGTTAGAAAAGCACCAAATCCTAATTTTGCTTTGTTGGGCATCAGGGTACATAAATCAGAGTTTTTTAAATGTTGACTTGAGATTATTTGCCTTGTAAGCAATAGGCAGTCGTGTCTACTGTGGAGGGAGTGTGACCCGGGATGGAACCTGGCTCTGGCACTTAGGAGCTCTGTGATGTTAGGCTAACCTCACCAGATCTAACTTTCTTTATTACTAATATGGAGAAAATATATGAAGATAGCAATAGTACCTTGAGTAAGTGCTCAAAAAATGTTAGTTTTGAGTAAATCAAATCTCACTAGAAAGAGCCAACATAGGAAAATTAATTTGATCAACCTTATATCTGGTATATGTTTTTCCCTCTTTCACACTCTTACTAGTAAACATAGTACTTTCATTTTCCATTTTTATCCCCTTCAACCTGATGTTACAACATTTCCAGTCTTTCCACCAAAATTGCTTCTGAAAAAACAGGTAATTTAAGCACATGTTTGCATTTTTAAAAAGAACATAAGAAGACTAAAGAGTACAGACATCTGCAAGGGAAGGTTAACACACCAAGAAATTCCTACAGTCTTCTGTTCTGATTTTCCTTTCACTTACATATAATAATTCACATATATTTATGGATTTTGTACTTTTTGGAAGCCATGTAGTCTCATAGAAGAGAATTAGGAAAACACTGAATAGGAGAAGGAAGAAAATATTTTAATCACCCATGGTCTTTCCATCCAAACTTATAAAATTTTTCATTTTTTTATTGTCTTTATTTTTTCAAGATCAGCGTCCTAAGGATAAAATTTTTAACAAAAGATACATAATTTTCCTATTTTTATTAAATGTTGTATTATAAGTATTTGTAAAGTTGTTGCATATTGTATTATAACTGTTTTAGTGTCTCAGTAATACTCTCTTTAATACTTTTCAGGTCATTATAAGAATTATTGAGACAACTGAGAACATTTGAGTATTGAACAATGGTCCCAAGTTGATGATCCATAGGCTAGAGTTAGCCAGAAGATGCAATCGGCAAAAAGAACTCCCTTAAAGAACAAAACACCAACCTTTAAAAACCTCAAAGGAGTTTATTTAAAAATAGGAATTTGTGATTCTCTCAAAAACTTTGACCCCGACAATGCTGAACTTATATTCTCCTGTGCAAGAATTTTTGAAAATAGAGTCCTCTTCTGACTTGGCATGAGCTTATCAATTTGTTATAATCTTCCATTCCCTCATGCTCTCACTCAATTTAACTGCATTTGAGAATTTAAAAGACTTAGGAATCAAGATAAGTGCATGGTTGAGCTAGATGTCACTAAAGCCACATCAAACAAACTGTAAGAGTTTAAGCCTTTAGTTTAGTCATAAGACCCCAGGGACAAGAATGGTAGTAGCAGAAATGAAGTGAAACTAGACAAATCATTGGATAGCAAAGATGAAGATTAGAGGATACTTATAAAATTTCGAGTCTGGAAGTGTGTGCAAAGGTCATTGACTAATGGGGGAAGATGACAAATTTGACTTCTTGTTTGTTGTCGTTGTTGTTTTTAGAGACAGGGTCTCGCGCTGTTACCCTGCCTGGAGTACAGTGGCACAACTGTAGCTCACTATGGCCTCACCTCTTGGGATCAAGCAGTCTCCTGCCTCAACCTCCTGAGTAGCTAGGACAACAGATCAATGCTGTTGATCTGTGCCACTACACCCAGATAATTTTTTTTAAGTTTTTTTGTAGAGATGAGGTCTTGCTATGCTGCCCAGGCTGGTCTCAAAGTCCTGCCCTCGAGCAATCCTCCTGCCTTGGCCTCCCAAGGTGCTGGGGCTACAGACATGAGCCATTGCATCTGACCAAATTTGATTTTTATTTATGTAATTTTTTCCTCCAAAATTTGAAGAAATTCAAAGTATAAATTATTACTATGTGTCTGCATTAACTGTGTTGCTTCCTACAAATAGCCAGTAATGTCTTCCATTTCTCTTTCTGTAGTTGGGCTGAGATCATAGGAAGAACTTAACTCTAGTTGACAAAGTCCAATCATTGAGTCAGCAAAGTAACAGGCCCATTTTACTGCTTAATGATCTAATTATGCTTTGAGTATTGAGCTGAGTCATCCCATCCAAAAGAGAAAAGACTTGAGACTCTGTTACAGGAACAACCGCCTAATGAACATGACGATTTCTTTCAAGAATTTAAGGGTGTACTTGTATAAAAAGGAGTCAGTTTCCTATGAATGACCTCAAAGTGCAAACTCAGAAATAGTAAATACAAATTGTATTTTGGCAGGCTTAAAATAAATATAATGAAGAATCTTCTAAAAAATAGAAATGTATCTGTGGAAAGTGTTAGGTTTTCTTTCACCAGAGGTATACAGTCACATGCTGGAAGAGGACTTGTCAGTGAGCTAGACAGGAGGTACAAGTACTGATTAAATGACCTATAAAATTGTATTCAGTCCTGATTATATGATTCTGTTAGCTAGCGTAACTTGCAAATAACTCCAGAGACTTTGAATTGATCAACAGAAGTAACAAACTCTGAAACACGACTTTCACTTCCAGTGGAGCTAAGAACTCCAGAGTAATCTTCCATCTCCCACTCAGCTCTCCACTGGTTGCCAAACTGCAGGGGAGTAAAAGACTGTGTTATCTTGATAGACGAGCTGGAGAATCCCACACAGCTGTGTTGTGGAAATGTTCTCAATTTCCCTCATGATAACATTGAGTCATAAAAGGAAGAAATGAACATTTATTTGCCAACTCCACCTGTCTGTTGGGCCCACCATATCTATATTAGCATCAAGGGAACTTGCCTATAGTGCTGAAATTTTTATCAGTAGGAGAGAAGCAACTGTTCTTTCCCTTAAGTTGTGGTTAAAGCCAGTTACTTTGTTTCATCAGAAACTAAATGATAAGAACTAAGACTTGGATGACTCATTTGTCAATGTTAACATTTAGTAAAATGTTTGGAACCAAAAATCTCAAAACTTTTGAGGTTCACATTTTAAAAATTCAATACTAGGGTGAGAATTACTTTTGTTCTGAATCCAGCCTGAATATATAAAACAACCTTTTAATTAGAAAAAAGGAAGAAAGAAAGACAATTTATTTGTGTTTTCTGGACAGGAGTAAGGTCAAATAAAGGAGGTAAATGAAAATGTAAGAGGGACAACAGTTTTTTTTTTTTTTTTTTTAACTCCGAAGTTCTGGGATTTAACCTTTTCTTCTCTTTTTTTCTTTTTCTTTTTGGAAATTCATTATTTCTGAAATCACTGCATAAAATGTCCCTTATATTATAAAAGAGGATTAATTTTAGAGTTGAATTGGAAGTGAGTTTTCAATATATCCAGATTAACTGATGCACTAAGTGGCTTTTTTCTTTTTGTTTATATTTGCAATCACCTCCTCTGCTTCCTTTACACTTTTAAGTCCAGATATTTGTTAGGCAGATTCCTTTTAAAAATTGAGCCTACAATATCACTTTGGATCCACACTCTTAAGTTGAAATGTAAGTCTCACCTGGTGGGACAACGTGTGTGTTTTTCTGTTTTTCAGAATAATGCAAACACCAAACAAAAATAATAAATAACAAAAACAAAACAGGTTCTCTGGACCACAACAACAAATCAGACTTGGCATCTGTACCCACCAGATTCACCATTTGATTGATAACTGTGATTTGCTGACTCTCTCAATTACTCTGGTTTCATTACAGTGTGAGAAATGTGCCAAGCACTCATTTGGTTTTTATTATCTTTCTAGTCTTCTGCTTTCACAAAATACCCAAAACTGGCATTTCAGGAAAAGGATAGGTAAATTAACGATAGCTGAAAAGAAAAGAGAAATCAGTTTTCTTCAGTACGACCCCCACAATCCGTATTATACAGTAGTCCTCCCTTATCCCCAGGGCTTACGTTCCATGACCCACAGTGGATGCCTGAAACCAGCAATAGTATTGAACCCAAGCACTGCAATACCACCACAGCCTGATAATCCAGAGGAGAAGTGACTAATGGGTAGGTACATTTACAGCGTGGATATGCCGGATGAAAGGATGATCCACATTCTGTATAGGATAGAGTGGGTTGGCATTGGAGATTTCATCACATTCCTCAGAAAACATACATTTAGAAACTTATGAATTGTTTATTTCTGGAATTTTCCTCTTAATATTTTCAGACTGCAGTTGACCACGGGTAACGAAAATAGCAAGAAGTGAAACCACAGATAGGTGGGGGCCATTGTATTACATTATCGCTGAAAACCATATACAAATGCACAATTACCATTCAGAACCCTACAAACTAGAGTACAACCTGTTCTGAGTTCTCCAATGTATAGCTCCTATATATCTTTGGCTTTTCTTTTCTTATACTAATAAAATCCTCTTTCTGGTCTCAGGTTAACAGAGCCATTTCCACTCAATTGTCACAATCTCCTTCCTTTGCACCTACCTGGTCACTGATCCATGCATAACATAGTTTTGGAATTAGCTTGAATCAAAAGGATGACACTGAACCTTATGACTCACGCAGCTTTTGAGTGTGTTAGAAGCCCAGGCTGTCTTAATTATGTAACACTTGGAATCAGAGCAAAAATGACAAACCAGATCCTTTCTTTCTGAACATACACATTTGAGAATATGGACTGTTTCTTGGAGCATCTTTAAGATCATGGATGGCTCAACCTCGACCTAGCGGCTGGGAAAATGTGCAAGCCTTTTACAGATTCAAATAAAACTAACTCTGGTAACAAAATGCTAGGAACAATTTTAAGGTATGAGTGAACTCTAGGTGTTTGCTAGTGTGTTCATATTTTGTTTGAAAACTTTATTGAGAACTCCAGCCCTGCCCTTTCTTTCATTTCCATATTCTGCAGTCACCATTAGGATGGTGGTAGATCTGTTTCCAAATGTAATTCAGAAAATGAACAGTCTAAATGTTGCCACCTATAGATAACATACTGCATTTTATTTTTTGACAATGCAAATTGAAAAAACAAAGAGCAGGGAAAGGAAAAATGAGAAAAATGAGTGATCCCATTTGAATTCTGTTTCCAATCTGGCTATTAGTAATTTTGTGTATATTCTCCATTGTTAACACCTATGAGTAGTCGCTCCAATCACCCTGCTTTTTTGACTAATGCCCCAGTGGGGCTCTTTACCATTAACCATATTGGAAAGGGATTTGAATGGAGAGCTTCCTCTCTGTAATAGCAACATTCCAACCTATAATTTTAAGGCTTGGCTCCTTTACACTAGGCCCATATTTTCTGTAAGCAAATCTGCCTCTTTCTCATCTTACCCATTTTTGCTTATTTACTTCCCTATATTATTTGTGAGCAATTGATTTCCTGGATGATGTAGCAAGGTATTTCAGTGTTGGGGTACTTTCAAATGCATGCTTGTGGTTTTCCCAAGTTCAAACACAGACTTTGGCATAATAAGCATGTATTAATCTTTGATATGTAAATAAATAGAATTGAAAAATTATATATATATATCATAATGTTATTGGTCTAGGTTAATATAGAACCCATCCTAAATTTTGCTCAGTTAACATTTATCTTATTTTTCATACAAAGAGTTTATCATTTTCTTAAGATCACAAGCTTTTTTTTTTTTATTGATAATGAACAGAAATTTATTTCTCACAGTTCTGGAGCATGGGAAGTCCAAGATCAAGGGGACAGCATCTGGTAAGGGCCTTCTTGCTACATCATCCCATGGCAGAAAATGGAAGGGCAAGAGAGAGAATCTATTCCTGAAAACCTTTAAAAAAATGATTTTTTAAAAGAGGTGGGGGTCTCACTATGTTGTTCAGGCTGGACTGCAATGTCTATTCATAGTCACAGTTATGGCACACTACAGCTTCAAACTGCTGGGCTCAAGTTATCCTCCTGCTTTAGTCTCCCAAGTAGCTTCCTGAAAGCTGGCTCCTCAAAAACCTCTTTTGTATATATATATGTATTCTTCAATTTCCAGGGTACATGTGCACAATGTGCAGATTTGTTTCATATGTACACATGTGCCATGTTGGTTTGCTGCACCTGTTAACTCGTCATTTACATTAGGTATATCTCCTAATGCTATCCCTCCCCACTACTCCCACCCCATGACAGGCCCTGGTGTGTGATGTTCCCCACCCTATGTCCAAGTGTTCTCATTGTTCAATTCCCTCCTATGAGTGAGAACATGCGGTATTTGGTTTTCTGTCCTTGCGATAATTTGCCCAGAATGATGGTTTCCAGCTTTATCCATGTCCCTACAAAGGACATGAACTCATTCTTTTTTATGACTGCATAGTATTCCATGGTGTATATGTGCCACATTTTCTTAATCCAGTCTCTCATTGATGTACATTTGGGTTGGTTCCAAGTCTTTGCTATTGTAAATAGTGCAGCAATAAATGTACATGTACATGAAGATCACAAACTTCTAAGTGTGTATTTTCTGTATTCTGAAATTAAAATGTATTTGTGTAGGGATACAGCTATTTAAAAACATCCTTAGAAAAATAAAACAAATAAAAAGCAAAAAAAAAAAAATCTCTACATTAAACTCTACTTTCCCGCAAATATATGTTTTCTACATATTTTTATTCTTTTAAAAGCCTTTCCATCCTGGCTAACACAGTGAAACACCGTCTCTACTAAAAAAATACAAAAAAATTAGCCGGGTGTGTTGGCAGGTGCCTGTTGTCACTGAGGCAGGAGAATGGTGTGAACATGGGAGGTGGAGCTTGCAGTGAGCCGAGATGGCTGCCACTGCACTCCAGCCTGGACGACAGAGCAAGATTCCATCTCAGACAAAAAAAAAAAAAAAAAAAAGCCTCTCATAAGTAACAGTTTTAGAAAGCCTTGTGCCTTCTCTTACAAATTAATGGATTGACTGAAGGCAAAACTGTCAATGAATGCACTCTCTATTCAGTGACAACACTAGCCTTTGGATTTGGTCCAGATTTTTATATAAAATATCTCCTGGGCATGTTTAATAACTTCAGAAAAATCACACCTGAAAAGAAATAATTCATTAAAAAATGCAGGGAATGAAAAGGCAGAGGATGTTCAGGAAAAGAAGATATTTTTAATGACTTAGGTCACATTTTTCTTAAAGTTACATATTAAGCACCGTGCTTATGTACAAATTTCACAAGGTACACATGTGGTATCACCCCTGTAATACAGCTATGTTAAGACACTACTGCCGAAGTGGTTCCTCATTCCTTTGTTTCTAATAAATTACAATGATGTATGATATTTACTCACATGGTCCTCAATGTTTATCTGTGGGCTTGGGCATAAAGAACCCCATATCTAGGTTGTGTGTATATTTCCTTCTTTAACAGTTGTAGCACTCCCTCTTTCTCTGTCACTGACCTTATGCTGAGAGAAAAGAGGTGAGACTCTCCAAAAATTTTATCTATTGTGTAAAAACAGATGTGGAAAGAGCAGGCATAAGGTACAGTGTTATGATTATAACACAACTTTAAAGTGAGATGCCTAAATATTTCATTTTTCATTTAGTTATTGAGTTTTACTAAAAGTTCCAGGCACTGCTCAGTTCAGAAGCTAACATTTCCTAAAGAAGTGGAGAGCTCCGGTGAAGCTCTTCCCTGGAGACCCAGTGATAAACACAAATTCTAGGAACTCCATGAATCGTTCCTATTCTTATGGAGTTTCGAGTCTAATGATCTTTAACCTGAAAAGACATCCTAATTTTCTGAATCCATACTATGTTGTACTAGGTCAGGAATTGGCAAACTATGGCCTCAGGGCCAAATCTGCCCTACCACCTGTTTTTGTAAAGTTTTACTGGAACACAGCCATTTATGGGCATATTGTCTGTGGCGGCTTTTGTGCTACAAAAGCAGAATTGAGTTGTTGTGATAGACGCCATATGGGTTGCAAAGCCTAAAATATTTACTGTCTGGTCCTTTACAGAAAAAAAAATTGCTAACCTCTGTACTAGGTGAAATGATAACGTATAAACAACTATGTTATCTATTTAAAGCTGGTTTTACTTCCTACATCCCAATGAATCCTTTTTAACACCCCACTGTTTTTACTCTGCTGATTATTTCTTCTGTTGTGCAGGAGATTTTTAGTTAATTAAGTCCCATTTATTTATCTTTGCATTTGCTTTTGGGTTCTTGGTGATGAAGTCTTTGTGTAAGCCAATGTCTAGAGGTCTAGAAGTGTTTTTCTGATATTATCTTCTCAAATCTTTATGGTTTCAAGTGTTAGATTTAAGTCTTTCATCCATCTTGAGTTGATTTTTGTACAAGGTGAGAGTTGAGGATCCTGTTTCTTTCTTCTACATGTGGCTTGCCAATTATCCCAGAACCATTTGTTGAATAGGGTGTCCTTTTCCCACTTTATTTTTTGTTTGTTTTGTTGAAGACCAGCTGGCTCTAAGTATTTGGCTTTATTTCTGGGTTCTCTATTCTGTTCCATTGGTCTATGTGCCTATTTTTATACCAGTACCATGCTGTTTTGGTGACTATAGTCTTATAATATAGTTTGAAGTTGGGTAATGTGATGCCTCCAGATTTGTCCTTCTTGCTTTGGCTATGCAGGCTCTTTTGTGATTCCAAATGAACTTTAGGATTGTTTTTTCTAGTTCTGTGAAGAATGATGGTGGTATTTTGATGGACATGCAATGAAGTTTTAGATTGCTTTGGCAGTATGGTCATTATCACAATATTGATGAGTTTCCATTTGTTTGTGTCACCTATGATTTCTTTCAGCAGTGTTTTGTAGTTTCATTGTAGAGTTCTTTCACATCCTTGATTGGATATATTCCAAAGTACTTTTTTTTTTGGCAACTATTGTGAAAGAGGTTGAGTTCTTGATTTGATTCTCAGTTTGGCTGCTGTTGGTGTATAGCAGACCTACTCATTTGCGTACATTTAATTTTGTATCCTGAAACTTTGCTGAATTCATTTACCAGATTTGGAACTTTTTGGATGGGTCTTCAGGGTTTTCTAGGTATACATTCACATCATCAGCAAACAGCAACAGTTGACTTCCTCTTTACCAATTTTGATCCTTTTTCTTTCTCTTGTGTAATTGCTCTGGCTAAGACTTCCAGTACTATATTGAATAGAAGTAGTGAAAATGGACACCCTTATCTTGTTCCCTTTCTCAGAGGTAATCATTTCAATTTTTCCCTGTTCAGTATAATGTTGGCTGCGGGTTTGTCATAGATGGCTTTTATTACCTAAAATTATGTCCCTTCTATGCTGATTGTATAGAGGATTTTAATCATAAAGGATGCTGGATTTTGTCAAATGCTTTTTCTGCATCTATTGAGATGGTCATGTGATTTTAAAAAATTGTTTATGTGGTGTATCACATTTATTGACTTGTGTATGTTAAACCATCCCTGTATCCCTAGTATGAAACCCACTTGATTATGGTGGATTATCTTTTTGATATGCTGTTGGATTTGATTTGCTAGTATTTTGGTGATGATTTTTGCATCTATGTTCATCAGGGATATTGGTCTGTATTTTTCTTTTTTTGTTGTTATGTCTTTCCCTGGTTTGGGGTATTGGAGTAATAATGGCTTCATAGAATGATTTAGGGAACATTCTCTCTTTTTCTGGCTATTGGAATAGTATAAATAGGATTGGTAGTAATTCTTTGAATGTCTGATAGAATTCAGCTGTGAATCCTCCTGGTCCCGGACTTTTGTTTTTCTTGGTAATTTTTTAATATCCATTTCAATCTCGCTGCTTGTTATTGGCCTTTTCAGGGATTCTATATCTTCCTGGTTTAACCTACAAGGGTTATATATTTCCAGGAATTCATTCATCTCCTCTAGGTTTTCTAGTTTATGCAACTAAAGATGTTCATAGTAGCTTTGAATAATCTTTTGCATTTCTGTGATATCAGTTGTAATATCTTCTCTTCCATTTCTAATTGAGCTTATTTGGATCTTCTCTCTTCTTGGTTTATCTCACTAAAGGCTTATCAATTTTATTTATATTTTCAAAGAAACAGCTTTTTGTTTCATTTATCTTTTGTATTGTTTTTTGTTTGTTTGTTTCAATTTCATTTAGTTTTGCTCTTATCTTTGTTGTTTCTTTTCTTCTGCTGGGTTTGGGTTTGGATTGTGCTTGCTTCTCCAGTTCCATGAGGTGTAACCTTAAATTGTCTATTTCTGCTCTTTCATCTTTTGATGCAGGCATTTAATGCTATGAACATTCCTCTTAGCACCACTTTTGCCATATCCCAGAGGTTTTGATAGGTTGTGTCACTATTATGGTTCAGTTCAAAGAATTTTTAAATTTTCATCTTGATTTCATTGTTGGCTCAATGATCATTCAAGAGCAGGTTATTTAATTTCTATATATTTGCATGGTTTTGAGGGTTCCTTTTGGAGTTGATCTCCAATTTTATTCCACTATGGTCTGAGAGAGTACATGCTATAATTTTGATTTTCTTAAATTTACTGAGATTTGTTTTGTGGCCTATCGTATAGTCTATCTTGGAGAATGTTCCTTGTGCTGAGGAATAGAATGTTTTTCTTCAGTTGTTGGGTAGAATGTTCCGTAAATATCCATTAAGTCCATTTATTGCAGTATATAGTTTAAGTCAATTGTTTCTGCGTTGACTTTCTGTCTTGATGACCTGTCTAGAGTGCTGTCAGTGGAATATTGAAGTCCCCCAATACTACTGTGCTGTCATTTATCTCATTTCTTAGGTCTAGTAGTAATTGTTTTATAAATTTGGGACTTCCAGTGTTAGGTGCATATATATTTAAGATTGTGATAGTTTCCTGTTGAACTAGTCCTTTTATCATTATATAGTGTCCTTCTTTGTCTTTCTTAACTGCTGTTGCTTTAAAGTTTGTTTCATTTGATGTAAGAATAGCTACTCCTGCTCACTTTTGGTGTCCATTTGCACGGAATGTTTTTTTTTCCACCCCTTTACCTTAAGTTTATGTTAAGTCCTTATGTGTTAGGTGAGTCTTCTGAAGACTGCAGAAACTTGGTTGGTGAATTCTTATCTATTCTGCCATTCTGTATCTTTTCAGTGGCACGGTTAGGCCACTTACATTCAATGTTAGTATTGAGATGTAAGGTACTATTCTTTTCATTGTACTAGTTACTAGTTGTTGCCTGAATACGTTGTTTTTTTGTTTTTCTTTTTTTTTCTTTGTGTTGTTATATAGGTCCTATGAGATTTGTGCTTTGAGGAGGTTCTATTTTGGTGTATTTTGAGAATTGATTTCAAGATTTAGAGCTCCTTTTTGCAGTTCTTGTAGTGCTGGGTTGGTACTAGTGAATTCTCAGCATTTGTTTGTCTGGAAAAGACTATATCTTCCCTTCACTTATGAAACTTAGTTTTGCTATATACAAAATTTTTGGCTGATAATGTTTTGTTTAAGGAGGCTAAAAATAGGACCCCAATCCCTTCTGGCTTGTAGAGTTTCTGCTGAGAAATCTGCTGTTAATCTGAAAAGTTTTCCTCTATAGGTTACCTGATGTTTTTGTTTCATGGCTCTTAAGGTTCTTTTCTTTGCCTTGACTTTAGATAACATGATGACTATGTACTTAGGCAATGATCTTTTTGTGATGAATTGTCTAGGTGCTAGTTGAGCTTCTTGTACTTGCATGTCTAGATATCTAGTAAAACCAGGGAATTTTTCGTCAATTATTCCCTCAAAGATGTTTTCTAAACTTTTAGATTTTTCTTCTTCCTCAGGAACACCAATAATTGTTTTGTTTGGATTTTTACCATAGTCACAAACTTCTTGGAGGCTTTGTTCATTTTTTTAAATCTTTTTTCTTTGTCTTTGATGGATTCAGTTAATTCAAAAGCCTTGTCTTTGAGCTCTGAAGTTCTTCTTCTGCTTGTTCAGTTTTATTGCTGAGACTTTCCAGTGTGTTTTTCATTTCTCTAAGTGTGTCCTTGATTTTCAGAAGCTGTGATTGTTTTTTATTTATGCTATCCATTTTACTGAATAATTTACCTTTCATATCTTGTATATTTTTTATTTCTTTAAGTTGGACTTCACCTGTCTCTGCTGCCTCCTTGATTGCCTTAATAATTGACCTTCTGAATTTCTTTCCGGCCATTCAGAGATTTAGTCTTGGTTTGGATCCATTGCTGATGAGCTGATATGATCTTCTGGGGATGTTAAAGAGCCTTGTTTTGTCTTATTACCAGAATTGTTTTTCTAGTTCCTTCTCATTTGGGTAGACTATGTCAGAGGGAAGATCTGGGATTCAAGGGCTGCTGTTCAGATTATTTTGTCCCATGGGGTACTCCCTTGGTGTGGTGGTCTCCCTCTTCTGCTAGGAATGGGGCTTCCTGAGAGCCAAACTGTAGTGATTGTTTTTTATCTTCTGGGTCTAGCCACTCAGCAGAGCTACGAGGCTCTGGGCTGGTACTGGGGAGTGTCTGCAAAGAGTCATGTGATATGATCCATCTTTGGGCCTTGCAACCATAAATACACAGCACCTGCTCCAGTGGAAGTAGCAGGAGAGTGAAGTGAACTCTGAGGGTCCTTGGTTGTGTTTTTGTTTAGTGAGCTGGTTTTGTGTTGGTTGGCCTCCAGCCAGGAGGTAGTGTTTTCAAGAGTGCATCAGCTGTGGTCCTACATAGGGAGGATGCAAACTTGCCCTAGGGACACCTGGTTAAGTGTTCAGGTTTCTCAGGTGGTGGGCAGGGCCATAGAGCCCCCAAGAGATTATGACTTTTGTCTTTAGCTACAAGAGGGGATAGAGAAAGACTACCAGGTTGGGGCAGGGATAGGTGTGTCTGACCTCAGCCTCTCCTTGGGTGAGGTTTGCTGAGGCTGCTATTGGGGATGGGGATGTGGTTCCTAGCCCAATGGAGTTATATTCCCAGGGGGATTGTGACTGCCTCTACTGAGTCATACAAGTCACCGGGGAAGTGGGGGAAAGCCAGAAGTTATAGGCTTCACCCTGCTCCCATGCATCCCACAGTCCTAAAGGCCAATCTCACTCCCACCTTGCCCCCGCCCAACAGCACCAACTCTATTTCCAGGCAGCCAGTCACCAGGGAAGAGAACTTACCCCAGACCATGAGCCTCCCAGTTGAGAAAGCAAGCAGATTCACAGTTTTTGGCATCTCAGGGAGTCTGCAGGGGTGATACAGTTCCTTCAAAGGATCTGTGGATTCTCTTGGCTTTCCTGGTATGTTCCTGCAATAGTTCTTGTAGCAAAAATTGATAATATGAGTCTCCACATGCTGTTCCATCCATCTGAGTGACAGCTGTAAGCTAGTCCTGCCTCCTACCTGCAATCTTCTGGCATTTGACTTTCAACTGCTGCCATGGAAAATGACAAACCAGGTTATAAACAACCTTGAACCTTGAAAGTGTTTTAAATGCTTTTCTTGTTACTTCTCAGATCTAAACCCTAGAATCTCAATTCTTCACATAAAAAAATATGGGTTGAAAAATAATTTTTAAAATATATGTCAAAAAACATATTTTTATAAATAAAAAATTATATATATACATATATATATATATATAAATTTCAGTCAACAAACCACTGACATGCCAAGCCATATGGGAGCCTGAGGCAAAAGTAAAAATCAGTAATAGTGATCCTGTCTTTGTAGTAATACTATCAGCAACACTGATACTGATACAACTGATACAGCACTGACAGCAATACTGTAGGCAGTACTGACAGTATTACTATCAGTGTAGTATACTGATACTTGACATTTTGATATTTTGTTTATCATAGATTTTTCACACCAATTGATTCTGAATATGTTGCATAAAGTATTATTTATGTTTATTACTGAGTTTTTTGCACTCCCTTAAATTTTGCTTGAAAAGCCAGTGCCTCACTCACCCTAGTCCCAGCCCTGCACAAAGCCAAATATTTTAAAGATAATTGTCTTTCACTGAGAAAATTATGTTAAATAAAGTTGCAAAGAAAAAAATCATTCTGATATTCTTTTCCTGCATGACCTTGTTTTTAGTTTTACAATAGAATAAAATTTTATAGAAATATGTGTTTTTCATCTGCTTGTACTTGATAGCTGAAGTGTCAGACGAGGCTACAGAAATCTGCATGGTGGATGATAATCATTGGTGGATGTTTCACGGTGGGTGAAGTGTGAAGGCTATCTAGGAAACAGCTTTAAACTCTGGGATTGGTTCTCTTTTACCTCTTCTTTCATTTTTGAGTCGATGTAAACTACAGTCCCGGTAAGTGCACCTCTCCTGACTTTCACTCCCATGTCTATCCCAGAGTTTCTACAGAAAGGAATTCAGAGAGTGTTAGAAAGAAGCAAGCTTTTCCAGCCAAAATCTGAAACCATGCCCTCTAGTCCTTTTTTACTAACATTGCCAACATCTTCTTGGTTAATCTACCTCTTATGCCTCATTCTCAACTAGTTTTAAACATGAGATGGGAAGAAAGGGCTGTTGTTCTTTATTAACTTTAAATCTAATCAGAAAGATCTTTTGGTTTTAGATATTTTAACTCTAATAGTAAACTTTAAAATCATCTCTGGTCTGTCCACACTTTACTCATAATTTTGATTCCTTTACAAATGGAGAAACTTAACAAAAAGGAAGCCTTTTATTTTAAATTAAACTGAAGTATCAACAAAACAGACTATTTTAAAAACAAAACATAACTTGAAAATTTTAAATCTTATTTTCATTTCGCATATTGACCTGACCAAATACATGTTTGCTTCATAGCTGCTATGTTACATAGCAAATATATTCTGATTTTTCATTCTATATTATATCAAATATATTTTTCCATATTTACATAATCATAACAATATTTATATATTTGCTATAACTTACCAAATCATGTCCTATATAAACATTTTGATTTTTAAAAATTTTTATTCTAATGAAGACCATCAATATACGTATATACACACACACCCATATGCGCACACACACACAATATGTTTCTGTTTACAGTAACATTTTCTTCATATGAATAACTAGAAGTAGGGTTACTAGGTCAAATGTATGATTACTAGGTCAAAGGTATGACTATATTTATGGTTGTAGTTACCTATAGTTACCTATTCAAACTTTTTTTTAGAGGTGTGATTCTGTTTTTAAAAATAAATAAATAAAAATCAGGTGTATTTTTAAAGTCACATCTCTAAAGATGATTATATTGTGGTCATCATTTATATTTGAGCTTTCCTTTCCAAATTTCAAAATAATTTATATATTTTGGTGTTATCTTACTGATAAATACCAAAACTCTAATACATAGATAAGAAAACTGAAGTATAAAGCAATGTAAGGTATTTATTTTTATGTGTTACAAATAGTTGGATTTAAAAAAATCAACATTGAGTTACTTCATTTATATAACAAAAACATCTGAATATACAAAAGTAGACACTTTTTTTTCTAAAAATTTTTTTTAATATTTTTTATCTGGCTGTTATAATGCTATGTAAATATACCTTGTTCCCAATTAAAATATTAGTTACAAAATAGGAGCATGTAGTAAATGATGATCACATATGTTCAACACATTAAAATTGAAATAAAATGTACTGCTGTTAGAAGGTAAACGGACACATTTTTAAAGAGTTTATTTGAGCAAATAGCAGTTCATGAACTGGGCAGCTCCAACCTAAAGGAGGTTTCAGGCTTCACCAAGAGAACTAAAGAAGAAGGTTTTTTATAAGGCAAACATGGAAATAAAGCAAATATATATATATGTATTTGATTAGTTACAGTTACATAGTTGCCTTATTAGGTCTATCCTGCCAAAAAGTCTCTAGTAATACATATACTTGTAAGTTGATTGGCAGCTTCTGTTTAATTAGCCTGAAATTTCATATTTATTTAATGTAGGTAATTAAAAAAAAAAAAAAAAAAGGCAAGGTTAAAGTAACTTATGAGATCTAACTGGCTTTGTCTGCTTGGGGATTCTCCAGGCCTGATCTCCATCTAAATTTATTTTAACATTGCTAAAACTGAGGTCAACATAAAAATGACAATTCTTATTTTATTATTGAAGGAAGACTAAGGCTGTAAAGCAGAATATAGAAAGTACAAAACACTATTTTCTAACAGTTACTAAGATTATTTTGGAATTCCTTTCCTTATTTATTATATTTTACTAAGCCAAAATTATTTTGTTTAAAAATCTATGAATTGAGTGTAACCATTAAAACATTATTTTAGTTTTCCTTTGCTCTTTTAGTTTTTGGTTTCTTGTTTCAAACTTATTCTCAAAGATTTCCAGTATCAAAACTCATAGAAACATTCAGATTTCATCTGGCACCATTTTAGATTCTTCTGTAAAAATAAATCCTAATGTGAAGACCATTGCTAATTGAGAAAAATAAGCTAAACAATGACTTTTGTAATTAAATTCCCATATCATTTTTTCATTAGTATATATTGTTTAGGGAAATTGACTTTTGAACTTTTTATTTCAAGTCTCAGCTCTGATGGTGTAGATTGGAACTGTAAAATTAAGTAAATAAAACAAGTCAATCACCATTGTCACTCTGGCTGTTGTAGTAGTTCTTAAATTTGACCAGATTGTGTTTCATAGTTACAATATACTTCGCCTAAAAATTATCAAGATAATTTGCAAGTTATATGAAAATAGAATAAATTAGGAATACAATTACAGGTGCAACCAGCCTTTTTTTATTTTTAAAAAAAGGCAGATATAAAAATAATGTATTAAGTAGCAGATATATTATTTAATGAGTCCTTGAATTAGAAAAATTAGAAATGGGTGTATTACTATGATAAGGATTCCTTTTTTCCTAATGCATTTTCCTATTTCCTATTTATATATTTATATAAAATATTATTTGATTTTTTAAAATTCCATTTGGCAAAATTTTCAGGAATATGTTACTTGCCCTCTGTATCAGTCTCTCTGGTTATAAAACATTGGTGTTTCAAGTAGAGAAATATAAGGAATTGTATAAAAAAGTATTGGAGTGGCTGGAGGAGCAAAATGAAGAGGTGGGTTAACCCAGATATTAGTAAATACACAACATTGCTATCACCCTAGGAAGGAGAAAGGAAAATCACCCAGATCGCATGACCACTTTGTAGCTGAGGCTGAGAAAACTGCTGCCATTGGAATCAATTGGTGGAAACCAGAAGCTCACATCACAACTAACACTGCCAAATCCCAAAGCCTGTAGCTACACTCGCTGAAGCTGGAGCCCAAAAGCACTTTGCTAAAGACCACATGACGCATCTAATGCCTCCACCACCTCTACAACAGAAACCTGAGCAGAAACCTGTAATCCATACTCCTGTGAAGGAGTCTGCACCTTTGCTATCACTTGTTCTACTACCACAAGTATAGCCTAAAAGAGTAAAGCAACAGAAAAATGGCATCCTTCCTTTCAGTTTATAAATTTCCACCACTTACCATTGTCAGAACCTAACAGGAAGCCTGCTGGCGTGGGGAGATGGAGTAGCTGGGAAACGTAGGTTTCCAGGTTTCTAGTCCTCATGGCACAGAGCAGAGCAAAGGATGGTAAGAGTGGAGCAAAGAAACAAATAAATGATATCACAGCCTTACATAGCATACAACTTATAAATATTTTATTTCTTCTTCAAACACTTAAAAGGTATAAAAGTTAAAATAATAGTTATACTTGTAATATCAACAAATATCAAATATCAAATAATCAAATAATTATTTGATTCTTGTGCTGTAAACATGATTTAACAGGAATACTTGACTACATACATACACACAAATAAACTGTGATTAGAAAGTAGGGTAAAGTTCTTGTTGCCTCAAAGAGACAAGATGATTTTGCAATTATCTGAGAACACAGATCCCATCTGTGTTGGCTATCTCAGCCCATTCTCATTCCAGGGGAAGCTATTGCAGTTGCAGACTCTGCTCTGAACAGTTAAAATGATTTCTGATGCTAACTACCTGGAGTTAAGCCATGCATCACAGGTTCAGGGCACATTCTTCCACATGACTGCTCTCACTTCAAACACCAGCCACAAACTTAGGTGTTTCTCAGACTATCCTCACTTCTGACCAATTAACTGCAAATCTGGTGGTTTCCAATATCCCTTCCATTTTGATAATTGTCTAGAACAAATCACAGAACTCAGGAAAGTGCTATACTTAAAAAACAGTTTTATTAAATCAGAAAAGAAGCAAATCAGAACCAGCCAAAAGAAGAGACTCATAAGACGAAATCAGACAGGATCGAAATATGAAGCTTTAGATATCATCTCCCCATGAGTCAGAAGGTACCCCTTTCGCCATGTGAATTACTACCATGTGAATCACTGCCAGCAGGGAAGCTTACTCAGGTTCCAGTGTCCAGAGTTCTATTGGTGTTTCATTGCATCGACATAATGCATTGAATCATTGGCCTGTGATTAAACTAAAAGCCCACATTCCCTTTGCTCCCTGAAGATCAGATTCGTATCATGTGGCTCAAAGTGTCAGTCTTCTAATCACATGGTTGGTCTTTTTGGTGTGGTTAGCCCACATTGTAAGTCACTGCCTTATTACAAACTCTCTACAGATAAATGTGTCACTTTTTAGCATAAACTACCCGTAAATGACAGACACTCCTACAACTCCAGAAATTCCAGAGATTTAGAGGCTACCTCTTAGAAACTAAGGGAAAAGTCCAACCAAATTCTGTCTTAAGAAAGCACTTTTACATTATTCTTTTACTAAATTCTTGTTGTAAAATAATTTCAACTTTTATTTTCGATTCAGAGGGTACATGTATAGGTTTGTTACCTGGGTATATTGAGTAATGCTGAGGTGTGAGTTAAAAATGATCCCATCATCCAAGTAATGAGGACAGAACCCAAAAGGTAGTTTTTCAGTCCTTGACTCCCCTCTCTCCCTTTTAGTAGCCCCATTGTTTTTTGTTCTCATTTTTATGTCTATATGTACCCAATGTTCAGCTCCCATGCTTAAGTGACAACATGCAGTATTTGGTTATCTGATCTGTTCCCATAATAATTCACTTAGGATAACGGCCTCCACCTGCATCTTTGTTGCTACAAAGGACATTATTTCATTCATTTTATGACTGCATAGATTTCCATTGTGTATATGTATTACATTTTCTTTATCCAATCCAGCAATGCTGGGACCCCAGGTTGATTGATTCCATGTCTGCTATTGTGAATAGTGCTTCCATGAACAAACAAGTACATATGTCTTTTTGGTAGAACAATTTATTTTTCTTCAGGTATATATCCAGTAATGGGATTGCTGGGTTGAATGATAGTCCTGTTTTCAGTTCTTTTTTTTCTTTTTTCTTTTTCTTTTGAGATGGAGTATCACTGTCGCCCAGGCTGGAGTGCAGTGGTGCAGTCTCAGCTCACTGCAACCTCCACCTCCTGGGTTCAAGTGATTCTCCTGCCTCAGCCTCCCAAGTAGCTGGAATTACAGGTGTCTTCCACCATGCCCAGCTAATTTTTATATTTTTAGTAGAGATGGGGATTCACCATGTTGACCAAGTTGGTCTTGAACTCCTGATCTCAAGTGATCCACTCGCCTCGGCCTCTTAAAGTGCTAGGATTACAGGTGTGAGCCACTGCACCTGGCCTGTTTTCAGTTCTTTGAGAAATCTCCAAACTGCTTTCCAAAGTGGCTGAACTAATTTACATTCACACCAACATTGTAAAGGTATTCCTTTTTCCACAGACTTGCCAGCTGTATTAGTCCATTTTCATGCTGCTGATAAAGACATACCCAAGACTGGGAAGTAAAAAAGGTTTAATGGACTTATAGTTCCACATGGCTGGGGAGTCCTCACAATCATAGCAGAAGGCAAGGAGGAGCACGTCATGTCTTAATGGTGGCAGGCAAAAACAGGGAGCCTGTATAGGGAAATTCCCATCTATAAAGTCATCAGATCTCATTAGACTTATTCACTATCACAAGAACAACATGAAAAAGATCCATGATTTGGTTACCCCCATGAGTCAATTACTTCCCATCAGGATCCTCCCATGACACATAAGAATTATGGGAGTTACAATTGAAGATGAGCCCCAGCCCCTCCCAAATCTCACATCCTCACACTTCAAAACCAATCATGCCTTCCAAACAATCCCCCAAAGTCTTAATTCATTTCAGCATTAACTCAAAAGTCCACAGTCCAAAGTCTCGTTTGAGACAAGGCAAGTCCCATCCACTTATGAGTCTGTAAAATCAAAAGCAAGTTAGTTACTTCCTAGATACAATGGAGGTACAAGCATTGGGTAAATACATTTGATCCAAATGGGAGAAATTGGCCAAAACAAAGGGGCTACAGGCCACATGTAAGTCTGAAATCCAGTGGGGCAATCAAATCTTAAAACTCCAAAATAATCTCCTTTGTCTCACATCTATGTCATGCTGATGCAAGAGGTGGGTTCCCATGGTTTTGGACAGCTCCACCCCTGCAGGGGCTTTGCAGGATACAGCTTACTTCCCTGCTGCCTTCACGGGCTGGCATTAAGTGTCTGTGACTTTTCCAGGTGCACAGAGCAAGCTGTCAGTGGATCTACCATTCTGGTGACTGGAGGATAGTTGCCCTCTTCTCACAGCCCCACTAGGCAATGCCCTAGTAGGGACTCTTTCTGGAGGCTCTGACCCCACGTTTCCCTTCTGCACTGCCCTAGCAGAGGTTCTCCATTAGGACCCCACCTCTTCAGCAAATTTCTGCCTGAGCATCCAGGCATTTCCATACATCTTCTGAAATCTAGGCAGAGGTTCCCAAACCCTAATTCTTGACTTCTGTGCATTTGCAGCCTCAATACCACATGAAAGCTGCCTAGGCATGGGGCTTGTACCCTCTGAAGCCATGGCCCAAGCTCTCCTTTGGCCACTTTCAGTCACAGCTGGAGGGATTGGGACAGAGGGCTTCAAGTCCCTAGGCTGCACACAGCACAGGGACCCTGGGCCTGGCCCATGAAACCACTTTTTCCTCCTAGGCCTCTGGGCCTTTGAAGGGAGGGACTGCCACGAAGACCTCTGACATACTCTGGAGACATTTTCCCCATCGTCTTGGTGATTAACATTCTTCTCCTTGTTACTTGTGCAAATTTCTGCAGCTAACTTGAATTTCTCCCCAGAAAATGGGATTTTCTTTTCTATCACACCATCAGCTGCAAATTTTCTGAACTTTTATACTCTGCTTCCTTTATAAAACTGAATGCCTTTAGCAGCACCCAAGTCACATATTGAATGCTTTGCTCCTTAGAAATTTCTTCTGGCAGATACTCTAATCATCTCTTTCAAAGTTCAAAGTTCCACAAATCTCTGGGGTAGGGGTAAAATGCCACCAGTCTCTTTGCTAAAACATAACAAGAGTCACCTTTGCTACAGTTCCTAACAAGTTTCTCATCTCCATCTGAGACCGCATCAGCCTGGATTTCATAGTCCATATCATTATCAGCATTTTCGTCAAAGCCATTCAACAGGTCTCTAGGGAGTTCCAAACTTTCCCTCATTTTCTGTCTTCTTCTGTATCCTCCAACTGTTCCAACACCTGTTACCCAGTTTCAAAGTCACTTGCACATTTTCAGATATCTTTTCATTAGTGCCCCACTCTTGGTACCAACTTACTGTATTAGTCCATTTTCACACTGCTGATAAAGACATACATGAGACTGGGAATAAAAAGAGGTTTAATGGACCTACAGCTCCACATGGCTGGGGAGTCCTCACAATCATGGCAGAAGGCAAAGCAGAGCAAGTCACATCTTACATGGATGGCACCAGACAAAAGGAGAGAGCTTGTGCAGGGAACCTTCTGTTTTTAAAGTCATCAGACCTTATAAGACTTATTCACTATCACAAGAACAGCATGGAAAAGACCCATCCTCATGATTCAGTTACCTCTCACTGGGTTCCTTTCACAAAACATGGGAACTGTGGAAGTTACAATTCAAGATGAGATTTGGGTGGAGGCACAGCCAAACCATATCACTGGCCTCTGTTATTTTTTGTCTTTTTAATCATAGCCATTCTGACAGGTATGAGGTGGTATCTCCTTGTGGTTTTGATAGGCATTTCTCTGATGATTAGTGATTTGGAGCATTTTTTTTCATGTTTGTTGGCTGCCTGTGTGTCTTTTTAGGAGAAGAGCCTGTTCCTGTCCTTTGCCAACATTTTAATAGGGTATTTTGGTTTTTGCTTGTTGATTTGTTTAGGTTTCTTAAAATTCTGGATATCAGACCTTTGTTGAATGCATAATTTATGAATATTTTCTCCCATTCTGTGGATTTTTTATTCTGTTGATAGTTTCTTTCGTTGTGCAAAAGCTTTTTAGTTTAATTAGATCCCACGTATCAATTTTTGTTTTTGTTTCAGTTGCTTTTGAGGACTTAGTCATAAGTTCTTTGCCAAGGCCGATGTTCAGAATGGTATTTCCTGGGTTTCCTTACGGGAATTTTATAGTATGAGGACTTACATTTAAATCTTTAATCCATCTGGAGTTAATTTTTGTATATGGTGAAAAGTAAGGATTCAATTTTATTCTTCTGCATATGGCTAGCTGGCTATCCTAGTACCACTTATTGAATAGAAAGTCCTTTCCCCATTGTTTATTTTCATCAGCTTTGTCAAAGATGAGATGGTTGTAGGTATGTGACATTATTTCTGTGTTCTCTATTTGATTCCATTGGTCTATTTGTTTGTTTTTGTACCAGTACCATGTTTTGTTTGTAGCTAATAGTATAGTTTGAAGTTGGGTAATGTGATGCTTCCAGCTTTGTTTTTTGTTGTTGTTGTTGTTGTTGTTGTTTTGGTTTGTTCATTTAGGATTGCTTTTGCTATTTGGGATTTTTTTTTTTTAATTCCGTATGAATTTCAGAATTTTTTTTCTAATTCTGTGAAAAAAAAATGAGATTGGTAGGTTGATAGTAATAGCACTGACTCTGTAATAGCTTTTGGGCAGTGTGATGACTTTAATGATATTAATACTTCTAATCCATGAGCATAGAATGTTTTTCCATTTGTTTGTGTCATCTCTGATTTCTTTCAGCAGGATTTTATGTTGTATTTTTTTATCTGTACAGATCTGTCACCTCTTTGGTTAGATGTATTCCTAGGCATTTTATTTTTTCTGTGGTTATAGAAATGAGATTGTGTTCTTGATTTGGCTCTCAGCTTGGACATCATTAGTATATAGAAATGCTACTGAATTTTTGTACATTGACTTTGTATCCTGCAACTTTACTGAAATCATCTATCAGATTGGTGTCTTTAGGGTTTTCTAAATATAGAGTCATATCATCAGTGAAAAGAAGTAATTTGACTTTTTATTGTCCTATGTGGATGCCTTTTATTTCCTTCTCTTGCCTTATCTCTTTGTCAAGGACTTCCAGCACTACATTGAATAGGAGTGGTGGGAGTGGGGAACCTTGTTGTGTTCCAGTCCTTAAGGGAAATGCTTCCAGATTTTGCCTGTTTAATATGTTGCTGGCTGTAGGTTTGCCAGAGACAGCTCTTGTCATTTTGAGGCACATTCCTTCAATGCCTAGTTCACTGAAGAGATGTTAGGTTTTCATGAAGAGATGTTAGGTTATTGTCATGCGTGTCCGTGTGAAGAGACCACCAAACGGGCTTTGTGTAAGCAATAAAGCTTTTTGATCACCTGGGTGCAGGCAGACTGAGTCCGAAAAGAGAGTCAGCGAAAGGAGATAAGGGTGGGGCCGTTTTATAGCATTTGGGTAGGTAAAGGAAAATTACAGTCAAAGGGGGGTTGTTCTCTGGCGGGCAGGAGTGGGGTTCACAAGGTGCTCAGTGGAGGAGCTTTTTGAGCCAGAAAGAGCCAGGAGAGGGAATTTCACAAGGTAATGTCGTTACTTAAGGCAAGGACCAGCCATTTTCACTTCTTTTGTGGTGGAATGTCATGAGTTAAGGCAGGAGCAAGGCATTTTCACTTCTTTTGTGATTCTTCAGTTACTTCAGGCCATCTGAGTGTATACGTGCAAGTCACAGGGGATGCGATGGCTTGGCTTGGGCTCCGAGGCCTGACATTCCTGCCTTCTTATATTAATAAGAGAAACAAAACAAAATTGTGTTGAAGTGTTGGGGCGGCAAAAATTTTGGGAAGGTGGTATGGAGACAGAATGGGTGATGTTTCTCAGGGCTGCTTCAAGCAGGATTAGGGGCGGCGTGGGAACCTAGAGTGGGAGAGATTAAGCTGAAGGAAGATTCTGTGGTAAGGGGTGATATTGTGGGGTCGTTAGAAGAAACATTTGTCTTATAGAATGATTGGTGATGGCCTGGATGTGGTTTTGTATGAATTGAAAAACTAAACGGAAGACACAAGGTCTGAATAAGAGAAGGAGAAAAAACAGGTATTAAAGGACTAAGAATTGGGAGGACCTAGGACATCTAATTAGAGAGCGCCCAAGGAGGTTCAGCATAGCCTTGCCAGCAAAAATTATTTATTTACTTTAAGAGGGAATTTAGTGTGGCAGTTTGGGATAGCACCAGGAGATATCAGCTGTGATGGCTTGGAGAAACAGTGTAAACCGGCAGTGTAAACATGAGCAGGGCATTTTTGAGTAGCTGAGAATGGTGAATAGGGTATGATTAGATAGAAGATAGTAGGGATGATAAGTTTTTTGGGGTGCAGTCCAAGTTGGTCTGGTGTCTGGAATGAGACCAGGACCTAATAAAAAGGAGTGTCCACACAGGAGCTCAAATGGGCTGGAACCTGTAGCATTCTGAGGACAGGCCTGAATTCTGAGAAAGGAAAGTGGTAAAAGTATTGTCTAGCCCTTTTTAAGTTGGTGACTGAGCTTGGTGAGGTGTGTTTTTAAAAGACCATTAGTCCGTTCTACCTTTCCTGAAGATTGAGGATGGTAAAGGATATAAAGGTTTCACTGAATACCAAGAGCCTGAGAAACTCCTTGGGTGATTTGACTAATAAAGGCTGGTCTGTTATCAGACTGTATAGAGGTGGGAAGGCCAAACCGAGGAATTATGTCTGACAGAAGGGAAGAAGTGACCGCGGTGGCCTTCTCAGACCTTGTGGGAAAGGCCTCTACCTATCCAGTGAAAGTGTCTACCTAGATCAAGAGGTATTTTAGTTTCCTGACTGGAGGCATGTGAGTAAAGTCAATTTGCCCATCCCAGGTGGGGGCAAAACCTCGAGCTTCACATGTAGGGAAGGGAGGGGCGCCTGAGAAATTCCTGAGGAATAGTAGACTAGCAGATGGAACACTGAGAAGTGATTTCCTTAAGGACAGATTTCTAGGATGGAAAGGAAATGAGAGGTTCTAAGAGAAAGGCTAGTGGCTTGTAACCTAGATGGAAGAGGTTATGAAATGACAACAGAATAGAATGGACCTGTGAGGATGGAAGGAGAGATTTTCCTTGGTCTAAGAGCCCTTTGCTTTGTGTGGGAAGAGATTGATAGGTGGAAGTTTCAGTGGGGGAGTAGATGGGAGTGGCCGACATGAAAGAGGAAAACTGCAGGGAGGGATAAAAGTTGGAATGCTAGCTGCCTTTTTAGCTAACTTATCAGTATAAATATTGTCCTGAGCGATGGGATCTGATGCCTTTTGATGGTTGCTTTTTAGTTGCTTTATCAGCATAAGCGTTGTCTTGAACTATGGTTGGGGGAAGAAAACAGATTTTAGAAGTTATGAGAACTGTAGAGAGTTGAGCATAGTCTGTGATTTTTAGGGCCTCTAACAGTATTAAAGCAGTGGCAGCCGCTGCACGCAGACATGAGGGCTAGGCTAAAACAGTAAGGTCAAGTTGTTTGCACAGAAAGGCTACAGGACACAGTCCCGGCTCTTGTATAAAGAATTCTGACCGCATTAACCATGCCTAGGAAGGAAAGTTGTTGTTTTGTAGAAGGGATTCAGGTTTGGGAGATTAGCCGGACACGATCAGCAGGGAGAGCATGTGTGTTTTTATGAGAATTATGCTGGGATAGGTAATAGATGAGGAAGAAATTTGGGCTTGACTGAAGTAATGGGGGCTGTGTGTGAAGCCTTGTGGCAGTACAGCCTAGGTAATTTGCTGAGCCTGATGGGTGTCAGGGTCAGTCCAAGTGAAAGCAAAGAGAGGCTGGGATGAAGGGTGTAAAGGAATAGTAAAGAAAGTATGTTTGAGATCCAGAACGGAATAATGGGTTGTGAAGGCAGGTATTGAGAATAGGAGAGTATATGGGTTTGGCACCACGGGGTGGATAGGCAAAATAATCTGGTTGATAAGGCACTGATCCTGAACTAATCTGTAAGACTTGTCTGGTTTTTGGACAGGTAAAATGGGGGAATTGTAAGGAGAATTTATAGGTTTCAGAAGCTTGTGCTGTAGCAGGCGAGTGATAACAGGCTTTAATCCTTCTAAAGCATGCTGCGGGATGGCATATTGGCATTGAGTGGGGTAAGGGTGATTAGGTTTTAATGAGATGGTAAGGGGTGCATGATCAGTCACCAAGGAGGGAGTAGAGGTATCCTATACTTGTAGGTTAAGGTGGGGGGATACAAGGGGAGGATACGAAGGAGGCTTTGAACTGGAGGAAAAGGCGGCAATGAGGTGTGGCTATAGCCTAGGAATAGTCAGGGAAGCAGATAATTTAGTTAAAATGTCTTGGCCTAATAAGGGAACTGGGCAGGTGGGGATAACTAAAAAGGAGTGCATAAAAGAATGTTGTCCAAGTTGGCACCAGAGTTGGGGAGTTTTAAGAGGTTTAGAAGCCTGGCTGTCAATACCCACAATAGTTATGGAGGCAAGGGAGACAGGCCCTTGAAAAGAAGGTAATGTGGAGTGTGTAGCATCCGTATTGATTAAGAAGGGGACAGACTTACCCTCCACTGTAAGAGTTACCCAAAGCATCTGTGATGGTCCTGTAGGCTTCTGAGGCGATGGGGCAGCGTCAATCTTCAGCCGCTAAGCCAAGAAGGTCTGGAAAGGTGTCAGTCAGAGAGCTTTGGGCCAGAGCTCCAGAGGCTCTGGGAGTGGCTACCAGGCGAGTTGGACAGTCCGATTTCCAGTGGAGTCCTGCACAGATGGGACACGGCTTAGGAGGAATCCCGGGCTTCGGGCATTCCTTGACCCAGTGGTCAGATTTCCGGCACTTGTAGCAAGCTCCTGGGGGAGGAGGTTCTGGAGGAACCCCTGGCAGCTGCGGTTCAGGCGCTTGGAGTTGTGTGCTGGAGATGTGGCTGGGCTCTGTCTCACAGTGGAGGCAAGGAATTGCAACTCAGAAATACGTTGCTACTTGGCTACCTCTACTCTATTATTGTACATCTTGAAGGCGAGGTTCATTAAGTCCTGTTGTGGGGTTTGAGGGCTGGAATTTAATTTTGGGGGTTTTATTTAATGTTGGGAGTGGATTGGGTAATAAAATGTATATTGAGAATAAGGTGGCCTTTTGACCTTTTAGGGTCTATGGCTGTAAAGCTTCTCAAGGTTGCTGCTAAATGGGCCATGAACTGGGCTGGGTTTTTCATATTTGATTAAAAAGAGCCTAAACACTAACTGATTTGGGAGCGGTTGGATAAAGAAAAAGGAGCATTAACCTTGTCTATGCCTTTAGCTCCAGTCACCTTTTTAAGGGGAAATTGCTGGGCATGTGGGAGAGGGCTAGTCACGGAAAGAAACTGTAAGCCAGACCAGGTGTGAGAAGGGGAGGTGATAAAAGGATTATAGGGTGGGGGAGTGGAAGCTGAGGAAAAATTGGAACCTAGCTTGGCCTGACAAGGAGGGCAGAGGTCAGATGGGTCTGTAGAAAGGAAGACTGGAAAAGACTCAGTGACGCTTGGGGTTAGGACTAAAGGGACAGGCGGGAGGGAAAGAAGGAAGATTTGGGATGAGTTGCATTGGGAACAGAGACTAGGGAGGGGCCGGTACGTAAAAGGATGCCTGGATGTCAGGCATCTCAGACCGTTTGCCCATTTTACGACAAGAATTATTTAGATCTTGTAGGATGGAAAAATCGAAAGTGCCATTTTCTGGCTATTTGAAACTACTGTCGAGTTTGTATTGGGGTCAAGCGCCATTGTAGAAGAAAATAAAGCATTTAGGTTTTAGGTCAGGTGTGAGTTGAAAAGGTTTTAAGTTCTTGAGAACACAGGCTAAAGGAGAAGAGGAGGAATGGAAGGTGGAATGTTGCCCATAGTGAAGGAGGCAAGCCCAGAGAAAAGAGAGAGTAGAGACATGGAGAGAAAGAGTTCGGGTGTTCTTACCCTCCAGAAAAGCGGGAAAGGGGTCATGGTGTGGAAATAAGGGGTTGGGGCACAAAGGTAAGAGGTCGGGGCATGGAAATAAGGGGTTGTGGTGCAGAGATAAGAGTTTGAGGTGCAGAAATAAGGGGTTGGGGCACAGAGATAAAAGATTGGGGTGTGGAAATAAGGGATTGGGGCACAAAGGTAAGAGGTCAGGGTGTGGAAATAAGGGGTTGGGAGGTTCTTGTCCCCCAGAAAATCAGAGAAGGAGTAGAGACAGGGAGAGAAGGGGTTGGGGTTCTTGCCCCTCCCCCAGAAAAGCAGAGAAGAGGTAGAGACAGGGAGAGAAGGGGTCAGGGTTCCTGCCCCTCACCCAGAAAAGCGAGACTTGCCTCTAAGAGTGAAAGACCAAGGCAGGCGTCCCTGCATGGTCAGACACCTCTGAAATGTGTGTGAATAATCAGAGAGGCATCCCTGCAATGATTAAACACTGAGGGAAGGCTGCCTTCCCGAGTCTGTGACTGGCGCTGGAGTTTTGGGTCCGTGGATAAAATGTGTCTCCTTTGTCTCTACCAGAAAATGAAAGAAATTGAAATTAAGAGAAGGGAGAGATTGAAGGGTGGCACCAAGATTGAAAAGAGAAAGAGGTTGAGGGATAGTGAGAGAGGTTGGAGAAGATGGTAAAAAGAGGCCACTTACCTGATTTAAAATTGGTGACATGTTCCTTGGGCTGGTGGGTCTGAGGACCTGAGGGCATAGGTGGGTCTTTCTCATGGAGCAAAGAGCAGGAGGACAGGGGATTGATCTCCCAAGGGAGGTCTCCCAATCTGAGTCATGGCACCAAAATATCATGTGCGTCCGTGTGAAGAGACCACCAAACAGGCTTTCTGTGAGCAATAAAGCTTTTTAATCACCTGGGTGCAGGCAGGCTGAGTACGAAAAGAGTCAGTGAAGGGAGATAAGGGTGGGGCCGTTTTACAGGATTTGGGTAGGTAAAGGAAAATTACAGTCAAAGGGGGGTTGTTCTCTGGAGGGCAGGAGTGGGGTTCACAAGGTGCTCAGTGGGGGAGCTTTTTGAGCCAGGAAGAGCCAGGAAAGGGAATTTCACAAGGTAATGTCATCGTTTAAGGCAAGAACCAGCCATTTTCACTTTTTTTGTGGTGGAATGTCATGAGTTAAGGCAGGAGCAGGGCATTTTCACTTCTTATGTGATTCTTCAGTTACTTCAGGCCATCTGGGTGTATACGTGCAAGTCACAGGGGATGCGAAGGCTTGGCTTGGGCTCAGAGGCCTGACAATTATCATGAAGAGATGTCCGATTTTATTAAAAGCTTTCTCTGCATCTATTGAGATGATTACATAGTTTTATTTTTAATTATGTGTATGTGGTGAATCACATTTATTGATTTGTATATGTTGAGCCATCCTTGCATGGCAGGAACAAAGGCTACTTTATTATGGTGACTTAAGTTTTTTTTGTGCTACTGGATTCAATTTTCTATAATTTGGTTGAGGATTTTTGTGTCTATGTTCATCAGGAATATTGGGATGTAGTTTTTTTGTTGTTGTTTTGTCTTGCCAGGTTTTGGTGTAAGGGTGATGCTGGCTTCGTACTCAGCTTCATAAGCAGTGGAGAAATTAAAAAATTTCACAACAAGCAATTGCTAAGGAAATTCATCACCACTAGGCCAGCCTCACAGGAGAGCCTGGAATTTCTAAACATGGGGAAAAAAGAATAATACATGCTACCACAAAAACACACTTAAGTACATAGTCCACAAACCATATAAAGCAACTACAAAGCAATTACCATAGAAACTACAATGCAACCAGCTAACAACCTGACTATAGTTTGAAAACCTCACAAATCCATATTAACCTGGAACGAAAATGGTCTGAATGCCCCCACTGAAGAGACACAGAGTGAGAAATTGGGTGAAAAAACAGGGCCTATTCATCTGCTATCTTCAAAAGAACCATATCATATGTGATAACACCCATAGGCTCAAAGAAAAGAGTTGGAGCAATATCTACTATGTAAATGGAAAACATCAAAAAAGCAGGGGTCACTATTCTTATATCAGATAAAACAGACTTTAAACCAATAATAGCAAAAAAGGATGATGAAGGGCATTACATAATGAAAAGGAGTTCAATTCAACATGAAGCTCTAACTGACTGTGTAACTAAATATATACACATCCAACACTGGAGCACCCAGATTCATAAAACAAGTACTTATAGACCTACAAAAAGACTTAGATAGTTACACAAAAATAGTTGGAGACTTCGACACCCCACTGATAGCAGTAGACAGATCATCAAGGCATAAAGCTAACAAAGAAATTCTAAACTTCAATACTTGGCCAATAGGTCTTAATACACATCTATAGACTACTTTCCCCATCAACCACAGAACATATATTTTTCTCATCTGCACAGAAAACATACCCTACGACTGACCATGGGCTCAGCCATAAAACATATCTCAATAAACCAAAAAAAAAAAAAAAAAAAAAAATCAAAGTCAGACCATAGCATAGAAAAAGTAGAAATAAATAACAAGAAAATCTCACATGGCTACATGTAAATTAAACAACTTGCTCCTGAATGACTTTTGGGTAAACAATGAAATTAAGGCAGGAATAAAAAAATTCTTTGAAATAAATGAAAATGGAGACACAACATACTGAAATATCTGGGATATAGCAAAAATAGTGTTAAGAGAAAAATTTATAGGCTAAATTCTCACATCAAGAAGTTAGAAATATCTCAAATTAAGTACCTAAAGCACACCTAGAGGAACTAGAAAAATGAGAACAAACTAACTCCAAAGCTAACAGAAGAAAAGAAATCACTAAAGTCAGAGAAGAACGCAACGAAATTGAGACCAAAAATTTATACAAAAAATCAATCAAAGCAAATGTTGGTTCTTTGAAAGGGTAAGCAAGATTGACAGACTGCTAACTATTAACAAAGAAAAAAAGACAGAAGATCCAAACAAGCATAATCAGAAAAGACAAAATGACATTACAACCATTTCCACAGAAACACAAAATATTTTCAGAGATGATTATGAACACCTCTATGCACACAAACTAGAAAATCTATAGGAAATAGATAAATTCCTGGACACACATCCTTAAAAGATTGAATCAAGATGAAATTGAAACCCTGAGCAAAACAATATCAATTTCTAAAATGGGATCTGTCATTAAAAACCTATGAATCAAATAAATCCCTGGACCAGATGGATTTATAGCCAAATTGCAGCAAACATACAAAAAAGAGCTGTTATCAGTTCTACTGAAACTATTCCAAAAAATTGAGAAAGAGGGACCTTTCCTTAACTCAGCCAAATTCTTTATTGCAAAAGACCAGTTTTTAAGCCAATCCTTAAGAGGGCACACCCTTAGAATCTATTTCTATGTCACTAAATGAGATCTGAAGTTATTTCTGTGGCTCCAAACCTGGCATACAGAACATAGCTAGTCTCCCCTCGAGGGGTTACTAGGAAACGCCTCTGCACCTCTGTGTGTGGCTACTCCAACATGTATATACTCCACCTGCACCTAAGAATGTAGCTGCCTTACCTGACTCCCAATAATTAAGTTCTGCCTAAAGCCTCCCATTGTCTTGCCTTTGTTCATTTACTAAGATCTCTTGGACAATGACTGCAGCATATATTTGGAGTGACTTTTTCCACCTTGGACAATGTGACTTTGGGCTGTAGACATTTTCTGCTCTCACTGCTAGTTCACTATGGAGGATTGAAGATAATATTTGTATAGCCTATGACAAGATGAAGAATCAATTTCAGAAAAGAAGCTTCTTATTAATATAAACTTACTGGATGTTTTTGAGAAAAAAATTAACAAAAATTATTTCCTAATGACATTGAAAAGAGCCTTTTAAAATAAGTTAGAAAGGTAAGTGAGAGCTGATGATTTCCACTATGTCATTAATTTCTGTGAAAATTATTAAGCATTATAAAGTACATCACCTAAACAAATAAATGTGTGTGTGTGTGTGTGTGTGTGTGTGTGTGTATATATATGTATATATATTCATTTGGTTTAAGTAACATTTTCTACTATATGATTGGGCAGATTATTGAACTGGCTTAATGTTTCTTGCTATCGGCATGTTTTAGAAAATATAATAAGAATGCTGAAACTGGAATTGAAAAAGAGATTAAATACCACTTTTCATAATCTTAAGTAGAGTGATGATAAATTGGATTATTTCATTGGTCCTTCAACAATGGGGTCTATGGCTTGTCAATTATCGATCACAATTGTTTGGTTCCCCTTAGTAATAATATACACGTGCACTTTGCCATGGATTTGGGACACACATAGTGTATTTCCCTGATCCTCAGTCACGTAATTTATGTTGGACAAAAGATGTTAGTAGCAGATGTGACAAGTGGAGAACTGAGATGTGCTTTTGTGTTTGGGCATGTTTCATGCACTTCTGGAATTGCATAAGAAGAGACTCTCATAGGGAGTTATTGGCAGTTCAGCTGGGACCCTACAGTTTTGTCACATGGAACAGATGTGAGCCTAACCTACAGCAGAGACCAGAGCATGCACATACCTGACTCACAGCTTGGAGCCAAGACCAGCTGAGCTCAGCCTCAACAGTTAAGCCCTAGCTGACCTACAAACACACAAAAGTTAATAAATAATTGTTATTTTAAGCCATTGGATTGTGGAGTTATTTTCTCAGTGGTATTATTGTGGAAATATTGACTAATGCAGAAATCGGTACCTAAAAGTGGGGTACTGTCCTAACCGACATTTAAAATATGTGCCAGTGGCTTTGGAACTGAGTGACAGAGAGCAAAGAAACTTTTAGAATAGGCTGGAAAAATATTATGTAGTGGCAAAACATTTGGTAAAACTGTCACCTGTGGTTACTCTGAAGAAATAAAATAAATAATTACTGAAATGCCAGCTTTGGAGGAGGAGCATTTGAAGCAGAAAGTTGAAAATGTGCTGATTGTTATTAGCTGCATTTCGTAAGGTCCTGCGCTATTGAGAGGAGCTCAGAAAAGAACTCACAGGTCAACAAGAATAAGTGGTTGTTGTTTTAAGCCGCTGAGTTGTGGGTGATTTGTTACACAGCATTATTGTGGCAACACTTAGCAACTATGAGACTTAAAATATATGTTAGTTTTACTTCAACAGCCCCATTTTTTTCCCTCATATAAATATGGTCAAATCTCTATGCTGGTTGTTATGAAGAAGACAGAGAAAAATCATTTATTTTATGTAATTATTGATATTTATAGGTAATTAAATTTTATTTTCAGATAAATTAATTTTTTTAAAATATATTTAATAAAAAGATGGTTAATAATTTTTAAATATAAATGTTTTATAAATATGAACTATATTATAAATATATTATATTTATTTATATATTATAAAATACTATATTTATATATTATAAAATATATTTATATAAATAAATTATTTATAAAATAAATAAATTTTATTTATATAAATATATTTTTATATTATATAATTATATTTTTATAATTTTATAAAATTTTATATTTTATATAATTATAATAATATAATTATGTATAATTATATATTATATTTATATATTAAATATATTTATATTATATAAAATATGTTTATATAAATAAATATTATTTTATAAATAATTTATACAATATATAATATAAATAATATATCTTATATATATATATATTATATAATATAAATAATATATCTTATATTATATATTATATATAATATATTTTTTATATATTATATATTATATATTTTTATATATTATTTATATAGTATTTATATTATATTAAATTATATTATTATTAAATAATTAAATATTATATTAAAATATATTAAATATTATATATAAATAATATATATAATATAAAGTATATATATTTATATTATATATAAATAATGTATAATATAAAGTATATTATTTTATATTATATATAAATAACATATATAATATATAGTATATTATTTTATATTATATATAAATAATATATACTATAAGTAAATATATTTTATAATATAGACAGATTCTGGCATCTTAACTATAAGAGATATTAAAATATTGAAGGGCTGATGAAAATTCTGAGCAACTCAACAATTACATTATGTTATGCTTACTAGTTTTGCCTCTTAGTGAGAGAATAATACATATTCTTGTACTTATTTTAATTGCTGGTAAATGCATCACTAACCAAATTAAGATACTCCAGAGTTGAACTGACCCAATATGGCCAGAGTGAGTAATTTGGTTTAAATCACTACTGCAGTCTCAATTCTAGGAAGAGACCTCATAAATTCTAGCACAGTACAAGCCAGCAAGGTTGCAGTGCCAGTGTTAATGTTTATGCCTGTGTCCTGGCTCAGTACATAATCCCTAAATGAAGACCAACCAAAAACTGTCCAAATAAGAGATGGGCTGCCAGAGGGGATTTTCAGTGTTATAGCAACTTGTACATATTTATTCACCTCAGTTGTCTGATTGAGGAAGACTGTCTAATCTATAAAGGGCACCTTGCACACAGTGCTACTATGGGATTGCAATAAAGTAAGAACATAAACGTAATTATTATGTGACCACGAATTTCACTATTTGACAGAAACAAGAACAAAGGCTACACCTTATATTTCTATGGAGACATTTTGTGCACTATTTCAGTTTGTTTTTCTCCCTCCTTTCCTTGGGTACCCTATCCCTCCTAAAGAAAAATAAAGGTGCAACATGTACACAAAGCAGAACAGGAATGAAAAACTCTTACCGTTATTATAAGCCTGTGTAATAAAGCTCAAGTTTCAACTGTGTCCAACATTCCAAGTTTATCTTAAATATTTAAAAATATTTGCTCAGCTTCTTTATCCAAACATATCCAAAAGCATAATCCAGTAAAAATGATTGCCTGTTCTTCAGTGAACTTTCTGGTTCGAGTCATGAACCTTGGGAACTAGCTACACGGACACCTTACTACATGCCATAGATTTCTTTCTTTCTTCTGTAATCAGGAAAAAATAGTCTGCTTCCATTGCTTAACTTGTGTTTTTATTGTCTATGATAAACCAGATCTTTGGCTGTACTTTCTTTAAAAATATAAAATTTCCTAGAATTAAAAACTTTTATAAACGTTCCTTAAGAGAGGTTTATTGTTTTTATTTCATTTTTGTTTTGTTTGCTGGAAAATGGGATATATTAAAGCATATTATTTTTAAGGACTCATTTTAATTTGCTGGGTGATGGCTGAGCTAAAATATGTATTGTTAATATAAAATAAGAAAAGTCAGGAGACATTTGTGTATCTATGAGAGTAGGCATTAGTGAGAGTAAACAGAATGGACTTCTACAGTAGAATTTGATTCTGTAGGATTCTGTTTGTGTGATAAAAATTCCTCTTTAATACATTCCAGATCAATCAAAATATTAAAGCCAAGGTTATTTGCATCCATCAAATGTAATCACACCCACTGGCATCAGGGCTATGGAATTCTGAGCTTCACTTGCCCTGGGAGTTCAAAGGCTGTAGCAGTAACCATTAGCATATTTCCCACAGACAGGGTAGTAGAATGATTGAATATTTAACCAATGCCAAACATCACAATGCATCTCCTCTACTTGAGAATTGAACCTGTCAGCTCCTAAATTGTTTGCATTTTCAAGCAGTTAGCACAGTTTACCATCTGAAAACCATCACATCACCCCTATTTCTATAGCAAATTGCTTCATAAATGTTAAGTTAAAGGATAATGTTATACTTCCAACCATAATTGGCAGACAGAGATAATGTGTTCCATGTATATTTTATCACTGACTTAAGAGGGAATAGCAAAGGGGAAGAGTAGGAACCACTGCTCACATTTTTGGCATAAAATAATAGCTGTTTTTTCTTAAGTAGATGAATCAAAAAACCACAAAACTTGCACTTATTTATTGTGAGTCTGACGTTATCTCATCAAGAGAAACTGATCAGGTTTCTATGGTATTTGACGTCTACAAACCATGGCATTGTTTCTACCAGCTGTTAATGCTGCTATTAAAATTAGGGCCAGGAGCTCCACAGCTTAAGCAACTTGAGTGAGTTTGGAAATAACATTTGTTCACGCTCTGTTTATATGGTTTTGGTTTTTCGTAAGTACGGTATGTTAGAGGAGCTCATTGTGAAATTCGTTTTCTACATAATTAGAGTAGCCAAGTTCAAGGAGTATGGTGCCTGTTTGAGATTTCTCAGTTTCACTTCACTGGGTTGGAATGCCCCGTCCCAGTTTGGCTCAGACATGATATTTCCTCAAGACTAGAGTTGTAAAGAAAGCAATTTAAAATGCATAAACACAGTGCCTGAGTCGTACCATATATCCACCACCCAGCAGGGTATTCACACTAAAGCATTGTCTCACTTCCTAATTGCTCAAGGAAAGTTCCTACTCCCTTCCCAACTATTTAATATTCATGTGAATTTGTATCAACTGTGTCCAGGCAGAATGAAAAGCAACATATTAGAACATCATAGAATAACTGGAAATTCATAGAACCAGATTTTCCCCAGAACAAACTTTTCAAATGGAAGAATCAGGGATTCTTATTTTACCTTAATTTTTCGTGGAAAAAAAAAAAAAAGCCAGAACTAGATATCAGGATGCTTGAGTTGTAGCCTTTGCTCAACCACTAAATAATTAGATAATTCAAATAACATTTATTCGTACTTATTAAGGGTTTGTCATAGTGGTAGATATCAGAATCGAGGAAATTAGTGCTTTTACAAAATTCATAGCCTGGTAGTGGGAACTAATTGGATATTTCATTTTGGTAAAACTTTACTAGTCTAACTTCTCAAAAGAAGACACATAAGCATCAGGCAAATATATGAAAAAATGTTCAGCATCTTTAATTATGAGAGAAATGCAAATCAAAACCATAAATGAGAGATGCCATCTCATATCAGTCAGAATGACTATTATCAAAAAGCCAAAAAACAGATACTGACAAGGTTGTGGAGAAAAGCGGATACTTATACACTGTTGGTGTGAATGCAAATTAATTCAGCCACTGTGGAAAGTAGAGATATTTCAAAGGACTAAAAAACTGAACTACCTTTGGCCCAGCAATCCTATTACTCGGTATATAACCAAAAGAAAACAAATCATTCTATCAAAAAGACACATGCACTCACATGTTCATGGCAGCACTATTCATAATAACAAAGACATGGAATCAACCTAAGGGCCCATCAATGTTGGAATGAGCAAACAAAATGTGATACCTATACATCATGGAATACTATGCAGCCATAAAAAAGAATAAAATCACATCCTTTGTAGCAACATGGATGCAGATAGAGGCCATCACCCTGAGCAAACTAAAGCAGAAATAGAGAACCAAATCTGCATGCTCTCACTTATAAGTGGGAGCTAAACATTGGGTACACATGGACATAAAGGAGGGAGGGATAGGAGCAAGGTTTGTGAAACTGACTATCTGGCACTATGCTCAGTACTTGAATGATGGGATCATTTGTACCTCAAACCTCAGCATCACTCAGTATACTCACATAACAAACTGTACATGTGCTCCTTAAATGTAAAATAAAAGTTTGTTTTTTTTTTAAAAAAAAGTACTTTACCAGTCTACACACTCCATCTGTAAGATGGAAGGGTTGGAGTAAGTGATATTTTTAACCATAATTTTATGATTTTATGTTAAAAAAATGTATCTCACAAATCACATGTTTTCAAAATGTACCATGTGCCAAGCACTGTGCATTTCACTTTGCATGCTTGTTCACCCTTAATCCCCACACGAACACCATGAGGTTAGGTGCTAATGCAGAGATGATATGTGGCTAGTTTAATGTTGCACATCTAGTAAATGGCAGATCCAGAACTGGAACCCCAGTCTGTCTGCCTTCAAAAGCCATGCATTTGCAACTAATGAAAACCACCTTAAAATAAGAGTCAGCTAAGAGTATCCATTAGAAATATGATTAAGATGGAATTATAGCCTACACAAGAAAAAGTAATGACACATTTTCAAGGTGGAACCAATGTGTTGAGGGGAAGATTGGGAGGAAGATTGAATTTCTAGATCATGCCTGTTTAGAGATTAAGGGCAGTTATGTGCTATTTTATTCCATAATTTATGTTTTTCTTGCAGAATAAAAATCAAGAGAGGAACATGAGCTGGAACATGGTGTTTGGGAATAATAAAACATGCTATTTGTCTGTGTGCATTTACTGCTGGCTGGTTGAAGTAGAAACCGTTTAACAATCCACAGAGCAGCAGCATGATGTCACGGAAGGAGCTTGGTCTGGGGACCCAGCGCTTGCCAATGACACTGCATGGCATGGGGAACTCATTTCCTCGAACTGGGATTTGGCGCTCCTATCTGTAAAAGGAGGGTGATGGATCTGGTCCCGTTTTTAGTTTGTGTGATTGTTTCCAAAAGAATTAAACTCCATGATACCAATAATCTGACTTAGACATACAAAACCCAATATCCTTTATATACGTCTATTGATTAGCCTTTTTTTCCTGTTAGAAATATTTTCCTTTCCTTAATCCTTGCCCAATACACACACATACTCTTCTGTCACCACCCTCCCACCCCCTGGAATCCCACATCACTTTCCTAATTCCTACTTATTTTTCAGCTCTTAATTTAGAAATCACTTTGTTAAGAAAGCTTTTACTGACTTCCAAAGTCTTAGTTAAGTGTCCTCTTACTGACTTCTATGAAAGTACTCTGTACTTCTCTGTAACTGAGTTGTATTCGATTGGATAATACATGTGCAGTGCTTGGAACCAGGCCTGGCACATAAAAGTACTAAATAACTATTAACTATTAACATCATCATCGTCACCATCATCATTATAATCGTTAAACTTATCACACTATGTGATATTAGTCTTTTTGATTATCTATATCACCTACTAGGTGTTACCTTTGGAAGGCAGGAACCATTACAGTCTTGACTTACCATTGTATCACCAGCAACTTAGCACAGTGATTGACAAGAATAAGTGAATATTTTAAAGTTGGCTAATGTTAACACATCACAATTTGCAGAAGGAGACTTTCATTCACGCAGCAAAGTAAGTCAAGGCTTTGAGCACTTATATTCTAGTGGAATAGACTGATACAGGAAATTTAAAATAATCTAATGTTATGAGGGCTGCGATGAAGTTATGAACTAAGTTTTATGGAGATATAGAAAGAGAAGTAATTAATCTTGCCTGAGGGATTGAAGTATGCAACATTTGAGTCGAGACTTGAAGAATGGGAGTCAGGGAGTGCTGGGGGAGGGATTTAACATCTATGCTCTGTGTTTTTCAAAAATACAATGCTGTTCAAAAAATATGAAATGCTTCATGAATTTGCTTTCCGACCTTGAGCAATCAGTGTACCTCTCTTTGCCTTGTTACTTTGCCTTTACAATAGCAATAATAATAATAATATCTTATTAATAATATAGCTACATAAAATATTATATAATTCTAATTCAATAACTATAATTATAATAATTCTAATTCAACGCAGTAGGACTTAGAGAATATAAATATATATAGTGCCTGGCTTCTAAGTTGGAAATTCTCATTTAATGTTGCCATTACATTGTTTGCATACTCTTTATAACTCACTCCATGGTATTCAAAGTTGCCTGGAACAGTGTCATACACAAAATTGAAATGTTTCTTAAAAAGATATATTTAAATGTGAATATGTGATAATAATATTATAATGTAATATAATAATGTAAGTGATATTAAATAATTAAAAACACCGTGAATAAGGATAGACAACTAAACACAAAATAAAATATTCTTTGATTGTGATGGTTTAAAATGCAGGTATATTTGAAAGCATAAAGCTAAACTCTGGAAGTCCTTTGCAATCCTATAATTTCATAATACAAAAGGAAATATTCCCGGTTTTGAGACTAATGCATGTAAATTTTCTATTAAGTTATATGTAGAGTAAGAGAGTTAGGTCGACATATATTGTAATTCAGATTTGCCTACTTACAGATGGTAACATTCTGTGCAATAATAATGCTCTCAAAACCATTTGCAAATTTGTCCAGCAACAACTCTGCTTTTAATGATGAAGTTTCCACAGTGGCAGATGGCAGAGTGAGCAGTGAAGGATGCTGCCGACCCACCAGGGTTATGTCTGTCACTAAAGCGATCTGGCTCCAAAAGCCAAAGTCTGTTGAGGTCATACTGGCTATTGCTCCATTGGAATGACTTGATTGATCACATTTGTGGTTGTTCTATAAATGATGACCTTATAGAAGGGATCCTTACAGTCTCATTCTGCTTTAGGAAATTGATATAGAGAAACACAATGTCTGCAGTCTATGGACATATTGTAGCATATTATAGAAACAAAGGGACAATTCCTGAAACTTAAAAAAAAAGACAGTTTACTGATTTTGCTGCTCCCTCCTTGTGTCTAAATGCTTAGGTAACCATATAGAAACAGAAATACTTTAAATGTTTATGTCACACTTAAGAATGGAAAAGGAAACCAAAACAAGAGAGAAAATATATTACTTAATAAATTTAAAAATCCAGCAAGGATTACTGTTTTAATGAGAGCATATAAATATAAATTGAGATCCAATGATTCTCTAAGCACCTAAAATTGGCAGATAGTGTGGATAAAAGAAAATAAACAAATAAACTTGAGTGCCCAAGTGAACCCCTGCTATACTTTGAAAAAAAACAATGTAGTCTTCCAGGGAAGTTGAATACACACATATGGCTTATGAAGTATATTATATTGAAAGTGACAAGTTCCATTAATATTGTGATATTTCGAACTTAACTATTGTGTAGTGAGAGAGTGCACCTTTCAAAATTGAATTTACTATCAGAATATGCCTTAGGCACTAGAAGGAGCACAGTGTAGCTATCCCCCCTTTTAAAGGGTAACATGGAAATATACACAAGAATATTAATTCCCTTGTGTCACTTACTAAGAAACATAGCTCCTGTGAGTAAAGTTACACATTAATAGTAATAACAACAATGGTCAAATCACCTGCAATTACTTGCTTCTTGTCAGAAACTTCTAAGTGCTTTAAATACATTCTCTCTCATTTTTATGTTAACCACGAGACTTAGTTACAAATTCCATAAGGAGGAGTCAAGCCAGTGACAGACTGAGCCAGTGAGAATTTTTTCAGGGATTTTTGCAAGCGATTTGTCAAACGTGGCCAGTACTAAAACTTAAATTGTGTAGACTCACTTACAATTAAATATGTTATATTAAAACAAAGATAATAATTACTGAAAACTCATTACATCCTAATTACTTTCTTACATTTTACTATTATCTATGTTCTTGAGGGGTTTTTACATCTACCATATACATATGACACTCCATACAATGGTGTGCTAGTATATATTTCCTCCCAACTCCATATTTCGGTGATGCTATGAAAGTAGCTTGAAATCAGCCATAGCAGGAGTATTTATACCATGGAAATTGGCAGGTGGTGTAAATCAGGGCTCTCCTTCCCCAATAGGTCAGTTGTTAAACATTTATCAGTGCACTGCTGTGTGAGACGTGTCTTTCTGACTTCAAGGCACATTGTCCAGCTGCTATCTTCTTTTGATGGTTTAAAGCATGAGTTTTAAATGATCTCTACTGACTTTGTGAGAGGAACTATGAGCATGTATATAAGTTTTTGATGGAGAGATAGTCCAGAGCTTCTATTAGATTCTCTGACACTCTACGACCTAAAAGAAATAAATATCTGATAGAAAAAAAAAAAACTGATGGAAAGCCATATTTGTAGGAAAATTTCTAGATCTTCTGAAAGCCTTATTTTTCTATGAAATAGATTGAGCAGCTTGCATTAGACATGTTCTTAAATTAAGCCCCTCCTAGTCCCTTATGTACATATTTCACTGAGTAAAACCTACTTCACTTGCTCTTTCCTTGCTACTTCCAGATAAATAAGGTTCCAAACTTACCAAATAAACCCCAGACATACATTTGAATTTCAGATATATAATATTTGACAGATAATAATTCTAAAATATTGCATCTCCTTAAACTGAAATCCAAGTTGAATGAGGCATCCTGTGTTTAATCCAGAAATTCTACTTCTAAAGGCCTTCATTTTTTATTCTTCCATCTTCCTTTTCTTTACATTCGACAAAAGCCTATTGGATTAATGAACCATAGCCTGGCTTTTATATTAATTATGTGAATGAGATTTAGTTATGTCTGCATTAAATTCCAGTTCTATTACTTTGTATTTTTGATGTGGTATAAATTATTTAATTTCCCCAAGTCTCTGTTTTCTTGTGTGTAAAATAGGCTTTCTTAAGATTGTAAATAGGAGTAAGTAAAATAATATATACAAAAAGATTAGTGTAGTGTCTGCCAGCTAGCAAGCCTTCAATACATGTTAGCTTTGCTGCTGCTGCTGATAATGATACCATTACCATACTTTCATTGTTATACACTTGTAGCCCTCTGGATTATCAATGACTTCATCTCATTTTTCTTTCTGCTCACATGTATCGCCTTTCTGGCTTTTCTGAAATAAATATCATAACTAATATAACCAGTCCCATACATCACCATCCAGGGAACCTCAAACCTTTACTAGATTTTATTTCCTGGTTTTTATGTGGATGTGGCTGAAACATGCTCATTTATGCTGAGGGATTAGAGTCAATCCAACAACAACTTTGCTAGCACTGGCCAGAGAAGTGGCTAGTAAGGAGGCTAATGATAACATTTTATTGAGTTTGAATTCTGCCAAAAATTCATGCTAAGGCCTTTTGTATATATTATTTATTTAATCCTCATAGTTCTATAAGTATTATTAGTGACATTTTATAAATAAGAAAAAGGAGAACCTTGGAGGTTAACAAAAACAAAAAAAAGGGCAGGGGAAGAAGTTTGGACTTGGGCTTTTGATATAGTTTAGATATTTGTCCCCACCCAAATCTCATGTCGATTTGTAATCTCTAGTGCTAGAGGAGGGGCCTGGTGAGAGGTGTGTTGATTATGGGGTGGATCCCTTATGGCTTGGTGCTGTCTTTGTGATAGTGAGTTCTTGGGAGATCTGGTGAATTAAAAGTGTGTGACACTGCCCCACTACTCTCTTGTTCTTGCAGCTGTTTTTGCCATATGAAGTGCCTGCTCCCGCACCAACTTCCGTCATGACGTTAAGGATCCTGAGGCCTCCGCAGGAGCAGATGTCAGCATGATGCTTCCTGTAGTCTGCAGAACTGTGAGCCAATTAACCTCTTTTTAAAAATAAATTACCTAGTCTCAGGTATTTCTTGATAGAAATGCAAGAACTGCCTTACAAAATATTGGTGGGAAATTCCCCATGCATAGATAACTATAATACCTTGCGTTGGTGTAGGTATTATTGAAGCTTTTATTTTCCTCTAAGAATGCTCATATACTATATCACTTATTCTTACAATCATTCTGTAACTGAGGAAAAGTTGTCTCCATTATATAGGTAAGGAAACTGAGACATTGGTAGGCTAAATATGTTTCCTAGAACTATGTCATCATTGATTAGACTTCTTACCACAACTAAATGCTGGAGTGTAATGCCCTCAGTTTTTCCTACAATATCAACAAGGGCAAATAGCTTTGATCACATATGAAAATGCTAATCAATTGTTATGGGCTACCTGGAGACCCACTTTACTAAAAATTCTGAGGCCTTGTCTAGATCTATAATTCTCTTCTCTGTATGAATATGTGGAAATAATACGCATATAATGGGAAAGACCACAGGGTGGGAAATCAAGACACTATATTCTTGTTGTAACAATGTGTCAATATGGCTAACTGCCTTCATGCCTCAGGTGATTTTATTTTCCTTGTCTATTAGTTAAAAAAATGGAATAAATGTTTCATTGTTTTATTTACCAAAGGCCTTCCATGTCAAGTTACAACAAACCCATAACTTAACTTCCATGTCAAGTTAAACAAACCCATGGACCCCCATTTTCGTTCCAGTAATCTGAGACTTAGTCTCTTTACAGATACACCTTGGAGATATTGTGGGTTAGGTTCCAGACCACAGAATAAAAGTGAATATTGCAATAAAGTGAGTCACACAGATTTTTTTGGCTTTCCAGTGCATGTAAAAGTTATGTTTACACTATACTGTAGTCTATTAAGTGTGCAATAACATTATGCATAAAAATTTACATACATTAATTTTAAAATATTGGCATACAGAGTGATACAATAAACTTTGAAGATATAGAAGAGGAGAGAGGCTGGGAAGGGCCTAAGAGATTTAAAAATGACATATTGGGTACAATGCACACTACTTTTGGTAATGGGTGCACTAAAATCTCAGACTTTACCACTGTACAATTCATCCATGTAACCAAAATCCACTGGTACCCCAAGAGCTATTGAAATAAAAAATATGTATATTAGAATTAATTAATTAGTTTAAAAGGCAAAAAGAGAACATTTAAAAATATTAATGTTTTATTGCTAAAAATTGCTAACAATTATCTGAGCCTTCAGCAAGTTACCCTTTGGCTGGTGGAGGGTCTTGCCTTGATGTTGATGGCTGCTGACTGGGCAGAGTTGTGTTTGCTGAAGGTTGGGGTGGTTGCAGCAGTTTCTTAAGATAAGACAACAATGAGGTTAGCCATGTAGATTAACTCTTCTGTTTTAAAAAAGATTTATCTGTAGCATGCAATGCTCTATGATAGCATTTTAACTCCTGAAAAACCTCTTTCAAAATTGGAGTCAATCCTCTCACATTCTGATGCTGCAGTATCAACTAAACTTATGTGATATTGTAAATCCTTTGTTGTCATTTCAACAATATGCACAGTATCTTCACCAGGAGTAGATTCCATCTCAGGGAGCAATTTTCTTTGCTCATCCATAAGGATTAAATCCTCATCCATTTAAGTTGTATCATGAGATTGCTGTAATTAAGTCACATCTTCAGGCTGCACTTTTAATTCTAGTTTCTCTTGCTGTTTTCACCATGTCTGTATTCACTTCCCCCAGTGAAGTCTTGAACCTCTCAAAGTCACGTATGAGGATTAGAATCAACTTCTTCCAATCTCCTGTTAACTTTGATATTTTGATCTCCTCCCATGAATCACAAATGGTTTTATTGGTATCTAGAAAGGTGACTACTTGTCAGAAGGTTTTCAATTTAATTTGCCCAGGACCATCAGAAGAATCACTACCTATGGCAACCAGAGCCTTGCAAAATGTACTTCTTAAATTATAAGAATTAAAAGTAGAAATTACTCCTTGATCATGGGATGCAGGATGGATATTGTGTTAGCAGACATGGAAACCACATTCATCTCCTTGTACATTTCCATCAGAACTTTGGGTGACTAGGTACATTGCCAATGAACAGTGATATTTGAAAGGGATCCTTTTTTAGAGAGTTAGAATTTTATTCTGAATAAGCTTAAGGAAAAACGTGGCTGGTTTAATGTTCTATTCAGACCACTACAGCTTCCTGTATATCAGCAATAAAGCTGCTTCACTTTCTTATCATTTGTGATTTCACTGATGTAGCACTTTTAATTTTCTTCAAGAGCTTTTCCTTTGCATTCTCTTCTTGGGTATTTGGTGCAAAACACCCAGTTTTCAGTCTTTCTCAGCTTTCCACATGCCTTTCTCACTAAGCTTAATTATTTCTCAGCTTTAAAAGTGAGATATGTGACTTTTTCTGTTACTTGAACACTTGGAGACCATTGTGGAGTTGTTAACTGGCCTAAATTCAACATTGTTTTGTCTCAGGGAATATGAAAACTCAATGAGAGGAAAAGAGATGGGGGAAGGGCTGGTTGGTAGGGCAGTCAGAACACATACGTTTATTGATTAATTTTGCTATCATATATGGAGCCCCCAAACAATGATAATAGTGACATTAAAGATCACTTTTCACAGGTCATCATAACAGAAAAAATCATAACGAAATGTTTGAAATGTAGTGAGAATTACCAAAATGTGACATAGTGACGATAAGTGAGCACACACTGTTGGAAACAAACAAACAAAAAAAAACCTTGCTCAACGGAGGGTTTTCAAAAAATGCAGTAACTGCAAAACATAATAAAGTGACACACAGTAAAATGAGATATGCTTGTCTATGGAGATTATTGTAGTCAGAAATATTATTTTGCCCTTAATATTTCCTCCAAGTTTTCTATATGATGTGCTTACATACACACATTTTCTCTGTATCATAAAGAATAACATTTTTGCTGCCCTACAGTTTAACCTCTAGGAATAATTTCCCATTAACTAATTTTGTATGATTAATATATTTGCAGAAATATTTTAAAATCTCAGTTCAGCTATTCAATCTGACATTTATGGACACTAAAGAATATATTATCTCTCTTTCTCTCTCTCTCTCTCTCTCACACACACACACACAGACTGCTCCTTGAAGTCAAGGATTATATTAGATTTGTGGTTGCATATGTGACAGTATTTAACAAAGACGTGGCATATAGTAATTGATAAATATTCTTAACTGAGTGGAATTGAACACATATGAATGTATGTAATATCTGTATATGCTAAATATATAGAGCTATATAGTATATATATATAGAATCCTTATATATCTTTGTGCATTCAAACACTCTACTGTCAAAGACACTCATAAAATAGGAATATGGCATAGTGGTTAAAAGGATATGATATAATAAACCTGGACTCAGATTCCTCTGTCATTTAGGACCTGTGTGACCTCTGGATAAATTATTTAACTCTTATAAATTTCAGTTTTCTCAGGTTTAAGTTGAGGAGAATAAAATAGTACCTACATCCTACTGTTGTGATGCTTAAGGGAGATAAAGTGTATGTTGTACTTAGCACAGTATCTTGCACAAAATAAATAATTAATATTCACTAAAGGTAAGTAAAAAAATTTACATCTGTCCAAAAACTACTTGTATGTAATTTACATATCACGTTGAATTTTAAAAATATTATCTCATTAAATTCTCACAATTGTGAGGTAACTATTATGTCCATTATACAAGGAAACGATGAAACTTAAAGTTACACTGCTGCTAATCACAGTTGCAGCTGCTAAACACAAATCTAAACTAAACTATGACATAGTAAGTTCTATAATAGATACATATAATCTTTTTTTTAAAATTATTTTTTATTATTATACTTTACGTTCTAGGGTACACGTGCATAACGTGCAGGTTTGTTACATATGTATACTTGTGCCACGTTGCTGTGTAAATGACGAGTTGATGGGTGCTGATACATATAATCTTATATTAATTAGGTGACCAAGGAATTCAGTATGGGTGATGAGAGTACAGTTTGAATTATTTGAAAAGTAGAAGCAATAATCTCAAATATTCTCCCTTGAGACTGCGTGAATGCGAAGCAAAACCAGAGGAAGAGGAAGCAGCAGTAGGAAGATATATATGCCACAAACACACCATTCGCAGAATACTAATATGTATTATTCCAACCTTGTCACTCTAAACATGACCCCTCTCTCCAAACCCCTATAAATTAAAAACTCAGGAACTGCCTATTTCCCCCAAATAGATTAAAGAGGCATACGACATGTGTAAGACAACTCTGGAAATTACGGTAAGCCTCTGTCATTATGTCTGTTCCTTGTAGCTTTCAGTAGGTCTAGGACTTACATCTAGAAAGTGGAAAATGATAAAAATATGGAATATTTTAATTTGCTGATAATGGGAATCTAATTACCCAGAACTAACAAGTGACTCATTGTTAATGGGGTTATCTTCCCGCCAATCCAGGGGCATACAAATAATCTTATGAGGATGAAGGTGTTACATGTCGGAAGAACACCTATCTCTGTTCAGCCATACAAAGGGCAGCTCACCTTTAAAACAAATCCTCAAAGTAAGCCACTGAAATTAAAACTTGAAATATTCAAATACATATATCGCTTTTAAAAATTGAGAATATGTAGTAGTTCCTCTGCTGAAAGATTTGTATGGAAGAATCACAGTAGCTTTTCTAAGTAGCTGATGTTGACTTTAATCATTCATTTAACGAATCTTTATTCGAGCACCAATCATAGGCCAAGCATAGTTTTCAGTGTTGGGATACACTAACAAAACAGGCCATGTTTCTGCTTTTGTGGAACTTTAATTTTAGTTGCAGAACCAGAAAAATTAATAAATCAGTAAAGGCATAACATAAAAAATGGTGTGAAGGGGTAGGACGAAAACTAAAGCAGGGTAAAGGGGAAGAGAGTGATGGATTTTGTAAAAGAAGTCGTTGATAATTTGCAATGTGTGGTCAGGGAAGGTCTCTCTGATTAAGAGATGTTTAAACAGAAACTTGAAAGAAAGGGGATGGTGTAAAGCATAGTGATGTCAGGAAAAGGAGCATGGCAGGCAGAGGGAGCAGCAGGTGCAAGGCCCTGAGACAGTAGTGTGCTCAGCTGTGTCCAAATACAGCAAGAAGACAAAAGTGATTGGAACAGAATATAGGACATGAGAACAAAAAAAAAAAAAAAAAGTTTTTTTAGACACTCAGTTTTAAAATATGTGATTTTTCTATTGGTCTTCTTATGAAACAAAAGGACGAATTGTGTTAATCCTACAAGTGGGGACATTTTAGGAAATCTTTGCTCCTATCCAGCTTATCTTCCTCACTGTTGTGTCATGAAGGAGTCTGAATCAACGAGAAAAGGCTGCCCAAAGTCATTATGTGGCAAGCAATTATGGCTGTATTCTTGTTGCAATGTTGTAATTTAAATATTCTTTTTACAATGTTAGACAATAATCTCCAATGGCTATATCTTTTGTTTACAAAAATTTATGTCTCAATTAGAATAATTATAATGTCATTAAGAGAAAAGTTCATACTGAGAAATTTTCAAATAGTCCACATACATTGATATTTGAGATAGTTCATAATCCATTCATATAAGCTTAGACATGTATTTCAACTCTCCACTTCTTATTTCATTCAATGACCAACTCTTCCTATGACTTGTAAGAAACTGAGTGAAATATTCTTTCAATTGACTATCCATGACTATATCGTTTTCCTAATTCATGAGAGAGGTTTATGTTTTTATAAATCATAAAAGTTTCATAAATGACAAGCTCACATATATGATAATATTTCTTGCTTCAATTGCCTCAGTGTTTGACAAATCAAGCATCAGAATCCTTTGAAATGTGTTATATAGGCAGGGGCTCTGGCTCATGCCTGTAATTCTAGCACTTTGGGAAGCTGAGGCAGGCAGATAACTTGAAGTCAGGAGTTTGAGACCAACCTGACCAACATGGTGAAACCCCATCTCTACTAAAAATGCAAAAATTACCCAGGCATGGCAGCAGGTGCACCTGCAATCCCAACTACTCAGAAGGCTGAGGCAGGAAAATCCCTTGAACCTGGGAGACGGAGGTTGCAGTGAGTCGAGATCATGCCCCTGCACCCTAGCCTGGGTAATAGGGCAAGATTCCGTCTCAAAAAAAAAAAAAAAAAAAGATTGGGGCCTTTTCTTTTTTTTTTTTTGACTGATAATTTAAAATGATCTTTAATTTTGAACTTATTTGATATTTAAGAACTTTCTTATAGTTATTTTAATTATGTTTTGTAATTTAGATGATAGAAATGAATGATGATTTAAGAAACAGGCAAGAAATTGTAAATGGATTGAACATATTTATGGGAAAAAATGGTATGTTTTCATGTTATTTCTTTTTTGCTGGTTTTTATGTTTTATTATTATTATTATTATACTTCAAGTTCGAGGGTACATGTGCACAACGTGCAGGTTGGGGCCTTTTCTTACAGAGGAAATAAAGATTCCTGAAAGAATGGAACCTTACAATATTCTCTATTCAGTATTTGTTTTTCTCTGATGATTTTCTTATTATGGGAATCTGTGTGTATACATTTTAATAATAAATAAATAACTGTCTTGATTTCTAAATTAGCCTGGTGTGACCAAAAAATTCTACTGATTGTGCTTCAGAACAGTGAAAAAAACTTAGCAGTCATGGGGCCACCTTATGACAATAAAAGCTTCTTTTTGACCATGAGGTGACTACTTATCTGTTCAATTCTGACCACCTGCCTTAAGAAAGAATGAAAGGCACCAGCAGAAAACAGATCAGATGGCAGAATTTGGGAAAAAGCCAGTTTGCAAAATGTGAGATTCTACTGAATATATTATCAAAAGGTCCCATATTGAACTTTTCTGAGCATGTAGAGGAGATGGTGATGGTAGTTAACTCCAGCAACTTGGTTCAAGTTTAACCACTGGTTATTATTTCAGTGAGATTGCATAAACCTCCTTCTTAGTTTAGTGGGCATTCTGAAGAAACTCCAAAAAAATATTCAGATGTCAAAAATTCATAATTTGATAAGGAAGAGGTCCCCCACAGGTGTTAGCTTAAAAATCACAAATCATTTCATCCATTATAACATTCAACTTGATCCCACCCGTTAGATTCCCTAAGTTCCAATTTGTATGTGGGCTTATAAAATAAGAACCTTGCTTAAAGGTTTATTTTTTTAAGACATGTTTTAAGGACTGCGGGGATCTAACTTGGACATCAAAGTTTTCGTAAGAACTTCTTCTTAGATAAAACTATTAGATTATTTCTGAAAAAGGTAAAAAACTTAGCTTCCAATTTGTTTAAATGGGGTTGAAGGAAAGGAGAATTATTTTGACATTCATTAGGAATCTAAATGTACCATGGAGGGTTGTAAAATACATTTTATTGAAGCTCATTTAGATTGGAAGCAGAGGAACATCTGTAACTACTCTGAAGGGGACCCTGGAAGAACTTTTTATGAGTAAACTGGGATTGTTGCTTTTAATTATTCGAGTGTATAGATTATTCAGTAATGTGTGTAAAGAGCTTATTTAGCTACCACCTCCAGGCCACATTACTGAAATACAAGAAGATATTTTTTCAGTTCACTTTGCTTGTGCTCTCTATTTTAAAATGCAATCTTGACGGGAACTAGAGTAAGTGCAAGTGTAATCTTTGTTTGCAGAGATGACTTGCTGTGGAACCCCTTTATAGATTTACTTTTCTGTGTGTAACATTTTGCAAGACTCAGTAATAACTGAGTTGTGTTGTTTTATATTGCATTCCAAAGGCATTTTTCCCCCCCTAAGAACATTTTTTCCCTAAGAACTACTCATACATAGTCTTGTTTAGGAATTCTTCTGCAGGGATTTCCAGAGTTAAAGTAAGTATGGCAAGCAGTTCTCTGTCTGCAAAATTATAGCTTAAAACCATCTAAACTAAAATCTCACTAGGTATTTTGTTTTTGAGAATCCAACATGATGATTCCAATATTAAAACGATATCACCTCTAAGCTGTTACATTGCACAGGAGTTAACCATTAGTACACATTTAGTAACGCATCATTCCATGTTTGCCAAGTAAAAGTGGCTAGACCACAACTTATTTTTGGGTCAGTCCTTATTTGGTAGAGAACACGCTTAATGACTGAAAGGTCATCATACTTTACCCTTTTCATAATTGAATATGTAAAAGCAGCATAGATAATGACATACATATTATTTAATTGCATTTCAAATGCTATTTTTTTGTTTCATTTTATTGATTGATATTAATAAGAGAATCACTCTAAAACTGCTGCTAAATAGCAAAGCATTAGCATGTGTTAAAAAAAGGGGGGGGGGGTGGAGGGTTTATTAAGATAAAAGGAGTCTCATTCCAAAATGTAAGATTAAAAAAAATCTTGAATATAATTATTAAGCAGGAACTGAAAATGTCTCAAATAACCAGTCCACACAAGACATTTCTAAAATGGCATCAATAATTAGTGAAAACAATGTTGCTAGCAATCTTTACATAACTTTTCTTTTTTTTAAACCCTGTTTAACTTGAGAATAACTTGGCTTTCATGAAAATTCACTAAATTATGTCTTCCTGTCCACTCTGTTTTTAGTGCTAGAATTAGGAAAGATGAATTTTCAAAAGAATACACTTTAAATTGGTCACCCTGGCATGGCAGATTTTATTATGGATGCCTACGTGCTCCTCAGAAAGACACTTCTCGACTCCCTGGGAAGAAAGCATATGACTGAATTTCAGTAGTTCAATTTTTACATTAAAATATGGCCAGTGAGGAGTTCCAATCTGTCAGGGAAAAGTGGCCATGCGGCCAGAGTTATCATTTTACTTTGGGGGTCTTATGTTTGCCAAGTGGTCAGCCAGCTGTCCAGGCTTTTAAAATGAGGAAACTAAAAAATCTAAGAGGTAAATTGGACTGGAATATTTAATATTCATTAAACCCGGAGGATTTTTAATAAAATTAAAAGAAAATTGCTGACTGAAATTTGAAATTTTCATAAGTATTCCTTTACATTGCATGTAAATAGGCAGAACATCTAATCCCCCATAGCTGTGAGCCTTGTTATGTGGTACAAAGAGGCTGGGTAAGAAGACTAATGGGCCTGACTTCAGTTTGCTGTTCCTATCGAGTTGTATAAGCTTCTCTCTGAGCCTCAGTTTTATTATCTGTAAACTGGGAATAATAATACTTAACTTGAAAAAAATGTGTTTGATTTAGAGTAAGATATTCAAATTATCTGGTAGATGGAAGATAGTAAGTTACAATTAACTATTTAAATGCACCTTAAAGGCAGAGCAGCTAGAGGCTGATTGAAAATCAATCGCTTTTACTTGTGTAGAATATCTTTGCAGAATATTGATAAGGAAAATTACCAAAAGTAGGCCTTTTCATCTGAGTAGGGAGGTTAAAAATTAAGCCTCAGGAGTAATGGCTCCAAATCAAAGAGGTTTTCTCAATAACAAGGTTAGATTTGTCTTCCTTACTTTCTTGGGGGAGCCAGGGGGAAGGCTGCAGGGGAAAGTGCCAGCCAGTCACGTTTGCATGAGATAAATAATCAGTTGTGAGCTCAGTGTGTGATTCTCGTTAAAATCCAGACATTGGAACAGCTCCCGAAACGCACTGCCACCACCACCACTACCAATCTCTTTTGCATCTCATTGGCATTTGAGGACGTTAATTGACTCATTATTGCAATTCATATTCAGGAAAGGAAGTTGATTAAGGAAGGCAGATGCAGAATCTCCAGACACAGTCATAGCTCTGTTGTTTGTCCCGGCAGTTTACTTGAGTTATTAGAATACTTAGAAAGCTACAGCCGGAGGGACAGGGAACATGTCCCACTAAGTGGCACCCTCCCAGAATAGATTTTTCCTAAAAATGATATAATTTTGAACAACCTTATCTTACCTCAAGGTCAAATAAGCAAAGTTATTTCCTTAGCTGTTTTAAACTAATTAGAGCCATTTCGTTTATTTGAATTGCTCTTAAAGAAAATTGGTTTCTGATGCTTGTATTGTACCAGGAAATATTTTTTTAAGTAAATAAAAAGTATCTCCAGATTCCATTGAGTTACAGAACATTTATAAATTACCATCATATAAAATTTTATGAACAGTTTTTAATGGTTTCCTCTATTGCAATTCTCAATTTTGATTAAGTAAGCTGTGATGAATTTATAGAGCAAATGTATTTCATTATTCATTTGAGTGGTTGCTTTCTTTTGTTATTTTGGTCATTTTAAAACAATTGAGCTAGTTCATGTTTTTATGTCTAATATTGTATGCAGATAGATGCATACATAAATATATATTTGGATTAGATAAAATATTTCTATTTTAAAATTTTGAGCAAACAGTATTTCAAGTATTTAGAGTATACTGAGAAGTAGTCTTCATAAATTACTCTCAGTAATTTGGTAAACACTTAATACTGTGAGATCTGTTGAACACAAAAAGTATAGTTCATTTTCTGTTCTTTACGTTTTATGTTCTTAACAATAATTTTGAGAAAAATATATTTTTCTCTCCACCTTAGATATAAAAATATTGTTTAGGCATTACTATAAACAGTTTTATTACCTAAAAAATCAGAATTTGATTCATAAGATGTTCATCCCAAACAATTAATATTCAAAAAACTCTTGCTTGGCATTAAGAATAGTCATTATTGCCATTTAATAATATCATTCCTTCTACTATTTATTGCTCAGACTTAGTTAATTATACCGCTTTCACTTGATCTATATTGATTAGACTGAAAGCATCAGAACAGGCGCAGAGTTAAAACATTGTTTTCACATAAATGTACAGATTTACATGAAATAGAAATGAATGGAAGAGTTTGATATGCCTCCTTTATACTCTGGTCTGATAGCTTATTTCCTCCATGAATTAATTTCTTTGGACCTGACAGCAAATGAATCAAGGCTTACTTTCCTCGCATATTAGTTATTTTAAATGTTAATAACATTTCAAAGTATTTTTCTACAAAACTTCAACTTAATTCAACAAAAATGTAATCAGCAATTATTATATACATGCCAGGAATTTAAGAGTAGGTACAAGAGATCACAGATCAATAACATGTGACTCCTACTATTCAAGAGCTGCTTACCACCCAGTAGGAGGTGGTGGGTGGCATATAACTAATTCCTTACGATACAAACCCTGATATAGATACTTCAGCTGAAGAATACGCTAAGGTAAATGAGAACTCCAAAAATGAGAAATTCACCAGCAGACATTTTTAATATCTAAAAGGAAAACCAAGGAAAGATTTGTACCTGAAACTTGAAGGGTATATATGAGATTTTGATATGAGGAAAATAGAAGTCATTCCAGGTTGGCGAAATACTATGAATAAATTCACAGAGGTACATGGTATGTCCTGGGAGTAATAAACTGTTCTGCATTATCAGAGCATAGAGTAACTGAAAGGGAATAAAGAGATGGAGCTAAAAGACAGGCAAGAATCACACTGGGGAGAAAATACATTCAGGAGCTTGGACTTTATTCTATAGATGACTTAGAGCTACAAAAGTTTCAGCAGGGCTAAGATGAACATGCAGCAGCATGTGTTGACAAGACAGGTTACTTGAGCAGATAATGTCTCAGAGAGCTAATCCTGGCCCAAGGCGGTAGGATGAACCATTGAAAATCCATGTTGGGGAAAGTGATTACAGTATGGCAAAAGTCTGAAGAGGTAATTAGCAGACCTAAAGGAGAGGCAGTGGGCATAGGAAATGGAGTATATGTGTTTGCAGGAATGGAGATACAGAATGCCATGTGGTAAGGAACTGGCTATTAAGTTTAAGAGGAGGATGTTTGGGGAAAAGAAAGAGAAGAACAAAATGAAGATAACTGAAAGATTCTTAGCTTTGATTATTAGCTTCATAACTAATAAGAGAGGAAGAAAGGTAGAGAGAGAGAGAGAAGAAGAAGAAAAATAGTGAGAAGCAAAACCAAGAGAAATTCAGCACAATATCTCTACATGAGGAAATATCCAGCAGGGCCTTGTGAACAGGGTGGGAAGATCAGCATCAGGGCTAGAAATCTAGTTTAAGTGTCTCTCAAACAGAAATGAGAACTGAAGCTATGGGAATAAATGAGGGCACCCATGAAGATGGTCATGCCATGAACAGAAGCTGGAGGATGAGACGTCACAAAATGCATATGGGTTGGTAGAAGGACAGGAGTCAGCAGAGGAGAGAGTCTACCTGCTTCTATGACACTTAAGTTTATGGAGTTCTGGAAAATATGGCAAGCTTATAGATAAAGTAGTGTGAAAAAAGTGACCACAGAGACACAATTACAGGCAAAGTAAAGGCACAAAGTCTCATTTTAAAATTCAATCATCTGTTCATTTCTTCAATTGTTCAACATTTACTGAGTATCTCTATGATGTTATGTCTCAAAATATACACGATGGTCCTAAAATTCCAGACTGTTCTTGGTAACCTCATGCAATCTCTTGATGATTTTTCATACTTTTCATATTTTCATATTAAAGATCAATACTGAAGATTTTTCTCATTATGTAAAAGTAATTATCATTATGACTATAGTAAAAATATCATTTGATACTTAAGTAACATTTTTATTTGTTTATTTAATCTTCCTAACGATCTTATGAGATAGGACAAGCATTGCTATTCTCATTTTACAGATAAGAAATGGAAGTACCAAACATCTTACATGCAGTAAGCACTCAATAAATATTTGTTGACTGAATTCTACAAAATGGTTATTTCTAAAATGTTCTCAAAGAGATATACTGTATTGTTAAATTTAAGCATTTTTTTCCCGTGAAATGACTCCTCTAAAACTTAGAAAATAAATGTCAAGTGAGATGGTATCTACTCTATTTATGTCAAGCCGAAACATGCTGTCTCTTCTCCTCACTGTCACTAAATACTCCCTAACTGTACTTGCCCCGGCTCCAATTTTACAACAAAGGGACATCCCTTCTAGGTCTCAGAATTCTATCGGTCTCAGATGAAAACGAGCCTTCAGTTGTTAATTACCTTCAACTTTCATTTTTTTCCTGTTCCTGGAGAAAATTTATACACAGTGAGTTTTGAGTACAGTTACTCCTAATAAATTTTCTAGTATTCTCTTTCAGATCTTTCAAGTTAAAAATTCTATGAGGATGCTTTCTGAAAGACACTATTTGCCAGAATTGCTTAAAAACCTAATATTAAGGTAAATACCTAATGTCAACCCTTTGTTGAAGGATTCACATTTCACATTGTATTTAAAAGTAAGTCTGAAGAATAATTATGTCAATTATGATAGTTCCAATCAATTGGTAAAAGTTCCCTGGAACACTGGGTTAAGAAGCATTTTGAGGCTGTGTCTGAGTTCAGTGGGAGAAAGTGCCACTAGAAATTGTCAGTGACTGTCAAGGACACAGAAACAGGCGGAGTGATACATGTGCTGAGTATTTTACTATCTTGTTCTAAAGGCAACTTGACCCAGATGATCCTGAGATCAGATTATGAGATTTCCAGAGTGAATAGTATAATGTTTAGCTTTCTTAAGAACAAGATCAGGCCTAGTGCTAGGTGCCCCTCACCAAGAAATGCTACCTTTTATTTAGAAATCGGCATGTGATACTGAAAATGGTAGTTGATGCTTTCATCAAACTTAGAAGTAGACAACTGTTTGAGTCAATTCCTAATTGCATGTTTGCAAATACTTTTAACCTAAGTCTCAGACTTTTCTGCTTTAACCAGCTGACATTTATTGCAAAGGGAAATTTAATTCAAATGAAAACTAAGCAATTGTTTTGAAATTGCAAAATAAATATCTCTCTAGTTGTTCTCCAGAACTAGTGGGAAAGGATGTTAGAAATATGAATTCCCATACATCAACATAAACGAAGATAACTAAACACGACTGATTAGAATAATAGAGAAAACACTTGGGAGGGCTTCATGCACTTGGGCACATCCAAATGTTATTTTTGTCTGTTGAGTTTTTCCTAGCACTGAACGTATCTGTAGCCTGCTTTTCCTGCAAAGTGGATTGCTGGTCCCAGACACTAGATCATTCTCTCCAGGGCCAGAGTTGCCTAGGATTTAGGTGACTTACTCAAGGTCATTGAACATGAGGGGCAGAATAAAGGATATTTCAAAGGCTTTTGAGTTCCAGGCTGTTGCTTACCCACTGAGCCTTACAGAAGAAAATGTAGAAAACTTGCAGATCTATTTATCTACATATTTTCTTTGACTGAAACTATGCATTTATAAAGCGATACCTGCACTCATGTCATGGTCCATTCATTTCAAAGCAATTATAAAAAATTTTACTCAACCCCAGACAATTCATGTTTTTGCATTATTCTGGGATTCTATAACTTGGCATAGAGAGACCTGTAGATTCCATAGTGCAAAATGCAGCATGAAAATAGTGTGAAAGGGAGAACAACGATAAAATAAATCAAGTATTTTACATGTTCTGATGAAAGTGAATCATAGAAACTCTCCAGATTGCCCTAAAAAAGTCACATTTATATCTTTCATCAGAAATTTTATACCACTATTTCCATCTAATATTTCAAATCTATTTGCTTTCCAGAATGCCTGTCCTGACTCCCTGAATCTCCTGCGACAGAAATAGCACATCTATAGCTAGTTTTCCTGTAACAATCAGACTCCAACCAGAAAAACAGAAACCATTGTAAATCTTTGAAATAAAAGAATTTAATTCAGGGTTACACTGGTTATGGAAGAGCTGAAAGCCAAACAAGGTACAGTGAGGCAAACCAGAGTAGCAGCAGTAAGTACCATCTCAGAACTGGAGGAATAAGGAAAGGAAGTGGTGCTTCCAGAACCCAGAAGCCAGGGCCATCAAGTCAGAGCCAGAACCACAAAGGGCACTGTCCAGGCAAAGCTGGAACCATGGATGAGGCTAGCCATTCTGGAAGTGCCACAGGAGATGAGTTTGGGGGTATGCTTTGACTTCCCTTTCTCACCCTGCAGTCTTGTATCAGGGCCTTGCTTCACAAGAGAACAAGAGGGCCCTGGAGAATATAGTTGCCTGAAATGCACAGCAGGGGAAAGAAAGAAATAAATCTGAGTGCAAATGAACAGTGAATCAGCTAATTATCTTACCTGTTAAAGAATTCTACCTAATTCAAAATTCTGTATTTAAAAAAAGTCTGTTTCGATTTCTTGCCATAAATAAAAATTTGTCCTTTTTATGCTGTGGTCTCTTCCTATCCAAAAGACCTTTGTAAGACATTATTTATTTTTTAGTAGAAGTTAGACCAGAACATGGAGGAGAAGAAGTATTCAGTGACATTTGATGTAAGGGTGAAGGGTAACAAAAGTTTACTAGAACAAATATTTTCCCATTAGTAAGCAGTTGTTCCTCTTCCTGGATCCTTGCCTCTCAGAGCCATCTGACTGTTTTCATTATTAACAGACCCTCTTTTGTTCTGTTTAGAGACTTCTATGGGAATTTGATGGCTACCTTCTATATGTACACACTCCTTCACATCCCCAAGCCTGATGACGTATCTCTAAGAAGAAAATCCCATGCTCTATCTATGACTGGCTCTGTGCTACACTCCTTTATAACTCTTCTGAGGGCCCTCAAAGGTCTACAAACAAGAGATAATGTGATAGGACTTCAAGCAGTGTTCTGGAACTTAGAGAAATTGTACATTTCATGTTGCCTATGTGTATTCATGTGTATTTTTTTTTTAAGACAGAGTCTCACTCTGTCACCCAGGCTGAAGTGCAGTGGTGCAATCTGGACCCACTTGCAACCTCTGCCTCCTGGTTTCAAGTGATTCTCCAGCCTCAGCCTCCCAAATAGCTGGGATTACGGATGTACACCACCACCACACCCAGCTATTTTTTTTTTTTTTGTATTTTTAGTAGAGATGGGGTTTTACCATGTTGGTCAGGCTGGTCTCGAAGCCCTGACCTCAGGTGATCCACCTGCCTCAGCTTCCTAAAAGTGCTGAGATTATAGGCATGAGCCACCACGCCTGGCACATGTGTATTTTTAAAGGAAATTTTCAAAACTCAAAGAGTATTTAGAGATAATGTCCTAGATATTCCCTGAGGGATGTAAAATATATATATGTCATAGACAAGGCTATTTTAGGTTGATAGAGTATACAAATTGTAGGAGTATATTAAAGGTAGTGGGAAAATCTTGCAAGAGTAAATTTCCTATTTCTCTTCTACATGGCTTTTTAAAAAAACACCACTGTGGTTCTTCAGGAGTAGTCATTATACTCCTCTTGGTTTTTACACTGAATTATGTAGTGGTCTTCATATGCTATAAGTGAAACATACAGATCTGGCTCCTTTTTCTATAAAGAAACACATAATGAGAAGTCTATACCCTTCTTTTTCTGAGTTATGAATCTGAACAGCAAATTTTATAAACAGAAACAAATTCTAAAATGTGATTGTGATCTCTACCACTAAAGAGTCATCATAAGGTCATAGAATGTCAGTGGTGGGAGGAACTTTAGAACTTATCAATTTCAACTGTTCATGTTATCCAAGGGGAAACTGAGACGTCTTGAGAGAATGTGACTTGCCTACAAGTGGTCACTTCCGTTTATCACATTCCTAGTTCCTTCTATCTGCAGTTGAAAAATAAAGGTGCTCAGCTACCATCTTACCTGTCTATTAGGGTGAATTAATAATTAACGGGAATTTTTCCATTTTCTACTAAACCCTTTGATTGAAGATAGCACTCAAACAACTCCGTAAATAATTAGAATTAATGTCTATCAGCACATTGTCCCTTTTCTCTTTCTAAAAACAAATGGTACAGGGTGTTGGCTCTTGGGTAAAACAGTTTGGGTTCAAAGTCTGTTTCATGAGGGCCAACTATGACCAAAAATGGACTATTAGTAGTTTCTTAACTTTTTTAGGATGCATCTCCTTTATCTATAAAATGAGGACAATCAGAGCACCTACTTCATAAAGGTGTTGTGAAGATTAAATTAGCAGAAATACATGGAAAGGTCATACGGCACATAATAAGTTCTTAACAAACACTAACTGTTTGTAGGTGCTTGGAGTCTTAGTATACTGGATACTCACAGTGTCCAGAAAGGAAACTGGAAAATACTGCCCTAATCACAAGCACTTGGAAACACTCAATCCTACATCTGCCAAAATTTATCGCTGTTTAAAGCTGGACAGAAAGACATTTACATTTCAGAAATGGTTAAATTGAGTTATGAGATAAGAGCCAGGCGATATGAAATTTATTCTTTATCAATGAAGGGTTCATAAGTTAAAATGAGTTGCTGGAAACACAAACTTAAAGGAGAAATGCACAAAATAGCAAACAAATAAATTCATAAAAGGTTATAGCAAAAAGCCCAAAGCCTGTCTAGACTGGAACCTTATAAGCCATTCTTTTATAGAAGATTTTGGAGTAACTGAGGTGGTTGTAGATGCTATAATAGGGAAAAATTCCAGTTTGCCTCTTCATAAGCAGAGATTTTGCCCAGATCTCTTTTTTTTCCCCTTTATAATTGGGTTTTGCTTGTTGTCTTTAGCTTGGCAGAATGTGGTCACAAGGATGCCTACGGTTTCCTCCAGTCTGCCTCTCCCTACAGGGTTCTCAAAGCCTTAAATCACAAAGAGGGAAACTGTTGAAATTGTTTCTCTCAATCTCGAGGGTTTTTTTATATTACTTTTGCTTTGGCAAGTGCATTTATTCAGGCATAGTCTCGTCAGTACTCTAGAAAATGTGATACCATTTTGCACTGAATTTTTAAATGCGAAAAAAAAAAATTGGCCGATTAACAAATATAACTTCTTCTGATTCTTTTCCAATAATCTTGGCGAATTGTTATACTGTAAACTCAGAAAATTAACATTGCCAGATAAACAGTCTGATTATATCTGGCATGATCAAGGTTTCACGGTGAGAAAATGTACAGTTTCCTTAGGCCCCTGAGAGAAAGCCACTCTCAGACCTTTTCAAAGGTTTTCAGAAGTTATTACATGAGATTAACTATGGCATTAGCAAAAAGGTTTGAAGTCTTGTTTATAGTTAGCCCGTGGCTCTGAGTTGGCAAGTTCTCTCTTAAATGATCAGTATTTGAGTTCTGGGTGCTAATGAGCGAAGGTTAGCCAGAGGGAATGTGGATGAGGGAAGCAAAAGACTAAATCATTCTCCATAGGGGGAAAGAAGCATTAAAATAAGATCTCAATAATTTTTAGAAGTCAAATTGTGTTTTAATCACTGCCTTCAAAATAAGCTGAAGAAGACCCACTGACGTTCCCAGCTATGAGAGAAGAAGTCTGGTTTCACATTTGCATGATTTTGAAGGTCAAATGCCTGCTATCCAAGTCTTACTGATCCATATGGACTAGAAATGCCACAATATGCAATCATCATGAAGGCAGATTGTCTCCTGTAAATCTGTCCTTTCTGTAACACATTCAAAATGTACCGTATTGGCTGGATTATAAATCCTTTCAGGAAATGTGTGCACATTTGCAGAAGCAGCTTCATGTTGATGGATGATGGCATTGGTGTTCAGAGAACCCTTAAAATAATTTATCATGTGTATAAATCTGGTTTTGCATGTGCATGGATTTCCTGTGACCAGGTATACCTGTAACTCAAAATCTTTTTTCTAGAAGTAAATAAAACCATATTCAAGCTGCTCCTCATGTTTACCATAGATATGGGACCTGGAGATTTTGTGTTATTCCAGATCCCAACTTTATTTGCTAAGTAGAAATTCACTTAAACAAAACCTTAAAGTTTGAGAATGCATTTACCAAAAGATTCTTCTCAATAGTATTTATTTCCATTAAAGTAATCAATGTCCCTAATATTTTAAAAATATCATTAATTTTATTGTTATTTAAATATACAAATTTTGAGAAACAACCATTATATAAAAGAAAAATAAATCAATTTGATGATGATTACAAAGCATTCCATTGTGCTGTGGGAATTAAAAACTTTTGCAAACCTGTTTTTGAGGCTTTTCTAGTATGTACTAAACATTACTAAACTCAACTTTCACTATTCTCTAAGTAACTTCCCTCACTTTAAAAAAAATAAACTATCTTTCCCTCTGTCTTAGAGACCATGTACGTTTTATAGCATTGATGAAGGAAGCATTTTCTATGGTCATAAATACATAAATTAGATTCACTCTATGGACACTTAGGAACAACTTTTTTTAAAAGTGAGTTCTAATTCCAATTGTTTGAAAATTCTGTAGGACATCAGAATTACCAGAGGTTGCTTTCTAAATAAATGCCCTTATTTAGCAAACAAGGATACTGAAGCCCAAATTGAAGTGACCAAATAAAATCAAATGGTGAGTCTGTGGCTAGCCTGGATTTAGTACTAGAGCTTCAGTTGGCTGTCAAATTAGTGCGCATGCTCTCCCACCACGTGGTGCAAGGCCTCTCACTGCAGTAAAAAAGTAAATGAGAAGCCGAATAGATTTTCCACAAGTCGATTTTTGTTCGTTAGTTTGTTTTGTCCAAATGATGTCTCATTTTGCACTCAAATTGGTTTCCTTATAGCATTTTCCTAAAAGTAAGATATCATTCATTCATCTATTCATTTATTCCACAAACATATTCTGAGAATAGGATACATGGCAGGCACCTTAGTGGGTGATACAAGAGCATTTATAATCTGCTAATATAACCCAGTGTACAGCAACACAAGTGCGGATAAACAAAGAGCTTCCTAATACAATCCCAGCACATGTTCCTCCAACTAACCTTAAAATAAGATGTAAACCCTGGAGCTACAGTACCTGGTCTTGTCTCAGCTCTACCACTTTCCTGCATGCCCTCAGGAAGATTACTAAATCTCTCTGCTGCAGTCTTCTAATATGTATAATTACAGTACTTACCTTATAGAGTGGCTGTAATGATTAACTAATTGGTAATTAATTGACATAACTTCAAGATTTTTCAATCATCCAGACACATAGGAAGTGTTCGATAAGCAGAATTATTATTATTACTTTTGTTACCACCAAAAAAAAATGAAAAGTTTTCCACAGATAGCCTCCCAGACAACCAGGGTCTAAACTCCATTTCCTGTTATTTTAATCCCTTCCAGTTCCCCTGTCTCCCCTTTAATTCTGACAGAGCATCTAATTTTAAGATACATTTTAATGGCTATTTCTGCAAACAGAACACTTAGCAGTTTGGTGATGAAATCAGGGCAGTTGGAGATGCCGCACGCTAACTAGTTACACTGCACAAAGCCTAACAGTTTGCTTTCTGTTTTTAAAGAAGCGTTTCGTTTAGCCATACTTGTGGCGGCACATGTAATTGAAAAGAGGCATATGGAGACCAGCATGCGAAGCCTAACAAACACTTCAGAGTGGCTTAAAAACTATGCTAATCAGTTTTGGGAAACCATGTTTTAATCTAAAAGAAAAAAAAAAAAAGAACACCTCCTCAAACCAAAGGTGATTTTGAAAGACACGGAGTCATTGTTGATATTAACTAACACTGGTTTATTTCCCTGTGCCCTGGCAAATGTCAGAAATAAAATTGAATAATACAAAAAGAAAGGAATGAGAGCACTCGTGACCTGTAGTTTTATGGAGCAGAAATGAACTCTTAATGGAGGTAAGCCAGGACACCAGCACATGGTCAGAGTCTGAGTGCAGACTGTCTCCTCCAGGACATGGAGAAGCGACACAGGCTCTCTTCCCTCTGCAAGAAGGCGCTGAGCATTACCTGAAAACAAGGAAGGCATCAGATGAACAGACCTTTATAGCAGAATGTGCATCTGCCAAGACAAAAATACACGACAAGCTTCTGGTGCTGGCACGCTGACAGTATGAGCAAGCTGTCTTAGTAGTGATTTTGCAAATCATTTGAGTTTAAATTCTATATAGGCCGTAGGGCCCCTGGAGCATCACTTTCTATATTTGGCCTCCTCATTTAGCTATGTTTGGAATAAATAGGCTATGGATAAAAATCATGCCCTTTAAGAGTTTTGCATACACACACTAGTTCTGCATATATATCATATGTGAACTGAAGGAATAATGCAAGTCTATGCTCGCATGCACACACACATACACACACACATGCATGCACACAGGCTTTCTAAATGTATTTTTAAGTTGTTTTCCTTTGTGATTTTTTTTTTCCTCTCTCTTTTTTTTTAAGTTCAGCTCTCTGGCATTTAGTAACCCACAAGCTGCTATTTCTTTTTCCAAAGAAGTTCAGCTCGATGGAGGGGCCAAGAAAAATGAGCCCAACTGATGATTGCAATCTCGAAAGAAAATATGCTTTTTATCAGGGACCACATGTTGCCAACGCCAATTAAAGTAAAACTGGGAGATTTCATCAGATACCAACCTGGAGAGCAGACATGACGTGCCAAGTATAAGAAAGGAAAAGTATGTTTCAGGTGGAATTTCAGGGATGTCTATTTGAGGTGAAATGTAAAAATATAAGGTGGAAAGTGTAACACAGATTGCAGATTGAGCAATTGTTAACCATCAAAAGAAGAAATAGTACAAAAGCAATGTCATAGATTTTTATTTCAGCTGATCTAGATGACATTCTGACTCTGCCACTGACTGCTGGAATTATGTTCACATCTCCAAGGCTTAGTTTCCTCATCTGTAAATCAGGAATCACAAAATTCAGTTTGGATTTTTTAAAAGTATTAATAATAATGTGGATTAAGAGACCAGTTTCACAATATTTATTTGATAAATGTTAAAAGAAAGAGAGAGAAATTATTAGTTTGTGGATAGATGGATCAAGAAGGAGATCGTGTTCCTTTTCAAGTGTTTATGGGTAATCATTTAGACACGTTCATCTTGCAAACATTAAGTATTCTGTTCATCGTTCTAGTGTCTTTCAATGGTTGGCAAGGAGTATTGCAATGGTATGGCATCTTCTTATAGTTTTATTTCTGACACCAACTAATAGCATATTCATAAGATCACCTGATTGTACCCCATCAACAGAGATTGCTTTTTACATTTGCTTTGGAGGTACAAAATATTAAAGGTTAAAGAAAGCTTCACTTAAGGTTACTCTGACTGAGTTCATTCCTAAAATGATTACGTCAACCTTGAAAGAGTATCGTATGGGTAAAATGAGAAGAACCATGCAAAATTACTGATACCCAGTATATAATAAAAATTAGTTTCTTTCTCCTTTCCCTTAGGTGAGTTGAGTGGTTTTCATATTATAAGAACTGATAGACGTTTGTTAGCTTTGAACTGGGTCTTTGTCTTAAAAATTGGGTACAAGGGCAGAAATTCACAATTGAAAGCCTGGAAACATTTTTGTGCTTTCCAAGGTGTTGAACTTGAGAGAGTTCTTTGAACTTGATGAAAATGATTATTTAAAAAGTTGCAGTGTGTTGGATATAGTAATTATGATATGGAAACCAGCTATTGAGCATATATTTTTTCATACATGTTCTTTATATAAACCTACCATGTTTCATTTTTATGCCTCTTCAAAGTTTATAGTTAGTAGAAATAGATACTTACACTGTACCCATCCATCATTTATATGAGTATTATATTATACTGATCCTGAAATTCTGGAATTTGGTCACTTCTTTCTAGAAAGATTCACCATGCATATTTATGTGAAGTAAGAAACAAGCCCTTACTCAAATAAGATTTTCCTTATTCTGTGTAGATATATTCTTTTAAGTCAATTAAGGAGTCTCCAGTTTCAAAAGGCCAATAACCAGGTCATACATGTACTAATTTGGCAAAACCTAAGGCGGTGTTAAGGTCACTGAAGGAAATGGGTTTGCATTAATGTTTCATTCAACTCCTCATATTTGGCCCCTATCACAACAATCATGTACATTTTGTCCACTTTCCTGGGTATTTTGCTCTCCTGTAGGGAGAGAATAGAGATAGAAGTTCAAATAACTAAATAAAGTGCAGCTGCTACAACTTTGGTTGAAAAGAACATGATTTGCTTGGCTGAAAAGTTCTGTGATCCTTCAGGGTGTTTCATTTGTCTTCCCACATAGTTCCAGCCTTCTGAAAATGCATTAAGACATTCTCAGTAAAACAACGTAAATGTAATTCATACTATTTATCTGAAGTAGTCACACACACGAGAAAAGCTATCTTATTTCCATAAATGTAGACTCAAGTTGGGTTCATGCAAAGACAAGAATCTACCTACTTTTTAAGCAATCTGGACCTTGTTGTTACCAGTTGTTGCACAGAACACAATATAATTTGTTTTCATAGGGTGCATATGTATGTGGATTTCTCTGTAAGTTCAATACTGTTCATCTTTATTGTTGCCAAGTTTCTATGGTTTGAATGTGTCCACCAGAGTTCTTATGTTAAAAACTTAATCTCCAATGATTAACTTTCAGTGATATTGAAAGCTGAGGCCTAACAGGAGGCGGTCAGGTCAGGGGGCACCACCTTCATTAGTGGATTAAAGTCATTATCACAGAAGTAGGTTTCTTATAAAATAATGTATTCAGCCCCTTCTTATTCACTCTTGCTCTCTCTTTGCACTTCTCTCATGGGATGATGTAGCAAGATGGTCCTCATCAGATGGCACCCCCTCAGTCTTGGAATTCCCAGCCTCATGAGGAATTCTCAGAACCATGAGGCAATACATTCCTGTTCATTGTAAATTACCCAGTCTGTGGTACTCTGATATAAAAACACAACTAAGACACCTGTGTTGATGGACTTTGCTAACAATAATGAAGGGACATTGTTAACATAATTAATTATTATAGAAAAACACAAAAGTGATCTAAATATTCAATAAAGTTAAAATAATTATGAAACATTGTATAATATTACTAATGTCTATGTAATTAATGTTATTGAAATTTGACTTACAGGTAATTGTAAAAAATTTTGAGAGCTGCACCTCACGTCTATTAAATCAAGGAAAGGACTAGATAGTCTGCACTTTTAAGAAATAGATAAAGCAATTTTGGAGGATTTTGTAATAAAATGTGAGCTTAATGTGAAGGTAAGAACCATTACTGTTTTGCTTGCTTCTGTAATGCTCTATACATAACAGGCATTTAATGCATTTATGCTGGTTAAATCCATGAAGTATTATCCTCTACAGAAAACTATGTTATTTTTTCAATGATTGTTGAAAGTATACAGCACTAAAAGGTACCCCTGCTATAATACTCAATGAAAACAGAGAATAAAAATTGCATGTATTCTATGGTTACAAATATTTTAAAACATATTTTTAAATGGATAAAAATCTCACCCAAAGCATCATTTATATATAATGAGAAATGATAAATAGAACCTCAGCAAAATTAAAATTTTTCTTTGCAAAGACGCACTATTAAGGGAATGAAAAGACAGGCCCATGCTGAGAGAAAATATTTTCAAATTAATCATCCAACAAAGGACTTGTATCAAGAATATGAAAAGAACTCTTAAGCTCAACTGTAGGAAAACAAACAATTTAAAAATAGGCAGATTTGAATTTGTATTTTACTGAAGATACTTGGATGTCAAATAAGCATAAGTAAGGATACTCAACATTTTTAATTATTAAGAAAATACAAATTAAAACTACTATAAAATACCACTACTCATATATTAGGATAACTTAAAAAATGTTGACAATATCAAGTGCTGGTGAAGAATTAGATTAACTAGAACTCTCATATACATCTAGTGGGGATGCAAAGTGGTGGTTTTTTTAGAAACAGTTTTGCAGGTTCTTATAAAAATAAATATATACTTACCACATGACTCAACAGTCCAACTTGTAAAAATGAAATCTTTTATTTACACAAAACTCTCTACATGCATGTTTATAGCAACTTCAGTTAAAATCTCCAAAAAGTGGAAACAATGCAAATATACTTAAACTGTGGTGTAGTCATTCAGTGGCATTCTCAAAAATATGAAATGCATGGTATATTTTGCCAATCATTTATAAATATACATATATGTCTATGTGTGTGTGTGTGTGTGTATGTATGTGTGTGTGTTGATCCATGCAACCACGTGGATGAATCTTAACTCAAATGCATTATGCTAAGTGATAGAATCTATGGGCAAATTGATACAACCTGTTTGATTCCATTTATATGACATTCTGTAGTCATTTATATGAAAAAGCAAAACTACAGGGGTAGTGAGTAGATCAGTAGTGGCTAGGGGTCAAGAGTGGCAGAAGGGTTTCACTACAAAAGGGTAGCATGAGGGGATTTTTGGAGGGAAATGAACTGTTGTGTTTCTTGATTGTGACAGTGGTTACATGACTGCACTTCTCAAAACTCAGAACTATACATAAAAATAGTAAATTTTATTATTATTATATTTATTTTATGTAAAATAAAAAGTAAATGTGAAAAAATGAAAGGGACTCAAAAGAAAAAGAGTGTCAATATGTTATGTTGGTGAATTTCTTTTTTACCTTCACTTCCCAATGTTTTTCCATGATATATTTAAAATATTTATTTAAGTAACAAGTAATAATTATAGTAACTTCTCAGTATCCATAGTGGATGGGTTCTGGGACCCCCATGGACACCAAAATTTACAGATGCTAAAGTTCCTGATATAAGATGGTGTAGTATTTGCAAATAACCTATACACATCCCTCTCGTTTATTTTAAATCATCTCTAAATTACTTAGAATACCTAATAGAATGTAAATGCTAAGTAAATAGTTGTTATACTGTCTTGTTTATGAAATAATGACAAGGAAAAGCATCTGTACATTTTCCATACAGATGCAACTTTTTGTGAATATTTTTGGACCACAGTCGGTTGAATCCATGGTTGTGGAACCCACAGCTACAGCGGGGTGACTCTATCATATATAAAGGGAAGAGTTCTATGGTAACATTGTGTTTAATTAGCAGAGTCACTGGTCATTTGGTCTTCCTCATAAATTAATATTGCATTTGCCTTTGCAGAGTTAAGTGTTATCTGCAGTTGGATCTATATGACTACAAACCAACCAATTTTAAAAAAATAGTTAACCAACTAGATACTTTCTCTATACCACATCCATCTGTTTAATTGCTACATTTAATAAAAATATAAACTTTCTCTATATGCTCCTTCTTTACCTCAAGCTATTTGCCTCCCTCTCTTACCTGTTACCGCTACAGCTACCGTCACACCTTTGACACTTACAGTAAGACACTTCCAGCTTGGCAAATTCCTGCACATTGTTCAAAATGTGGCTTTGATATTTCCTTTCCTAGAATCTGTCTGATTCATTTGCTCAATCTTTCTTCTAAAGATGTCTTTTCTTTGCCCCCATATCAGAGTTCACATTAAACTCACCATATTTTATTAAAACACTGCTTGTGGTTGACTTTATTCACCACCTAGATTATAAGTTCCTTAAAGCAGCTTGCCTAATGCATCTTACATCCTCAATTATTAGACAGAAGCCTGGTATAGGGTAGCTACTTGACACATTTTTATTGTCGCTCTTTGATACATTTTATTGCCTGTACTGAATAAACCTATTATTTTAAGTGTATCCTACACATATTTTTAGTTTTATGGCCAATACTTTTTTAAGAAATTATTTTTAAAATGAAAAAAAATCCCTCATTGTTACATGTTAAGGTGGTTGGCCTATGTTTTATTTGAGTTGGATAGATTCTTAGAGACACATGCCTTGTTTGGTTCATTCGTTCATTAGAATGGGCCAAATTCTGACAACTGAGGGAAAGTACGTTGTAATAAACCTTCAGTGATGTAACAAACCTTCAATAACCTGGTTGCTTTCTAAGATTGTCTTAGTTACTTTATTTTACTGAGTAGATAAAGATTCAAATTTCATAGAAATGAATAGATTAAATACTATACAGATAATTTGTAGGAATGATATCATGCCACTTCATAGGTAATATACTAAGTCTTCCGGCCTCCCAAAGTACATAAAATCATAAGCTCATAAAATCAAAATGTGAGAAAGCTGTCATTCAATCCCATTATTTTATTTGTAAAATAAACCATACCCATATTTTATCCAGCTAGTTAGGAGCAGAACCATGGTCAAAACTTTTAGTGACTGAAACGTATGTAATTTAGTAATCCGTTTGAATTTTGAAAACAGAACATTGGGGAGAAATCAGAATGGGTTAATGTGCAATATGGACTCTCGGCATTTTTCTAAAACAAGGAATAAAAACTTTAATAAAGTACAGTGATTTACTAACGTAAATTGGGTTTTCTAAAGTACTGAAGGTGAAAAGTTTGAGAAAGGATAAGATGATTCCCAATATATAAATGACACCATACAAAGATTTTTATCATAGAAATTAGGTCAATCCTATTCAGAAGGGCAGAGATAAAGCTAATATTTGCCACGACCTGCCCACCACCACACCCCCCCCAACCCTGCATAGTAGACAAAAAGGGGTCCAGTTACTAGAATTTTCAGTTTCTGACATATCAACAAGACAAAGTATTTACATGTAATTTTTTTAAAACTGAACAACTTCTATCTTTGAGTCTTGCTATTCCATGACACTAGTTGTCAACAAGGATGACTTACAAGCTGGTTAGCGTGCATATTTTCCAAGACAGGTGGCTAAGAAACTACAGCGTGAACCAGCTCCACTCCCTGCTCATCCCACAGAAATATCCACTCAGTGTGACACTTGCATTTGACCCATAAGCAGAGAGTTTCACCTGATACAGGGTGACCCCATTACAAAAAAAATACCTGTCTTTTCCATCCCAAGCTTTTTGATTAAGCAATACAGCTTCCATTAAAGACATTACAGGGGCACTCAATCACTTGTCCAAAGGGAATAATGAATTGAAAAGTATGGTGGGGGTAAAGGTGGCATCTCCATGGATAACAAGAGGCACATCAGACTCAGTTCAAAAGAGTAGAAGTGACAAAGCCAGTCCCTATTGACCACCTATTACTTCTAACAAAAAATAGCAGCCATGCTTCACAGAGAGACATTCTGCATCCAACTAAGTCTCACCTAAGCCCTGCTGCATGTCTTCCAGGTCCCACCACCTTTGCCTCAGTCCCAGTGCATGTCTCCCAAACACCAGTGCCCTTGAGTCCTCTGTCCATCAGAACTCTCGCAGAGGCAATGAATACCCAAGCTTAAGTGGTTCATATCCCTTCGATTAAAAGATTCAAGCATATCTTTCTGTCACTGTCTCTTTGTGCAAGAAACATTCTTCTGGTTTTCTTTTTTTTACAGAAATTGGATTAAACAGCATGCTTTGTAAACAACAGATAGGAGTGCTAATTAAAGGGCAGACCTCACAATCACACAAAAAGAAGCTCTGCACAAAAGTCTTTTTCTTTCATTTCAAATGTGATGCCTGTGATTTAGAAAGACAGAGCTTATGTGAACTCTATTTACTAAAGATAGAACACCAGCAAATAGACTTAGCAAAGAAGGTAAAGTCACAAATTTAAACAATGATTTCCTTACATTACTATTATGATTTGTAATTTTTGATCAGTATGAGTGAAAGTTAATGTCTTGATTACAGATACTAGCAAAGGAGGTGTTAGAAAAGCCTAGGTTCTTCAGAGAAAGGCAAAAATATAATGTTAAAATGTCATCTGACTGCTGAAATTTAAATATACTTTTTTATTATTGCTCACTGAGACAAAGAATTTGATTAAAAAGTCTTCATTTTTAAAAGCACAAACACAACAGTAACATTAATATAGTACAATCCCTATTATTTTTTTTCTAATTTGGACCACAATTATTCATTCAACATGTTGATATTGAGCGTATCAAACCCTGTGCTTTGTACTGAGAATACAAAAGTGAAGAAATCATGGTCTCCACTCTCAAGTATCACACTCTAGGGAGGATGAGAGTAGGGGGACGTGAGGAAAGAAAAAAGTTAAGAATAAATTTCAGGATTTTAATTTAGGTTATTGGTGAACGTTGGCCCCACAAACCAAGATAGATAATAAATCGAAAGTATTCAATCTTTACCGATGACCATAAACAAAAGGCATGGGAAAAATATATAGAGCATTACAGGTAGGATTAGATGTACCTACATTACATGTAGAATTAAAATAAGGATGGACATACAGCTGTTGATTTATGGTGTGCAAAACAAAATAAAATATTTGATGATATTTCAGAAACATGACTTTTTTCACATAAAAATGTATTATCACATTAGCAGAGTATTTAATTTAAATATTTCAAAAATTCCAAAATTTTGAATATATATCAGTCACCACTTCATTTCTGCTGGTAATTGCTCATATTGACACTAGCATGAACTAACCATGGCTCAGGTAGAAAACAATGCAACTGACACTATATTTTCCTCTGCCAATAACTCAGGAGGGAAGGAATCCACAAATTAGGTTGACACATGGTGTCTAGAAAGAATTAATTCCCACTCGATTCTGGGCAGCCATACAAGCTGGGTTCCATCCATAAAGACTGATGGGAACTCTGGGGTTTGGTTTATGTGGTGATATTTCCTGTCGCCATCAACAACCGGACATAAGAATACTGATCACAGAAGAACTTTTCTTTTGCTTTTGCTGCTATTTTATACCAAGACACTTGGGAATTGTTCCACACTTGGAAGTTGTTCTTAACCTGCCTTGGATAGTTTTTCTGTATTTGTCATGTTGATATCTTCTGGCAGGAACACTGAGACATTTATTGTAAGAGCTTTATCAGGGGACAAAAATATTTTGGATATGCCAAATCAAATTAGAGAGCACTTGAACAGTCATCATCCATCTTTTACCCATGATTAGCATTCATTATGCAGTATCAGAAAGATTTACATTAGAATTAATAGACATCATGGAAAAATATTTTTAAATATTTCCTGCTGAAACCAGGATGACTTAAGGAGCAGTTATTTAGCATAACTGGATTAATTATGACTGTAGTACTCTCTCAAATATTTCTAACACCTATTGGCTGGCATTCAAATTACTGTTAGGCAAAAATGGTAAAGTAAGCCAAATTTTATCTTTGGAATCCCCTGGTTTTCAATTTACTCTCATTTATTCAAAATTTGTTTATTAAGTATCCATTATGCACTAGACACTATTCTAAGCAAGAAGTCCTACCCTCACAAAGATTACCCTCGATCTTCTTTCAATTCTTCTAATTTCCAGCCTTCAGTGTTCTTTTGCTCTGGTTTTCCTAAAAGTACAAAATTCTATTTATTTTTCTTCCTCATTGGTCCATCAAGATATATCTCATCCATTAGTGACTACCTCTCCAGGGGCTTTTGGAAAAAATTGCTTATCTCTAAGATATTATTACAGCAAAGGGAAATTCAATTATGTGTCCAGCTGATGTGGGAAATATTTGAGGAAAATGGAAACAATTCGGAGTGTTCATATCAAATCATAACAGCTAGACGCTGCAGCTCCTGCACAAAGCGGTGGCAGCATAACCAGCAGGAAGAGAGTGATTTCTGAAGCCAGACAGACATAAATTCAAATCCTAGCTGTATGCCTTGCTAACAGTGTGACTTACCTCTCCTAAAAAACATGTTCCTGGAGTTTACTAGTGCATACTAGTAAAGGACTAGAGATAACATGTTTAGTGGCTGGCATAAAGTAAATGCTTAATCAATATTTCCTTAAAATTAAAATTATTTTATTTCCTTAAGATTAAAACTAAGGGATATGTCTATGATCAGCTCTGTTTGTTCAGTGACTATATTGTATATAGATTTTTCTCTGTGTTCATGGAAATAGTGTACCATTGGTTTTAAGATCGATGTGGTTTTGGGGGGAAACTTTGGGGGCAATTTTTGAAAATGTGAAATTATTACAGTAAAGTTGTATATTCAATACAAATAAATTTTATTTTGCTGAACCATTTGTAAGTTGCTGACCAGACATGATATCAGCCCTACCTAACTAAACGTGCATTTTCTACAAAGACTTTTTTAACATAACATATCTAAAGCAAGAAGCTACTATTTGTAGATTACAACCTTCAGATTCTCAGGCTCTAGTCAAGTTTCCTCATTATTGCAATAGTATCCTTTATAGTAAAACGATCCAGTTAGGAACAACACATGACATTTACTAGTCATATCTCTTTAGTTTTATTTCAATCAAAACAATTTCTCAGTCTTTGACTTTTATGACTTTGAATCTTTTGAAGACAACAGGCCAGTTATTTTATTGAATGTTCCTCAATTTGGGTTTGTTTGATATTTTCTTATGCTTAGAGTCATGTTATGCATCTTTGGCAAAAACATCACAGAAGTGATTCTGCATTCTTATTGCACCCTATCTGGTGGTGCACAGTGTCAATTTGTTCTATCACTAAGAATGTTCCTTTTAGTCAAGTGATTAATGATGTGTCTGCTAGGTATCCTTACTGCAAATGTAGTTATTTTTTCTTTTTCATTAATACATATTTTCTGGGGTGGCACTTTGAAATGTTATACATTTATTGTTCTTCATCGAAATTTTAATGTATTCAGCTATTTATTTTTATACATATGTGCTTGTGGATTCCAATTTTATCTTATTTTTTGTAATCCATATGACCATTCTTTATTTTTATGGTAAAATTTTCCTGATTTGCCCAGTGGGAGCCCCTTCAAGTAGGCTTCTGAGTCCTTTTGGCATGTGTCCATAATTGTAGTAGAACCAGAAATACTCCAGTCTCATCTTTCACTTTCTTTGCCTCAGTCCTAGGAATCAATAATTTCTCCAAGAACAACTTTTCTTTTGAGTAGCAAATGGAATTAAGAAACCAGTATTTGGGTGCTAGCTGCTATTGGGGTATCTCGTCTCACAGATCCTCTCATAATATGTATGGATATTTTCATCTGTATTGATTTCTATATGTATCAAAATACATTGAAAACTATGAGATTTCATCAATACTTCAATATCCAATCCAACACCGCAGAGAAGGAGAGGAAAGAAAATAGAAAGAAAGGGAAGAGAATAGGTAGGGTAAAGAAGGAGAGTGAAAGGAAGGGAAGAGAAGGGGAAAAAAGGAAAGGGGAAGAGAAGAAAAGGGAAAGGAGAAGTAGAATTCAAGAAGTTTAGAATACCCTTTTAGAAAAGCTTAGAGGAGAAAGAGGAATTCACACTCACAGCCATGAATGAAGGCACAGAGAAAGTTTTTGAAAGAGAAATGAGTGAGAAGGGTAGAAGTTTTACTGATTCATTTTTTTTTTCCCAGATAGAAGATACTCTAAGCTTTTTAGAGCTCTTAACAATGATCATGTCTCTATAACATGGCCGATCTGGATGGAAGACAACTAATATGGTACTTTTGGCTTTTGAAAATGTATGTGGTTTTTGTTAGATGGCCAAAATAATACTGGATGAGTAATTGTTTTTCAGTAAAGGTAATCTTTCCCTCTCCAGTTTTGTTTTTGGCTCCATTATAGCACTTGAATCAAATTATGAACATGTACTAATGCCTTGTATGTTATAGGCTAGAAATTGGAGATACAAACATGAGTAAAAACCATATTCAAGAAGTTTGTGGATGAATAGAGGAGAGGCATAAAAGTAAATAGACTACTGTGATGTAATTTTAATTGGATAATGTTCGCTGTTCTGACAGAGTACTTCCCATGTGTAAAGTATTGTACTTTAAACTTTCCTGGCACATCGGCCCCAGTTTATGTGCATCCCCAGATCCATACCACTCTGCCTGTTCCCCACCCTAATGTCCATTGCTTCCTGGTCAGAGTGGACCTCTCAAAATCTCGCTTCATTCACGTGGCCATAAAATCCTGCCTGCTGCCCTCACTTGTCATGCCAACTGGCAAGAGGAGACCATTCTACCCTTGTGGTGGTCAGACTAAACCCACAGAGGTTACAGCTTCCCTATTAGTTGCTAGACAAAATAACTTAACCTTTACATGTGGGGGAGTAAACGACTTGACCAACGGAAGACAGGAGTGTAGAAGGAGTCACAGAAACATTGCTCACCTGTCTTCTCCTGACTCAGTGATTTATGACAGATCAGTTTTGCCTCACATGACTGAACAACTGGCTTTGTTGTATTGCAATGCTGTGTTTACTTCTGTAATGCACCGACTTGAGAATATGTTCTCTCTTTACCAGCCTTGTTCCTCTTTTCTTCTTTATTTGACTTCTCTCTTGCCTCACTAGGATTTTGCCTCCCTAGGATTTTGCCTCCAAATGATAAATTCACACAAAAACGCTGGCATCACTTATATGTTCCAGGAAACACAGGCTAAGAGAAGTTGTATTAACTGAATTAACTCTCATCACAGTCTTCTGCACTTGGCATAAACTATTAATGTCTCCTCTTAGGCTCATATTATTTACTTCAGTGTTCATTCATGTGCATGACCAGTAGATTGCATCATGATGGAACTAGAGACACATAGCTTAGCCTAGACTAAACGGTCAGAGGAGTTAGTGCCCAAGCTGAGCCTTGAAAGACTAGGAATTTGGCTGGTGAAGGGAAAAAAGTATTACAGATACAACATAAACAAAGATAAAGAAGTAATACAAAGCAAAAATATATCCATATTGTTGGAGAAGAAAAGAAGCACTGGAAATAATAAGAATAGATGTTGGTAAGGGGAAAAAGTAGATAAAATAGTACCTGAAATGGGATTTGGAACTTGAGCATAATTAAAAACTAATAAGAAGAACAAAATTAGCTGAGAGAAGTAGAATATACAAGAAAAGAACAGGATAATCAATAGTGTGAGTTTCCTGAAAAGGAAGAACAGATGAAATTCATGAAACAGGTGCAGAATTTGGCATCATATAGGGATTAAATAAAAAAGACAGTCAATGTCAAGGGAAAAAACTTTTAAATTCTCTCCTGAGACTTGTCCATGTTTGTAGTCTGGAGAAAAGAAGCCCAGAGGAAGACAGAATAGAGAGCAGATGAGACTGACTATTATCTAGAGGCTATCAGGTTAAGGCTTAATTTTCTGAGACTGGAGGAAAGAGTTAAGTTGTAAATAAGTTAGCAGGAGAGAGGAGTATAATAAAGTTAAAGGACACACTGCTCCCAATGTTCTTTTTGGTTTTCATCTAAAATTAGAGAGGTAATCTGCCAATAATGGAGGATTGCCATTTGACAGCTGGTAGACAGTAGTGGGGAAGGTTTAGACTGCTTGATGAGAGGAAAGAGAGAAAGAGCTGCTCAAGTAAAACAAATGACTTGGTCAAGTGGCATTGGGGAAGCACTGGAGACTTAGAACATAAAACAACACTGAGTGTTATTGAGTCACATAGTTTTGCATTATTTTTTCTCAGCAGTACTTAACCACCACTGCTGTAGGAATGATGAAAGTTGGTAAATTACTGACTGGTGCAGGATTGGGCTTTTGCTGGTGAGTGGAGCAGAAGAGTATTAGAATATATTTTCTAGCTAAAAGCTCTTTTATGATCTGTACAGCCATAGGACAACTTCCTCTTTGACATATTCCACAAATTAAATGTGATTCAGCACAAGGACAGAATTCAAAACAAAAACCATATGATCTCCTCAATAGTACAGAAAAAGCTTTTGAGAAAATCCAACATCTCTTTATATTAAAAACCCTCAACAAACTAGGCACTGGTGGAACATACCTAAAAAAATAAGAGTCATCTGTGACAAATTCACAAACAACATCATTCTGAAGGGGCATACACTGGAAGCACAAGCCTTGAGAACTGGAACAAGGTGAGGATGCCCACTCTTACCATTCCTGTTCAACATAGTACTGGCAGTGCTAGCTAGAGGAACCAGGCAAGAGGGGGAAAAAAGGCATCCAAATAGGAAAAGAAAAACTATTTCTCCTTGTGCACAATATGATTCTATATCTTGAAAACCCTACAGACTTCACTGAAGGGCCCCTGGAACTGATAAATGACTTAAGTAAAACTTCAGAATACAAAAATCAATGTACAAAAATTAGTAACATTTCTATACAACAATAATATCCTGACTGAGAGCCAAATTAAGAATGCAATCCCATTTAAAATGGCCAGAAAAAAATAAAATATCTAGGAACTCATCTAGCTTAGAAGGGGGAAAAAAGACCTCTACAAGGACAACTACTAAACACTGCTAAAATAAATCATAGATGAGACAAACAAATGGAAAAACATGAAAAGCTCATGGATTAGATGAATTACTATTGGCCATACTGCCCAAGCAATCTATGGACTCAATGCTATTTCTATCAAACAGCCAAGATCATTTTTCACATAACTGGCAAAAAACTATTCTAAAATTCATATGTCACCAAAAAGGAGCTGGAATTGCCAAAGCAATCCTAAGCAAAAATAACAAATATGGAGGCTTCTCATTATCTGACTTAAAAATATATTATAAGGCTCCAGTAACCAAAACAGCTCAGTACTAGTGTAAGAAGAGACACATAGGCCAGTGGAAGAGAAAACATAATACAGAAATAAAGCCACATTCTGACAGCCATCCAATCTTTGACAAAGTCAACAAAAATAAGCAATGTTGTTAGGACTTCCTACTCAGTAAATGGTGCTGTGATAGCTTACTAGCCATATGCAGAAGAATGAAACTTGACCGTACCTTTTAGCATATACAAAAATTAAACAAGATGTGTTAAAGATTTAAATATAAGACCTCAAACTATAAGGATCCTAGAAGAAAACTATGAAACACCGTCCTGGACATGGGCCTTAGGAAAGAATTTGTGACTAAGTCCTCAAAAGCAATTGCAACAAAAACAAACATTGACAAGTGAGACCTAATTAAACTAAACAGCTTTTGTCCAGCAAAATAAACTATCAACGATGTAAACAGACAATCTGCAGAATAAGAGAAAATATTTGAAAACTCTGCATTCAGCAAAGGTCTAATATCCAGGATCTTAAGGAACTTCAACAGCTCAGAAGCAAAAAAAAAAAAAAAAAAAAAAAAAAAAAAAAAAAAAAAAAAAAAAAAAAAAAGTTCCATTTAAAAGGGGACAAAGGAGTACAAGAACAGATACTTCTCAAAAAAGACATACAAGTGGCCAAAAACATATGAAAAAATGCTCCAAATCACTAATCATCAGAGAAATGCAAATCAAAACCACCATGAGATACTCTCTCATATCAGTCAGAATGGCTATTATAAAAAAGACAAAAACATGACAGATGCTGACAAGGCTGTAGAGAAAAGGGAACACTTATAAACTGTTAGTGGGAATGTAAATTAGTTCAGCCACTGTGGAAAAAAGTTTGGAGATTTCTCAAAAAACTTGAAACAGAACTAACATTCAACCCACCAATCCCATTACTACATATATATTTAAAAGAAAACAAATCACTCCAATAAAAAGACACATGCACTTACATGTTCATTACAGCACTGCTCACAATAGTCAAGTCATGGACTCAACCTAGGTGACCATCAGTGTTGAATTAGATAAAGAAAATGTAACAGATATACACCAAGGAATATTATACAGCTACAAAAAAGAACAAAATTTTTTTCTTTGCAGAAACATGGATGCAGCTGGGGGACATCATCTTAAGTGAATTAATGCAGGAACAGAAAACAAAATACTTCATGTTTTCACTTACAAGTGGGAGCTAAACATTGGGTACTCATGGACATAAAAATCGCAACAATAGGCACTGGGGACTACTGGCGAGCAGGAAAGAGGACAAGTTTGAAAAACTAAGTGTTGGGTACTGTGCTCAGGACCTGGGTGAAGGGATCATTTGTTCCCCAAACCTCAGCATAATGCAATATACTCAGGTAACAAACCTGCACATGTACCCCCTGAATCTAAAATAAAAGTTGAAAGATAAAATAAATACAAACCTCAGCATAATGCAATATACTCAGGTAACAAACCTGCACATGTACCCCCTGAATCTAAAATAAAAGTTGAAAGATAAAATAAATACATACATAAATAAATGTTTGTTGAATGCTGTAATACCATGCCAGGATCATAATGGGATTAAAGACGTAGGCAACATAGAAACCTAGGAGTTTATGGTTAAGACGTTGAACGTTGGTATGAAATATTCTTTAGTTAGAATTGTTCCAAATAATGACAGGATTGAAGGTATGGCTGTGAAGGTAGATAGCTGCAGTGGATAAAGTCGAAGGTTGTCAGAGTAAAACAGATTTTTTTAAAAATTTCTAAAGTCAATATGTTTGTGGATTATTCAAGAAAACACTTATAATTAAAGTCCTTAGGTTAGAAAGAAGTAAAAATGCTGGGATCAAATTCTTTGATTAGTATGGTGGAATTGTAGATGACTGAAGCAGGGAAATGTAAGAACTACATAGTAAAATACCAAGCACTCCAAACGAAAAGGAGTTGTTACGTAAGATAAAAAGCAAAATGACTGAGAAATGATTAAGTACTGAGAAGACTGTTGAGTACATATTAACTCACTCTGGGAAGATCCAGCTCTCCAGGATGATGGTAAGACGTCCTTGACTCCAAAATAGAGCACCTGGAGAATAAGTTCCACCTTTGTCCTGTCCTGGGCTCATGACTTTTTGGTGCCCCTTGAAGTAGCACTTTAGAGAAGATGGGAAGAAAACTGACATGTAGACCTGCATGATTTGTATTTAGTATACCTGACCAGAGTGCTTAGGAGGAGCAATGAGTTATCAATACGCAGTGAATAGTCCTTTCTTTTTCAATGTGAAAGCTCAAGTCGACCCCTTTGATACAAATTACATTCTTACCCCTCTCTGAACTCATTTTTGTCTGTAGCACAAATTTCTCAAAGTCTTCCACAGATTTTGCCCAAAGCAGAGCTAGCCACTTGAGGCTGACCATAATTTACAGCATCAATCGCATACAGTTTGTTCTTATAAAATTCTAGTACCATAAAATGGGAAATTTTAAGCAAGGACGAATAAAGTCTTAGGAATAATTCTGTTTACAGAAGCATTTAAATCTACCTAGCTGGAAAATTTTGATACTATTGGCTATCTTAATTCTTCTGAATAAAAGAATGTAAGCCATCCCACTATCCTGCTTGTTTTCTCTCTTTATTTTCTCTCTCTTCCTCCTCAAAGCTGCTGATTTTCAATCCATAATTTGACTCCTGTTTTTATGAGATAATCTCTGTATCTTACACTTCCGATATAAGATATTCCCTATCTGGTCAATATTTGCTATTCAATAGCGTTCACTAGCTATGCCTCATTTATCAATCTGTCTTCAGTGTGTATATTCACTGGATTGTGAGCTTTTTACATCAGAGCATATTATACATTGTGGAAAATAGTATTCATAATTTTACTTAAGGCCTACCCTGAATGCACACCCTGTGGTTTAATAGTTCATCCCACTTGAGCACAAGGACTGGCCAGCAAGATGTCAGCAAATGGAACAACAGCAGAGGCTTTAAAAATGTATGTGTATTTCTACTTGTGCTCCTAACAATTGAGCTTGCTCATTCTTATACCTGTCTCTTCATGAGCACATGTGAAGAAGAGTTGAGGCTATTCTAGACTCGTCGTCAGCCACTGATCCCTAAGTACGTGAGAGCTCAGTCAAAACGAACACAATGACTTTCCCAACACTCAGCTATTGGTCAGCACATACGGAGCATAGCTGAAACTACAGGAACTTTCCTGCTGACCTGTAGCCTTGTGAATAATAATAATCTGGTTATTGTGATGGCCGGGCGTGGTGGTTCACACCTGTAATCCTAGCACTTTGGGGGACCGAAGCGGGTGGATCACCTGAGGTCAAAAGTTCAAGATCAACCTGGGCAACATGGTAAAACCCTGTCTCTACTAAAAATACAAAAATTAGCCAGGCGTGGTGGCACTTGCCTGTAATCCCAGCTACTCAGGAGGCTGAGGCAGGAGAATCGCTTGAGCCCGGGAGGCGGAGGTTGTAGTGAGCCGAGATTGCTCTATTGTACTCCAGCCTGGGTGGCACAGCAAGACTCTGTCTCAAAAAAAAAAAAAAAGGAATAAATAATAATAATAATCTGGTTATTATTTTAAGCCACTGAGGTTTGGAATAACGTGTAATGTAGCATTGGTGTGTCTTATTGAATTAAAAACTTAACTAATTATACATTTTCTGCAAAAGTTAGTATTCCATAGGCATTGTTTTATTTAAAGATGGGTAAATAAACCATGGTCGGGTTTCAGGGTAAGTTAGAGGTATGTAAATGAGACCACCATAATAGTATCTCATCTCTGACTCATTACATAACCAGAAACTACAATCCATTACCAGAAAATGAGCTTTTCCAGAGCATAATCAATGTATTTTTTGTATACCCAGTACCTAGGAGAGTCTCCGGTATATTCACAATATCATAGACACTCAGTCAATAAGTGAATGAATAAAAAGATAAATTAATTAATTCTAGTCAGTTATTTTAAAATTTGAGTACAATATTTATTTAATGAATGAAGATTCAACATTGCTACACAGGAAGCTCTTTGTTTACTATAGTTGCTCCCTGAAATAAGATTAAGGAGTGGAAAACAATCCAATTAAACTAAGCCTACAAATAAAGAAATATATAGGAATAAAGGAGAGATGGGCAATCCTGACGACTGGAACATATTTTGTAATGCAAGCATCCCAGAGAAAGGAAGAGTTAGGAAGGAAAAACATTCTATTTTGCTAAAACAGCTTCCCCAGAACTTCTCATGCAATGTTTTCAAAGTGAGTGTGCAAAAAGTCTACCAAGGACTTCTTATTTCTGTAAATTGGGCAACATTGCTTTGGAATGAGATGTATGTAGTTGTATTTCTTATGATTTCAACCTAAACTAATTTTGTTGTTTGAAAATAAATGCAAAAGCTTGCCTTTCCTTTTTCAGATTCCAATTAATAGCAGTATTTTAATAGTTATTCTTGGAGACCAAGTAATGTTGATACATTACTATGCAGATAGCTCCATGTTGCAGCAATGATGTTTTGTGCTTGGATGATAATAACTGTCAAAATGCAAGGGCTTAGTGAACAGGACCCATGGGGAATGGCAGGATGACACTCTATGCAAGACATTTTGCTAATAGGTCTGAGAGCAATTACTGTATGGTTTATGATCACAACACTTAACCCTCTCACTCTCAGATTGTGGGAAGCCTAGCCAGCAAACAGCTTGAGGGAAATTTTTGGCACTCTATAATGCTTTATCAGTAAAGTCTATTAAAGGAGAATGTTATGAAGACTGCTAAATATGTCTGTATATCAGAAACGTCAACTTGGTCTATAACATAGCTGCTGTACAGGAAATGAGCAAATCAGAGAAGATGGGGGCCTTTTTAATTTACTAGATCCTGAACTAGCCTATTCCGGTTACTTGCATTTATAACTTGAAGTTCAGCTGATCAGTTACTCTTTTCTTGTTTTCATTAACTGCTCCTTCACGTCAGCGTTAAGATCTCTCCGTGTCATACCTGAGTGTTGTTATGACATTTTGCTAGTTCCTGTTTCGTTTGAAAAAAATGTAATCATATGAGTTGTGTTTACAGAAGATACTATGGGCCCTTTACCCATCATTCAATATTCGTTCCAAAATATTCTAAATCTGCTTTCTGCTTTTCTGTCAAACAATAAGATACCTTGGCTTCTCAACTCCATCATTTTTTGTATATACCAACACATGTTCTGTTATTTATTTACTCTTCATCTGCTATGAATAAAAAGGATCAAGTTATCGTCAGATTAAACCATAACTAGGAGTGTGGGGATCATAAACAAATGCGGTTATTAAAAGGAAGCTTTATAATTTAGAGATCTGGGAAGAGGGTGACAATATGGTAGAGGTTGGATGTGACATTAAGTCACTAAGTGATCTGGAGATAGACTCTGAGCCCATAGCATTCAGATGTAATACGTTTCTAATTCCAATCAGCATGCTTTGCAGAGATTGACAGTTTAAGCTGAAAATTAACAAAAATTATCTTCAAATTTGATAATTATGTATAATATAGGCATTTTTATAAGTAACCACTATGAGGTCCTTCTAAAAAATTTATGTCTGGATAAGTGAGAATATAAATTTTTTCCCTATAATCTCATACAATAAACTTGGCATTCTTTTCTGCAATACTTATGCTGCATCAATTTGCAAAATAGAAAGACAATTGCCAACAACAATAAACTTCATTTTTAATGTTTATTAAAGAAAGTCATTTGAAGTACCTATCCAATCAGTTCATAAGAACCTCAGCCAAGGCTTTTTGATACATGTGTGCATTTGTAGTCATTATAGATATATAAATATATTTGTTATAATAAATTTCTAGCCTTAAGCAGTAAACTTTTGTTGAGAAATGAGCAGCTTTTTAGAGTTTACACAAAGGCACTGTTTAGTCCAGCAATAAGGGTGACTTTTCTTAGATATGATTTTTAACCCAAAATGTGAAGTCTCCAGAAGGAGTTGATACTGCGTGACTTTGTCTTCCTGGCTAGAGCTGTTTGGCTCAGTGGAGGACACCTCATGCTGGGCCAATCAGAATCACTCTCCTGGTCCATTCCTACTTGAAATCAAAAGCTACAAGGTAGTTACTTTTTGCCTTGTGATGAAGTCAAAGAAGCTAATCTTCATGAAGACAAGAATCATAAACCAATGAAGAGAGGAACAGGGAAAAGAAGGGGAGGAAGCATAGCATCTAACAGTTGGTTGGCTTCATTTTCAATGGGTTTCCACCTCCTGGCTCTGGGCACTTCTGAAGTCTGGCTATCTTTTGTTGCCATGGATTTTAGGAGATACGCACACATTATTTTAATGAAACAACTCCCTCCAATTTAAGAAAATCAACTTAGATTGAGCAGAGAATAGCAGCCTTATCAATAGAAAAATTATGATATCTGAGATGGAAAAGAACAGAGTGTGGTGAAAACCTACAGAAAAGACCTCAGACTCAAATTTGGGGAATGTAGTTATTTTCTTGAAGACAGTACCAACCCCGGGGGATGGAGAGATGGAGTTAGCCAGAAGAATAACAGAATGGACTCAAGAAAGAGAAAACAGAGTCATGAAGGCCACGGATGAGAAAGAGCAAGGGGAGTTGAGGGAAGGGAAGTAGTTCAGGTGGGTGAAAGATGAGGCTGGACAACAAAACAAACTTCAGATTTTAAGATGACTTAAAAAACCGTCATGAAGAGTTGGACTTGATCCTGAGAGCAAAGGAGAACACCATAGGCAGGGGCCAGCCATTTAAGAGATTTGTAGGCCTTGTGGTATTCATTATTTTTTATCCAAATAGCATGGGAAGAACAGGTTGGCATTCTAGGGAGAAATAGCTACATCTAGTTAGAATTATTACAGAAATGTAGGAACTAAGTGATGAGGAAAAGCAGAAAAGTATAAAAGAAGATGGTTACATGGTTATAAGAGATATTAGTAGATAGCAGATCAATTGGATATGAAGGGTTAGTGAAAGGGAAGGATCTTGGAGGAGAGCTGGCAGTATAAAATTTACCACGTTATCAAGCAAATCTGGTGTCTTAGTTTATTTGGTGTTGCTATAAAGGAATACCTGAGGCTGGGTAACTTAAAAGAGGTTTATTTGGCTCACAGTTCTGAAGGCTGCACAGAGCATGGTGCCAGCATCTGCTTCTGGTGAGGGCTTCAAGATGTTTCCACACATGGTGCAAGATGAAGCAGAGCCAGTATGTGCAGAGATCACATGGAGAGAGAGGAAGCAAGAGAGGCAGGGGAAATGCCAGGCTCTTTTAAACAACCAGGTATTGTGGGAACTAATAAGGTGAGAATTCACTCTCCACCTCCTCACTGCAAGAGGGCATTAATCGATTTATCAGGGATTCCCCTCCACAAACCAAACACCTCCCACTAGGTCACATCTCCATTAGAGATCAAATTTCAACATGAGATTTGGAGGGGAAAAACATCCAAACTCTAGAAAACAGTGTGTGTTTTTTATTTCCTTGAGAATCATCTTTTTCTCCCATTTCTTCACTTGTATGTTGTGATGAAGTAGAAAAAACAGGAGCTATTTAAGATAAGAGCAAAGGACCCAAATCACTATAGAACCTATTCTGTCTGAGAGCACCTTACTAGTTCCAAAAACTATCCAAGGGGTGAGGTGATCTCTGGTCTAATATAGGGAGGTGTTAACATTCAGAAGTTGTGTTTTTTGTTTTTTAACAAAAGCACCCTAGTTTGAATCCACTTACAAGGCACTATGCTAGGCTTTGGAGGATATATTGGAAGACATACAGAAGATACACTGGAAAACAAGGTATGAAAAGTAACTACCTTCATGGAGCTTATAGACTACTAGAAGAGACAGCCATTGAACAAGTAATTAAAAAATTATTTATAGTTTGGGAACTGTATAACAGGGAGTTCTGACTAAACTGTATGTATTTCAAAAACCTTGAGGAAGTACTGCTTAGGTGGTGTTATGAACCAAATAGGGTTCCCCTTCCAAATTTATATATTGAAGCCCTAATCCCCAATGTGATTCTACCAGAAGATAGGGTCTTTAAGGAGATAATTACGGTTAAATTAGGTCACAAGACTGGAACCCTTGTCTGATAGGACTGGTGTCTTCATAAGAAGAGGAAGAGACATCATAAGAGTGTGCGCATACAGGAAAGACCATGTGAGGAAATGGAGAGAAGGCGGCTTCTGCAAGCCAGAAAGAGAGGCCTCACCAGAAACCAATCCTACTGGCATCTTGATCTTGGACTTTCTGCATCCAGCACTGTGAGAAAAAAAAAAAAGTTATTTAAGCAGCTCAGTCTATGGTATTCTGTTATGGTGGCTCAGGCAGTCTAAGATGGATGGCATTCTGACGGACGAGTAAGAATACAATTGTCACATGGAGGCAGGTGGGGAAGGAGCATATCCTGCCAAGAGAAGACCATGTGCCTGAGGTGAGAGACCTTGAGGGTGTTGCAGCAACTGAGTGATCTGTGTGGAAGCTTGGAGTGAAGCAGCAGGACCAGAATGGCAGCCTTGGAGCCCAGGTATGTTGATTGCTTTGCTTGTTATCTAAAAGGTATTGGAAAACCCACTGAAAGGTTTAAGTGAAGGGAGTAACATAAACAGATTTTCTATGAAAAAATTGTAGTCTTGGCTTCAGCCCAGAGAATGGATTGGAAGGAGCCAAGACTCGATGCAGGAGGTGAGTTCAGAGGCTGGTGTAGAAACTTGGGAGTGATCATTGTGGTGGCAGTGCACGGCACAGGAGTGGATGGACTCTAGATGCTTAGGAGGGGCCATTGGCTTGTTTTATGACTGGTGACATATTTTGGGATGAGCAGACAGAGGTGTAGAGAATGGATTTTGGTTTGGGGGCTTGCTTACCTCGGAAGATGGCAGTGTGACTTACTTAGGGAACCATGGAGGAAAATACTTTTAATGGGGAATATCCTCCTTTTTTGTGGCAGGTGAAACCAAGAGTCAGGTGGGTCTGGGAACTATGTTTAGGAGTCACTGATTTTTGCATGACAGGAAACTACTATCTGCAGATGTAGTGAACAAGATTCATGTGCTGAGAGCCAGGCAGCACTCCAGGTTCAGAAAGCAAGCAGCCTCCAAAGCAGAAGATCCTCAGTTATAGGCACTGGTCAACATGGGAGTGTGCACTATGATAGGAAGAATTCAGTGCCCTGGGATCACCCTTCATCCAGATACCGAGTCTCTGGTAGCGAGATTCACTTCACCTTTCATCAGGCTGAGGTTTATATTCTTTATACGCTAAGCAGGACTAACTCAGCATCTACACCAAGAGAAGGCATGGGTGACTCCTCCTCCCTGAGCCTGCTCTCTCAGTTTCCAAATGAATGCAAGCCCCACTCTTCTCTTGTAATAATTGGCCAGGAAGCAATAGTCAGGCAGCTGATATATTTACATATGTCTGCATAAATTCTTATTTAACAAATGTTTATGCAGTGCATACGCTAGTAACTTATTTTTTCCTCACAAGAACATGATGAAGTACATAATATTATTATCATCAATATGCAGAAAAGGAAACTGAGTCATATAGAAATCTGTGACTCTTCCTAACAAACTCTAGCTATTAAGAGGCATAGAACTAGGATTTATTTTTGGAATGCTGGTCTATTCTTACCATACCTACTACGATATTAATTGCCTTTTTCCCTTTTACATGTTTAATTAACTGGAATAACACTGACAGTTTATGTTATGGAAGACTCAGATGTAAAAAGGCCTGCATCTAGTCCCTTGTGGTTCAAATGAGCTCCCAGAATTGGGCCCCAAGTAGGTTCCATTATCAATCCCCACATTTTAGCAGGTCCTTCTTTGGTTTTGGGGAAAAAAAAATGTCACATGCCCTTTTAGAGGAATCCCAAGAATAAACCGTGGTAAATACAGTTGGTGCCAGACAGCCTACGCTAGAAACTGATTGTGTCTGCTTGGGCAGAGAACACAGACAGCCCTGGCAGAAAAGAAGTACAAGCTGTCCTCCTGTCGCCCCGGCAATGCATCCCAATTTCCACTACCTGCTGTTCCCACCTTCCTTTAGAAGGAGACAGAGAACTCCTGTAAATCTTCTGCTGGGTTTGTCCAGCCGGGTTACAGAATCAAGCAGAAAACTCCCTTGCACTCCATCCTGCTTTGCAGCTCGGTTGTAGCTGCAGTGCGTGTGTGCGTATGTGTGTGCGTGTGTGTGTGTGCGTATGTGTGTGTGCGTATGTGTGTGCGTATGTGTGTGTGCGTATGTGTGTGCGCGTATGTGTGTGTGCGTATGTGTGTGCTTGTGTGTGTGCGTATGTGTGTGCGCGCGTATGTGTGTGCGTGTGTGCGCGCGTATGTGTGCGTGCGCGTGTGTGTGTGCATCTGTGTGCGTGCGCGTGTGTGCGTGCGCGTGTGTGTGCGCGTGTGTGTGTGTGCGTGTGTGTGTGCCTATGTGTGTGTGTTTCACACCAAGATGTGTCTCTTAAAGAAAGGCTGCAGTGAGGTACCACGAACTGTTAGTGGAGAGAAGGGCTAGGGCACTAACCATCCGCACAACTATTACCCTTAGGGGATGTTAGCTTTCGGGCTGCTGTTTTTAAAAGTAAAGTTAAAAAAAGAAACTTAAAATACAAGAAAGTACACAGTTATAATTTGCTCAAAGAGAATAATAGAAGGATAAAATTGTAGAAATTAAATAAAGAAAAAATAAAAACAAACAAAATAAATAATATAGATGGCATAAAGGCAAAAGAACTGTTAGGCAAAATAAATGTAAAGCTTAATACAAGCAGCATGAGACGCATGGGTGAGCACAGTTGCAGAGAAATAAGGTATTCTGTACTTCCTCCTTTTTCCACAAAAAGCACCTAAACCTGGTGCTTTAGGCGTTGAGGCGTGAGACTCTTGGAGGGATTGCCTAAGTAGAAAGTCTCAGGCAAAAGCACTAGAATCTAGCACCCCTGCCTAATTCAGACATGTCTTCATACCCAAGGTTTTGAAGGAGATCTAATCAACATCCTGATCCTGTGGGGCCCCTAGTATCTAGTAGTAAAGCAAATACTGATAAAAACCAAACAATCGAGCAGAAATGTCCATTGCCCTCACCTCCCTCTGGCTAGAACTTGCCTTAATTCGACTACTATTGAATAACATATAGTTTCCTTCTCAATATTCTCTTAGATTTTCAGTAAGAAGGTTTAAGGCCACCTACCCTATCTCACAGACATCAAATTTAGCAATACTATTGTTGGTATTACTGATAATAACTGTGGCATTTGTTGCATGGTATTTGATTCTGTGTATGGTGGGGGGTCTGTATTTTGAACACATTTTATCTCTTTTTTATGAAATGGCACTGATTTAGGTAAGTATGTAGGTAGGTTATATTAGTGGCCCTGAGTCTTCACCATTCCCTGTGTGAAAGCCCTTTGCCATGTGTATTATTCAGGCTTTGATTGAAATATTAATCTCATCTACAAACACCTTCACAGATATACCAAGAATAATGTTTTACCAAATGTCTGGGCACCACATGGCCCAGTCAAGTTGACATATAAAATTAACTAGCCATGTGAATTTGCAGTTACTCCCACAAAAAATATAAACTGTTTTTTCACCTTTTAACTTAGATTTGGCTATGTGACTTGTTTTAGTCATTGAATGTTAGCTGGCATGTCATGACCTAAGGCTTTAAAAGCACTTTCGTGTTTCTACCTGTCCTCTTGCATCTCTGCTATCACTGTGAGATAACGTGTTTGGGGCAGCCTGCTGGTCCCAAGGGAAAAATGAGTGACTCATGAAGCAGAACTGAGTTGCCCCAATTGAACCCAGTCCAAATCAGCCAATTCCAGCTAACCCATAGCCACATTAACTAAATACAACCTTATGATTATAAGACTCTGAGAATTTGTTCGTTTCGTTATGCAATGTTATTGTGCTCCTAGTTAACCATTACAACATCCTTTCTTTAGGCCTTTAAAAAAATCTCTTCTATATGTTTAGTTGTTATAAATTTTCCTATGATATCCAGTTCTTTCACCTGATTTTTATAACAATACCCGAAATTATTGATAGCACAGATGTTTTACATAGGTTTAATAGCAACCTCATCAACGGTATAATGCTCACTTTCAGTACCGAAAGTTATGTAGGACAAGTTAAACAAAGCCGGCCCTCTGTAAGTGTATAATATAAGGGAGGATATACTTTTATGCAAAGAACTAAAGTCTGTAACACAAGATGTAATCCTGTCAGTCTCCTGTTCAAAACCCTTTGATGTCTCTCCACCAGCTTGCAGAATAAAATCTAGAATTCTTAGTCCAGAAGTCAACCCTATGCCATTTTATCCAAACTCCTCTTTTTGTCTTGAATAACCTAAATGTTGAAAAGAATTAACGAAATACTATTATAAAAGTAATTTGCTTTTTAATCTTTCACCATCCCATTAAACCTGTTCGGTATGCATACTCCTTCCCCTGCTCCTAGATGCAAACTTAGACAACTTCACAACCTTTTTCTTCCTGTTAGATTTTTTCTTTTACTCCTTTTAAGTTACATGCATAATCTAAATTCTGTCACTAAATTTTCCAGTAAAACAGATGAATCAAAGCTCAAAAGTTAATGTGAAGTCAAATCCCGTTTCTTTGCCTATGCTGGATCCTGTGAGAAACTACTGTAGAAAAGAGAGATTTTCCTTTTGGTTCATTCATTTCCTCCTTCACTAGTCAACTGCTGTTTCTGACCACGCCAAGGTGGAACCTGGAGTAGGAAGGAGAGAGAGAGGGTAAGGGAAGTCTCACTGACCAATGCTAAAATAAGATGGCTTTAGGCTTTCTGGTCCTGGTCAATGTTTACTATATCTTCCTCATATTAAGGCTCTCTGAATGCATTTAACCATGGGAGCAAGGCCTCTCCCTCAGCTGCATCCCCCAAATTTATTTCAGCTCCTAGTGGTCCCACATAACCTCTCACAGCTGGAGGTTCACTCAGTATGTAAGACTACCATCTGGGATACAATCCCTTTCAAAGCAACTAACCCACTTTAGTTTCCATGGCACGTCCTTCAAATTTACATATATCTGACTAGCTATAAGTGAAGCCGTAACTCCTATTTTGCTGCAAAGACCATGGGGCCAGAGTTTGGTTGCAGTTTGACATATCCCTGATGACAGGATACACACATTAAAGCCTCTGGTGACCCCCCATTGAAATTCTCACTAAATTGATGAGAAGTAATAATGGAAGAGGGAGAGATCCCCCAGTGCAGGTTTCTCTCAAGAAATCCTTCTGTCTAATTTTCCCACTTTTATTTTTCAGTGTTTTTGCAATTTGATATGCTGAGAAGTTCAAAAGAGTCAGATAATTGGTTTTCAGCCAAATCCTTGGAAATGTTTCATATGGTTCAGCATTCTATTGTATATGAATGCCTCAGACAAAACTTCCAATTTGTCACCTGTTTCACTTGTTTCTTAGTATTCTCATGTGGTTTATTGTTCACTTTTACATGATTCTTGTGGTCCTCCAAACTTTTAAGCGTTCGTTCTCTCTTATGAGAGTGCTGTTCTTTTATCCACCCTTTACGCATAAGGCTAAACTCTAGTCTTCTTTCAAAGATTCACACACTTGTTTTTTCTTTGATCTTCTGGTCAAAATCAATATTACCTTCTGTGTTTTCAGGACATGTTGCATCTTTGTTACAGCTCTTGATAAAGCATAGTTTATATTCGAGTTCTCAACCACCATATTTCATGAATTCTAGGATAGATTTTCACACTGAAACATATTTGGAATTGGCTTGCATCTTTCAGTGAATGCAGTGATACCTTATAATTACTTGGCAGCATTTTGTTTTGTTTTCTTCTACTCTGTGTTACATGAAATAAGGGTGCCTCTCACAACTGATGGCACCTTAGTAGTTTGTGAATCCCTTAAGCTTCAAACTTTGCCTCATTACGTTGTATATATTGCCCAGCAATGAATACAGTGCCTCGCAAAAACTAGAAGCTCAAAATTTGAATGTTGAACAAAATGTGTGTTCTATCTGGAGCTGGTATACTATGATTTTCTTTAGTGTCCAAAACATTCCCTATTACGATTTCGCTCAAAATAAAGAGGCTTTGATGGGACAGTCACTACTTAAAAAGTAACATTTATTAGTCTATGTGTTGTGATTGGAGCTTTAATGCCACCAGGAAGAAGTTTAATTTGACTTCATTTTCACTCCATTAAAAACCTTGTAACAATGTTCATAAATTAGACCTCCAGAGTCATAAAAGTATATGTCATAATTCCAATCTGCACAATTTAGACCACACTGGATCTTTAGCATAATTTTAGATTTGGAAATCTCTACCATTTATACACATTAATGGTTCTCATGATTTTAATGAGGGCACACAAATATATAAATTGCATAATTTTGGTCTATCCTGTTGTCAGTGACACTCCTAAACCAGGGACACGTTGCAGCAATTAGAGTTCATTTCTTTGCTTAAAATGAACACTTTTTTATTGTGAGCTCATCAGAGGCTTGCCTTGTCTACATAGAATTATAATTAGATATCATAAATACACTCAACCAGACCTATTACTTTAGGAAAAAATAAGACCTAAGGGAGCAAAATAAACTGAAATAGTTGCATTATGGAATGATTGTGATGCTTAAATGTCTTCCTATGCCCAAACCCTAATTGCCAAGATTCTCAATTTAGAATCATTCAAGAACACACACATTTACTAACTTGCAGGCAATTTCACTAGTTTAGAGGGGTGTATGAGGACCTTAGAGTGGAAAAGGGAAAACAACAATAAAGAAACGGTAAGCCTGCAGCAATAGGCCACCCTACCATACCTCCAATGTTCCCTTTCCTGAATGCCAATATGAAAACGTTTGGGACGGGAAAACTTATGTCATACATATACCAAGTGAAAACCTTCTCCTATGCAAGTAAATATGTAAGTTTCCACTAATCCATTTATTTATTCTTTCATTAACTTTGTTCTTAAGTATTTTCTGAGTTTCTCAAGAAACAAAAATAAATTGTTGGAATTCTAATAAACTGTAAGGTAGTTCATCAAAAGATTGATTACAGAAACAATACTTCCAAACTAGAAAGTTCATATTCTATTGTATAAGGTTGTTGTGAGTAAAAGTCATTAGCCCTGACTAAGAATAATTGTTTCCTAAAGTGACCTCTTTGCACATATGCTAATCAATGTTAACAATAACCCTGGGAAAGGTGTTATCATACTCATTTTAGATTTTAAAAAATTGAGTAAGAACTAACATAGGGTGAAGCTAAGATTTGAATCTGGGTCTTGATGTGGCTAAAGAGCACATTCTGTCTTTCATCCAGTTTCACCACAGATAAGAAATTTTGCTGTAACTCTATTTGTTCTAGAGTAGAATTATTCTTAAGGTTAGTCTTAAGATTATTTTAAAAATTCAAACCTAAAGGCATTGTGTTTAAACTACATTAGCTATTACTTGGTTCACCAGGATACACTCTATGTAAAATTTTGCTTTCTTACATGAAAGAATCTTGTAATGATTTAGAGCACTTCAACAATGGGATGAAAATAATTCTAATACTGGGGCAGGACCACTGGCAGAGTTACAGAGTTACCCTGCTTTGGAAGAAAGTTTGGACAACTTAGATCTGTAAGGTCTTTTCTAATGTTCATGGTTCATGACAACATTGTATAAAGTAGCTGTGATGAAGTAAAAAGGGTAAAGGAATGATTCATAAGTTTTAGAGTCAATAGTCAAGAGATCAAGTTTGGGTTTTTAATACAAGACTGTTTGAGGGTTACCTTATTGATAGCTCTCTGGGTCTCACTTTATTCAACTAAAAAATAAAATGGGGGGCAGAATTGTGAAGTTCACATAGTCACTATTAAAATTAATTGAGAAGTTAAAAGTGAAAACACATAATAAACTTTAATGTACTAGCCACCATATTATGTGTTGATATAAGGCATAGTGGATATGGTAATGCACCCAGAATTATTCTCTAAACCAATCTTTAATAGGAACTTGCCCATTCTCCAGAGAATTAGTCTGTTTCCATTATATAATCCTAAGCCTCTTGTATGGCTTTCATCCATTTTTTTCTTTATCACTTACTATTTCAAGTAGAAAAGTCTGTTTTCTTGTTTCTTTTTTTTCTTTTTTGTAGTACCATGTTTGAAATTTCTTTAGGAAATCAATATGGGTGCCTTCTGTCAGAATAATACAAATTTCCTTTAAGTGTTTGCAGTACATTTTTTTTTTTTTCAGAAGCCTCTCTTTGGGCCCGTGGCTCCATGCTAGCCTGCAAATAACACTAGAAAGTAACTGTTCCCTATCCCATTTTAACTTGTCTCTTCTCTGTCATGCACCTACTGTTTGAAATGACTTTTTGTTCAGTGTAGAATATACTTGAATGTAATGGTTAATTATAAAGAAGGAAAAGTAACTGTTACACCTGCCTATGGTTTAAAACAAGTATACTTTACTCTTAACAATAATTATTGAAATAAAAATAAAAATATATTTGCTGCCAGACATTGTTTGTTTAGAGACCAGGTAGGATTGTTTTCTGGGTCTTAAGCCTACTCCACTTCTGATAGTGTAAGAAGGGTCATGGGGGAAAACGAAGAAAATTCCTGGGCCTCATTTCTTCCCTACTTGTATATTTACCTAACTCTTATAAGCATTTTATAACTTAATAAAACTTATCTGAATGAGAAACTCAAATATTATAAATAATAAGAGCCCACAATGCGGGTGTTCAGTCTGTGTGGCTCAACAGGGAACAGTCATTACAAACAAGCAGTGACAAGACTGGAGTAGTGGGGTCAAAATCAGGGCCAGAGTTTAAAGGGAAGAACTTAGCTTATGAGGTGTAGGGAAGATCAGCAGTGGTCAGGATCAGATACTCTAAATTGGAAAAAAACAGGACGAAATGTCAACATTCCTTAGCTTGTATAGAACAAAGCAAGCTTGAGCCAGTGAGAAGATAGTACACAAAAGGTGGGAGGCAAAGATGTGGGTCATGATGAATTATTAAGAATAGTGTTAAGTTCCAGGCCCGGGTCAACCTGCTTGTATTCACCTATCCAAGACTGTCAGAATCCCCCAGACTTTTGCAGTAGACTAAAACAGACGAAGGGAGCAAACATTATGCTTGCATATATAAAATTGATTATTCCAAGATACTCTCAAATCAGTTCTGCCTTGCCCAAGTGGGGACTGTATTGCTCCAGGAATAACATTCAGTTGTGGCAGGAATGAGAATCCCCCTGATCTATTCCCCTGATCTATGATAGGCCGTGAGACCATGTACCCAAGTCTTATAAAGAAGCAAATTACCAATCTTAATTCTTTATTTCTTGAAGCACTAAAATTAACATTTTCGGGGGAGGAAGAAAACTGAGTATCCTACAACAAAAATCTAACTTGTCCTTGCAAGAGCACACTGACTAGCAATTTCACATGCTTAAGGAAAAAATGAGCAATAGGCATCTCTTTTGGAGTCTCATAGAACTAAAGCACATATATTCTTCAACCAACTTTATTAATATCTCTAAGGGAACAGTGCCTGCTTGACATTGGTTTACAATGTAGTATCACTAAGTTACTCCAAGTCAATTCTTTCTCATTTCTCTTCTATGTCATTAGTGGTTTGATGGCGCCTGCTAGAATTGCCACAGTGAACAGACTGTCCGAGTCTTAAAAATAAACTCTTGTTGGCAAGGGTTTATATCTGCAATTTGGGGTGGAATTTTGGCACATGAAAGATCAGCTACTTAAATTATTTTTTTGCATTTGTCTGCATGATGAATTTGTTGTACAGAGTTCTCACATAAAGAGAGAATAATAAAGTGAAAGCCATGATCAGATCATCTACCTATCTCAAAATACAGCTTTTTAGGATAATTTTTTATTCAGTCATAAATTCTTATACCAAGACATTTTACCACCTTCCTTTCTTTATATTGACATTTTTAATTATAATTATTTGTGACCTCTTTTCCCTTGTCATTAAAAATACATGCACTTACAAACTGTACTTTCCTTTTAAAGATCTCATATAGATTAGAATAAAATGTAGCTCTATATTAAACAAGTTCCTTCCACATACACACTCGTATAGAAGATTGTAAGTGAATTACTATTCAAGCTTAGATAGTCCAAAATGTAAGTGGTAGTCAATGAAAATATAAGCTCATTTTATCATAATTAAAATTACATATGCATATTAAATATACATATATAAATTATATACACATATTAAATACACATATTATATATACACATATAAATTATATACACATACTAAATATTTTTTCCAACTTTCATTTTAGATTTAGTGGTACATGTGTAGGTTCATTTCAAAGGTATATTGCCTGATGCTGAGGCTTGGGTTACTATTGAACCTGTCACCCAGGTATCAAGCATAATACCCAATAGGTAGTTTTTCAAACCTTTCTCTTTTCCCACCCTTTCCCGTCTTGTAGGTCACAGTGTTTATCTTTAAGTCCATGTGTTCTCAATATTTAGCTCCCACTTATAAGTGAGAACATGCAGTATTTGGTTTTTTGTTTCTGTATTAGTTCACTTAGGATAATGACCTCCAGCTGCATCCATGTTGCTGCAAAGGATATGATTTCAGTCTTCTATATGGGCTGCATGGTATTTCATGGTGTATATGTACCACATATTCTTTTTCCAATTCACCATTGATGGGCACCTATGTTTTCATGTCTTTGCTTTTATGAATAGTGCAGTGATGAACATATGGATGCATAAGTCTTTTTGGTAGAACAATTTATTTTCCTTTGATTATATATCCAATAATATTTGAATAATAAAAGGTCACTTGTCCAAGACTGGTCTCCAGCAAGCTGGCCTCTCAGAAAAGAAGCTGATTCCCTACAAATCTCCTAAAACATTTACTACTGCCCTGTCCTTGAGGAAACAGATCTTGGTCCAGCAAAGCCTGGGACCATCATCCTCCTCATCACACCAGAGGAAGAGACAGAGCTTCCTTCAACATAAATGTGGAAGTGGTAAACCCTGCAGCAAGCTTCCCTTGTCCTTCAGCTCCTCTGTGTGCCTGGGAGTGCAGCCCCCTGATTGTATAGTGTTGAGGAGACTGATGCTCCATCCTCCAAACATGTGCACTCACTTGCTAGAAAGATGAGGCTGGAGACAAGATTCCTCCACAATCATACTGCTATTGCATCCCAGCCCCTGCTCAAGCCAGGGAATTGATGGAGGGTTCTGTAATTTTCCTGCTTAAGAACTTCCCCCAACAGAGGGAATAGTCTTTCTTCCAGGGCTGGAAGTCTGGCTCAACTAGTCCTCTGTGTCTGCCTGAGAATGCATAGACAACCAGAGTCCCATCTTAGAATGCTGCTCTGGCAAGTCTGGTGTGTGTGCTATCCAGCCACGTGCCTTGTTGACATGACATTAATAACAGTCACTATATGACTATTTACTGAGCTGAAGACTAAGTCTTTGCAAAAACCCAATGAAGTAATTAATTGTCTTGAATTTAGAGCTGAAATTAAAATAAAAAAAAACATTAATTTACTTGCCCACATCTTCCTAGATAATATTGATGAGATCAAGTTTTTAAACTGAGATTTGTCTTTAAAGTCTTTGCTCTGAACCTACATAGTATTACTTCCATGATTTATATTTTTCAAATAGAGGAAACTTAACAACTTTAAATCCTAAACCAAAAATCTTTAAATCACTGTGAACTGAAGATAAGATTTTCTGAAATGGCTAAAACCACACAAATGTCCTCAAGGGATAAGTATTTATAATTTTTCTTGAATATGTAAAGAGGCAGGTGCTCTCATTTGTGGGACTAGAGCAAAACAACAAATGGAAAATGACATAAGACACATCTAATATTTAAAGATTGTAAATAAGGCAAATAACTCATAAATAAAACATGTCCTATTCTCTTATCTTGATCATATACCTTAATAGCAACAAGATCAATGTATACACAAATGCATATGTATGCATAAAGCTATGTATTTTTAGATGACTGCAAGCCAGTAAAATATCAAGAGAGCTTAATTAAATTATTGTGCTTTTCTGAATGTTCTCTTTAGGCCTGCTGTGCTCTAACAAATAATAAAATGAAGATACATAATTCACAAATACATGTTTTTAATAAATTTATGTTTACCTTCATTTCAGCAAAATCACCAATTATGTAGTTGTAATCACTATTTTCACATAATTTGGCTATATTTGTAGCAATTACAGATTAGCCATTCTTTCTTGGAATATTGTAGCTCTTTGATGGTTTGTTTTAATAAGTTTCCATTTAGAGAAACTTCATTTTGTTGACAAAGTAACACTTGGGATTTTTTAATGACATTTTAAAAGTATTCCTTATATTCAGAAATTAATCGTGAATTTTACAAATTATGTTTAATCATTGCAATAGGGTAGAATTGGATGCATGATTATCATAGAATTTATTGCAAAACATTTTAAATGTATCATATAAGTCACTATCCCCTATGCAGCAATTTCACCTCCTCTTAAAGCAATAGCTAGGTTCACAGAGTATTTAAGTTTGACTTAAAAATTTTTAAACACTGGAATATTATTTAAAAAATTATAAAATGTAGTATACTGCTATTTCTTTTTCAAATTTCTTTTTAATTCAAGACTACACTTGATACACAATGACAAGAAAATAGTCTGTAGAGAAATTGTTTGGGGGATAATTTGTATGTGATTCCTCTCCTCATGGTTATATAAATATTTCCATGTTCTTCTTACTTCTATGTATTTGAAGATAATGTCGTGTTTGTTATATAGTTTGAAATTTCTTATGATTTAGGAAAACCTCTATTTTCTAGATTTTTATTAAAAAACAATCTTTAAAAAGTGAAATACTCAAACTTGTATCTGCTTGGAGTTATTTTTATTCAATAACTGTGAACGGAAAAAATTCTAAATAAATTTTCTTTTCCACGAAAGATCATTATTTACTCTTTACTTGATGATCTTTTGTTGTTTAGCTCAAGTATTCTGATATGCCTCATATCTTTTATAAATTAAGTCAAATTAGTTTAACATTCATGAAATGACATTTCCTCACTTGTCCAAGAATCCTTGGGAAGAAACCCAGCAGGGAATGAGCCAAGGGAAATACCTTCATCACCTGTTCTAGCTCTCCATTGGCCAAAGTTAGTGGAAGCCAGAAAGCACAGATAGAAGCTGTTGCTATGCAGCCCAGAGCCCTGAGATCCCCCTCAATGATTTGGTTGGTGTGCTTATTCCTCAGTTGCTGCAGGTGCTTCTGCTATAGACTGACACCTGCACCTTTCTCAGAAGGCTTACCATTAGGTGATTGAGGTCACCTTACCTGGAGGTGCCTGGGAATCATACATTCTTTCCCCACCTAGGGGCCAATGGCCCAGGACTGACTGAAGAGGCTCTGCAAAGTCCCTGTTTTCTTGTCCCAAGTTAGAAAAGACTCTGCATCAGAATTTACACTCCAGAGCTTTCCACGGGATCATGCCAAAGCTAGATTTCACCTGAAACCACATTCTTCCATAGCTCCTTTTCATCCCTTGTCTGCCTCCCTCACTCCCCTGAGGGTTGCTCCTGGGAGCACTCTCTCAATATGTCATGTGTACTCAAATCCCCACCTCAGGATCTATTTCTAAAGAACTTGGCCTGGGAAACAATGGTGGCCTGTGAAATGTAGCCCTGGAGATCAGCCTCCAGAGTACACAGCAGAGTGGGAAGGGTAGAGAGTAGATCTGAAGGAGCACATGGAAGATTCTGACAAACTGGGATATTGTGCAGCTGTGGGAGGCATTGCTTGTTGCCATTTCTAAGTATGCTACTCCAGTCTTCCTCACTAACACATTCTACATTTGTTAGAGAGTGAAACAGAAATAACTAGGTGTCACAATTCAGGCCAATGAGATGCAGGCAGAAATCTCAGGGGAAGAACTGTTTCTTCCTAATCAAACAAAGCTGCACTAGGAGAAAGATGTCTGACCCTTTTTCTCAACCTCTTCTTCAGTCTGGAACATAGGAGCTGGAAGCCTGGAAGGGCAACAGCCATCTGGTGACCATGATCTGAAAAGCATGAGGATGAAAGACAAGATGTTAGGATTACACAGTGAAAGAGATTTTTCAGAGTCTGTTGTGTCAGCCTGGCCTGCCTACCCCTCAATATCTGGTCATGCAAGAAAAATAAACCCTTCTCTTTTTATACTACTCTTGGTCAAACTTTCTATTATTTGTCGTCATTTGTAACTCATTCCTGTTACAGCAGCCATCAGAAGAATAAAGTAGAGTTATACCAGAGACTCGGCGTTTTATTTTGTTAGAGCAACGCCCACCTATAACAAAAGATTCATACCTTTTACCTGTAAGCATTCAGTCCAGTTTATGGTTTCTGCACCAAGTGCACTGAAAAAGAAAGCCAAGCACTCTGGCAGGACATATCAATGTTTTAATCATGCATAGACTCAGGATTCTGTGGCCTGAGACAAACTATCTGGAGAGTATAAAGGCCACTCAGCATGCAGAACAATTTTAACAGGTGCAAGAAAATTAGCCAAATGGAAATGGGCTGAGGCTGAGGCTAATTCCTCATGTCTTATCCAAAAATTTGTCTGGGAATTATTGACCAGTACAAATTCTCCTGGCTCTGGTTTCAAATCTTGCTCAAGAGAGGAAATAAGTCTTGTCACAACAAAGTATCCAAGTGCCTTTTTGGCAGATATTGTACATGTTTTCCAGGAGGAATAGTTTTCTGGGTCAAGTAACATTCATATTACAGGGACACAGTCACAAGTGCTTTATTTAAACAGCAATGCACAATTTGATAAGTGCTAATACTTCTGACAAGTGTTAAAGTTTAGGATCTATTTTGTAAGCCCTTGTGGGTAATATCTCTTTGCCTCTGCGACATATATACAATTTTAGAGTCAAGTACCAGAAGATATAACTCTGAGACTGAATTGAATAAATTGAGGGTAGGAGAATTATGAAAAATAATCAAGTAACAATAACCAAAACTAATTTATCACAGCATAAATTAATATGCAAAAGATGTAATTTTCTAGTTTTTCAGCAGAGGTGATAAAATTCTGTTTAGTCCAAAAAAGATGTTTTACAAGATGTTTTTATGTTCCAAAGTAAACCATCAGAATATACACTATACATACAACACACACACACAAATATATACATACACACACACTTCATATACATATACACACCTCATCCCTCTATAATCTTTCATTTATTTTATAGCTTGAATCTAGTGTTCTCTCTAGCTTTGAATAGTTCTTTATGAATCCTGTTGCTGAAAACAAAATTCAGCCAACATTTATAAGGGGGAGAATCAACCCTGAATGATGTAAGAAATGTATTCCCAGATAAATTATAATTTCTGGATGTAAAATGCTATTATAAGGAGGAAATTTAAAGTTTATTCTTACCAACTACAAAAACAGTGAGTCTGACTACCTTAGAAGAGTGTACAAATCAAAACTCATTTGTCTAATGTGCTTAATACAATCAATGACTACATGGACAAGCAATATTTAAAAAATATTTTCAACTTTTAGTTTAGATTCAGGAGGTGCATATGCAGGTCTGTCACATGGGAACACTCTATGATGCTGAATTTTGGGGTAGAGAAGATCCCATCATCCAGGCAGTGAGCACAGCATCCAATAAGCAGTCCTTCTGCGCTCACCCCTCTTCCCTTCGGAAGTCTCCAGTGTCATTTGCTCCCATCTTTATGTCTGTGAGAAATACTCCTTTTTGAGAAAAATGTTTGATTTAGTTTTATACTCAAAAAATTTTCATGCAAGGTGCAGACATTAGTGAACCACAGAAGAGGGTTCATTTTCTAGTTCAAGTGCATAGCCTACTTCATTTCCTGTTCACTCACACATTCATTCATTTAAAACAGATATTGACTGATTACTGTGTGACTGGCTAAGTACGGGGATTTAAATGGCAAAATTCCTGAAAGAGCTTACAGCCAACTTAGTAGTAAATGCAAATCTATAAGGGAACAATTACAAATATACGTATGATAGACACACACAGACAGGGCTGTGTCATTGTACAACTCTGGAGGGAAATGTAGAAAAAGACTGTCAAGAAGAGGTTCACAGAAATATTTAGGCAAACTCTTGGAGAATCACTGAGAATTTGCAAACCTAAAACTGAGTGTAAGAAGAAAATACCAAATGAAATGCATTGCATAGAATATAAAAATTGTCATGGGAATAATTGTAAGCCTAAGTCTGTGGAGTGAGGCCTGGTCATTATGTTGGTCACGTAAGGATTTGGATTTCAGTGAGCAATGGAGTCTTATGGAAGGATTTTAAGTATGTAATATGAGCATTTATGTATTTTAAGAATATTACTTTGACAAAGGTAGTTATATTGGAGGGGAATGAGGGTTGAAACAAAGAGATAGCAGGGCAGTAAAAGAGTCACTTTTTGTATTCAATAACTGTGACTAGAACAATATCCAATAATTTTTGAATAATAAAAGGTCACTTGTCCAAGACTGGTCCCAGCAAGCTGGCATCTCAGAAAAGAAGCTGACCCCCTACAAATCTCAAAAAAAATTTACTACTGCCCTGTCCTTGAGGCAATAGATCTTGGTCCATCAAAGCCTGGGACCATCTTCCTCCTTATCACACCAGAGAAGGAGATAGAGCTTAGAAACTGGACTAAAACAGCTATTTCAGTGATAAAGTGGACAGGGCTGTGAAATGTTTAGATGTAGAAGTTGGTGGGGATAAAAGCTGATAAATTAGCTTAGATTTCTACTTTGGAGAGTTAGGTAGATAATGGGGCATTCAATAGTATAGGAAATATAAAGGAAACAACATATGACAAAGAGTAAAGAAGATAGGTCAATTATGGTTATTCAGAACACACAGGTACAATTTTCTGGTGGGTACTGGAAAATATAAATATGAACCTCAAAAGAAAGGTAGGAAATGGAAAATCACTTGGAGTAAGAGTAGAATTTAAAGTAAAAGGACTGGATGCAATCTCCCTCATGGAATGCATTATTGAAAAGAAAAGAGAATTAATGATAGATCCTTAGAAAATATTCCCATTTAACGGTCAATCCAGGAATTAGAGGATGTTAATTTTAATTCTATCATTATATCTACTTTACTTATGTCTCTTTGGGTGCATTTATTATTTCTTTGAATATTTCAATCTGGATAAAATTCCATCCAATTGGCCAGTACGATGGGAAAAAATGCCTGAATTTAAATTCCATATCAATAAATGTAGTAAATATTTTCAGATGAGTCTCATAAAATCAATATAAACATATATTAAAATATTATGCACTTTTTTATTTGCATCAATAATTTTGAGACTTTTGGAAGAAAAGATAGAAGCAGCATCTGCATAGTAACTTTATACAAATATATATTTTAAATTTCTCCAAACTATTTTAAGACTCTAATACACTGTTAACACAATTCTTTACGGTGATCAGACCTTAGATTATCAATTCAAGAATGAAAATCTGGAAAGCTGCCTAGGAAAATATAAAAAACATAAAACCTGTCTATGAAAAAAATCCCATTTCTAAGTATATATGTTTTAATGAATATCTACCATTGGGCTAATAGTCTTTCTTTTTTTTTAATTTTCAGGGAATCTTAAGGGAGATAAAATATTCAGAAACTAAAGGCTTCCTATTTGGAGAATAATAAGAACAACAACAATATACAGTATCTCATTTATTAATTGAAAAAGAAAAAATTAATTGAGATGGTGATTTTGTATATATGACTTCAATAAGTTTTACTTTACTGACTTAGGACAATGTAGCTTTGTCATTGACAGAGAGTGATAGCTTTGTAAGAGTAACTACTGTCCCAGTTTTACTTTCTTACTGTTAAAGTAGTAGACAGAAGAGAACCTTAAGATTAACATATCTTCTGGCAAAACATTTTCTAAGCCTTAGCATTTGGCACTGTTTTCCAAGTATGTTTCTGCCCAAGAAAATTCAAGAAAATCACTTATAAATTTCCTTTTTATATGTATAGTTTTATATACCACATTGCCTCATTTGATACTCAAAACAACCTATAGCATAGACAAAGAAGATAAAATTATTTCAATTTTAGTGATGAGAAAATAATAAAATAAATTAGTAATTTTTCAAAATGTAGCATGTTGCAAGCACTGTGCTATGAGCATTCTTCTATAATTTATCTTATCTTTACAGACAACTATAAAATTAATGCTATTTTTAATTTTAGTATCCAGAGGAAGAAACTAAGTTTTAGAGGTTTGGGAAGTTGTCCAAGGTCACATAGCTAGTGAATGTTAAAAATGGGACCCAACCAGTTCTGTCCTATGCTAAATTCTGCATTCTTAACTTTTGTTCTTCTTTCTGTATATGAAATGGCTTTGCAGAGTTCTTGTCAAACAGGAGTATTTAGGAAGAGTTAGAGAATATGGATGTTGTAGCAATTGTGAATCGCTTTGAAACATAGGGCTACTAAATGGAAGAACTGGAATTGAATTCAGGTTTCTGACTCCAAATCATGGGACCACAAGTCTTAATCTCTGTAGGGTACCCTACCTACTGAAACACTTGAGTAAAACAGGTGACCAAGTTCACAATCATCCATTAACTCCTTCAATCAGATGGAAAAGTAATTGCCAACTTTGAATTTTAAATTTTCATATCATTATATGATTATCTATGCTGACACCTGGAGTAGTTAAATTTATTTAGCACTGATGTGTATTCTATCTGGGATTTAAGGACAGTTGACAAAATTTCACTTGAATACTAAACCCAGAAGAGTCATGGCAATAATTATGTCTTAGGAGTACTTTTTATGTCCCAGGCACTGAAGGTAATGATTTAGCAACATTACCTACTTTATTCTTAAAAGCATCTCCACTGTAAGTTTATTTTTTTATATATTTGTTATGTTGTAAGTTTATTCTTTATATATTTAAATTTCAAGAGACATCAGGTTTTGAAGGGAACCAATGTCCAGGAGATGAAATCAGGCTTCAAGAGTTAATAGAATGTCTAAGAGATTTCCAGAAGCAATATATGGAGTTTACAGTGGAGTTTACAGCAGATTTTAGTGAGACCAAATCGGCTGTATGATTAAAAAGTATTCTTGTCATTCCTAGACTGGGAAGGTGACTAGAGCTGAGACATGTTCAACCGAATGGCTCTGTCCAGGCCTTCTCTGGGCAGAATGCATTGCACCCCTGTGCTGGCTGTGCTCGCTAACCAGAACCATGTTTTCAGTCCAATGACCCCCTGCGACAGTGTGCTTTCAAGGCCTCCAGCTACAAGGTTTGGAAAGCCCCTCACTTTGAAGTATATTGCAAAAATTACACCATGATGAATAACAAAGAGAAAGCATTAGAACTCAATCTTATCACAAGACAAAATGTGCTGAAAATATACATACAGGGTAACTGCCTGTTTTTATTCAGTTGCCAACTGTATGATATGAAAAAATCAGTTTGCTCACCTAGCGATTATATATGAAGAGGAGTAACAGCTTCCAAATTAAAATAATACTGTTCCTTTGGTGAGTGTACGTGAGCATAATATTTCACGGAATTTTTTTCCCCAGACAGTTAAATTAACTCATTGGAAATGTAGCATACTAAATGATTCCTTCCAAAAAGTAACATGTAATCATTTCTTTTTCAGGCTTGATTAAATTTCCTCTGCCTGTACAAATTTTATATCTGCGCCCAAATTTTATGTATCCATTTCTGATCATTTGAACAGAGCACAGACCCTGCATGATCCATCTCTATTATTAGGCAAATTCAAGTAACGGCAGTTCTAGGGCATTGCACTGTATTTGGGGTTATGTTCTAAGGAATGCTATATACATAGGTATGTGAATGGCATACTCCCCAACAAATTGTACATTAAGATCTCATTTTTATCTAGTGATAGGAGAACAGTCTAACTAAAGCAGGTCTTTACTGTAAGTGAAATGCATATCCAACTCAACCTTTCCCATCCCTGTCCCTAATGACCTCAGTAATGTGGAGAAACCAGATATCCTAAATGATCTTATCTCACCTTATCCCTGATCTCACCACCTAATATTCTGATCCCAGTGCTGCATGCTAATAAGGTAAGTTGTCCATCAATACACTGAATTATTGTTATTCAGGTTTAATATACAGGGCATTCTTATGCAGAGCTGCAGACCAGAGCAGAATCTCAAAACAGAGTCCGGTAGACAAGCTAGAATGAAAGGGAGATTCCAGTGATGGTGGCAAATTAAACTAGATTGGGAGCATTTACATTCAGAGTCACCACTTGTTCCATCAGCAACGTGGAGACATGCTTAAACTATGAGGACAGGCACAGGAGCCGCCGCAGCGGCAGTCCTGCCAGCCCTCCTTCTGGGATCATTTCCCCAGTCACTGCACTGACCAGCCGTTCAGCCACAAGGGGAAGGGATACCACAAACTGTTGCCAGAGCTTTGTTGTGGAATCATAGACAAGGGACAGAAATAAAAACTAAATGTGAAACTCTATAGCACTTACTATAGTTGATTATTGCCTACTCCTTTAGTTTGAAAGCATTACAAGGTATGTAGCAAGTTTATGAAACGCTTTAACTGGTATATAAACTGATTTGGCATTTATTTTTACTCAGATGTGTGTGAACAACATTAGAGAAAAATCAGCAAAAAGTGATTTTCTCTCTTAAACAAAATTAAAATTAGGGATATTAGAAATTAGCCATATCCAAAAATCATTGTAGTTTAATACCCAGAAACAATGACTGATGTTTTTAAACACGCCTAACGTTCAGTGAACCCATAGTAAGAAATAAATGAAACCTTGGCGAAGCCATTGGGACATGTCATTTGAGAAAGCAATACCTGTCCTTTGGGATTATATGAGATACTCCAGTGTCTTTGTAATAAAGTCCCCTTCTTCTGCTTAACTTTGTTTGAATAGGATTTGTCATTTACAAACAAAAAGAATACCAACCAACAAACTGGAATAGTGACATTTCCCATGCAGATGTCTAAGGTTTGGGTCATTGTTTTGAAAAGGGATTGGCACTCAGTAGGCATTTCATAAAGGGTGGCTGTTAATGGCAGAGTAAATTGATCATCCTAGGTTGACATTTTGTGTTTTATCCTCAATGAAATAAAAGCAATGGCTCTTCTGTAATGTGGGAACCACAGAAAGAGTGACAGATTGGTGAGGGATGAGGACATTGGATGTAGAAACAAAATTAATGCTGGTGGTCAATAGATGGCAGATGTTAAAGCCGCGTCACTCTCATGTCCCAATCAGCTATGCTGCCATGTTAATTCCAGGTGTAGCTGTTCAACAACACACAGTGCCTTCAACTAGGGTTAGGGTTAAGGTTATGTAGAGAATGAGACTCAAACTGAGTTTAGTTCTAAAAGAATTGATTTAATAAAGGCTCCCTTGTAAGATTCATATATAAAACTAATAAACATTTAAGCTAACTTCCAAGAAAAATGTTAATTATTTGTTAAAAATCAGAATGATTGGCACTCTAATAATAAACAATCTATTAAAAAACATGTTTGGCGTAAGAAATACTATACCATAATAGGATAAAGCCAGTGATGTTGAAAATAACTAAACAGTATTTATATTTATTTATTTATTTATTGAGACAGAGTCTCACTCTGTCACCCAGGCTGCAGTGCAATGGTGTGATCTCGGCTCACTGCAACCTCCACCTCCTGGGCTAAAGCCATCCTCCCTCCTCAACCCCCCAAGTAGCTGAGACTACAGGCATGCACCACCACATCGGCGTGTATTTTTTGTAGAGCTGGGGTTTTGTCATGTTGCCCAGGCTGGTCTTGGACTCCTGGACTCAAGAGATCTTCTTGCCTCAGCCTCCCAAAGTGCTAGCATTATATGTGTGAGCCAATGCACCCAGCCATATTTTACTTTTATCATGGATTTAAATTATTGAAAAGTTGAATTATAATTATTTTATAAAGACATGAGGTTAAAAATCAGGTATCTAAACATAAAAGCAACTAAATATTAATCTTGCCTGTACACAGGACTTAATAATATTACTTAAATATGCATATGAAAATATAGCACATACAAACCTGTCCACATGAATTAGTTCAAATTGTCACCCTTAAAACTGTCTTTATGCTCTAAGAAAAAAAAATGCATAAAATAAAAAATACACGCATAAGGGAAAAACAATATGTGATAAACCATGATAGTAGATAAATGGGCTATCATCTCTGTCACACATTGTCATCATAGTCATGTAGGCATTTGTGGTTTAATTGTGTTACAGCAAAATCATCTTTATATTAAAAGGTTGAAGACTGGGTGTAGATATTTTTAATCAAAGAATTTTACCTCAAATACAAGGAATTACATATACTTGTATGCTTACGATGACTGACATCTCTAGTTCCTTTTCAAAAATAAAGCATGTGCTGTCATAATTTGAAAAATAAATAAGCAAAATACCTGGATTTTGGAGGATACACTAGCAATGCACTGAAAGCATCCTTCTATAGTTTACATCTAGTACAATTTCCAATCAGTAGAGGGCTCCCTCGTCTGTGCAAGGCCCAGAGTAAAAATGCACAGTCTGTAATGCAGCAGTCACACATCGCGTGCATGTGCACACACACACTCTCTCTCTCTCTGACACACACCATCTAGATTAATAAAGCTGTCATTTTTCATTGTTTTCAAATCACCTTTAATATCAGTTGAGTTTAAAGCCTAGTGGAAGGAACACACAGGCAGCACCCATTGGCAATATGTTAGAACATTCTCTACCTAAAAATACTGATAGGTGTTTACAAGTTTTCTTCATTTCACTGTGACATTCCTCAGCTCTAATGTGCATTTGGCTGCTTTCCTGAATTCACACATCTCTCTGTTTGCTCATGTGCTTGTGCATTTTGCAGAAGTGTCACTACCCAAGCTTTGCAAAATAACGAACTCAATCTTCTAAGTGACATTGCTGAGGCTGTGTCTTTATTACACCCTCTAAAACTTGAGAGTCAGAAACAAAAATTAGAAAAATGAAGCAACTAGTAATGTTTGCTTTTGACTGAAGTCACTCACTCCAGCTGTATTTTTCCCCACTGAAAATAGATGAAGACATCCTAAGTGGGTTGAGTTTTATTTGGGATTATTTTTCCCCTCTCCTTGGCCTGTAGGCTAGCTGATTCACTGATGCACAGTGAAAATGCCAAAAATATGCAAACCTCACTGGGGTAGAAATTTGTAACAGAAAGGGAATTTCTGGCGGTGTAAAAGCAGGGCTGGAATAATCTCAGACAGTACCCCCAGGCCAGTTTTCATGGTACAGTTAAAAACTGGCTGGGCCGCCAGCAGAATCAACTGTTTAAACATCTTGCTGATTGTTTATGGTAGTTGCCCAGTAGATGCTTAAAAACACTGGTTTTCATGGACCTCTGGTGGAAACCTCTTATACCCAGCTGATCCTCAGTTATTATTCATATATTTGCTCAGTAGCCAGATCCAAGAATTCATCTGGAAACTCTTAAAGGAGAGAGAAGATAAAGAGTCTATGATTTTTCAATTCTAGAATCACCATGTCTGAGAAATTTTTCTTGCCCATTTTTTAATTCTCCCCACAGGGCTCTCTGCTTAATAATCTCACCCGTTTCTTTATGTGTCACATATATCCATTGTCTACTCTAACCTGCAGTTTAAAATGGGGCCATTTTGAAAAGAATGTGCTGCTTTTTGCCCTTTATCCCACTTGCTCTTGCTGAAGTTCAACTTTGAAATACCTCATCCCATTACCTAAATGTTTCCGGGCATTTCCAGAAGGCCTCTCACATATGCTTGAAACAGGTCAGTCAGCTCTCAGGTGACAACTACCAGATACAACAACCACTTTGGTTCAGGATGACGAAGCCTGATTATGTTACAGATCTGAACCTTGTACAGCAATCCAAAACTCCTGCCAGTGAAGCAGATATTTTGATCTCCTCTCCAAAGCTTGTGTTGATCTCTCAATTGGTTTCAGAACTGGAGTGGAAGAAAGAAGCATGATTAATCCTATCTCCACTCTCCAATCTCAACAGCTATGTATTATGATCTTCATGAAGAAACTAAGATTCAGAGAGGTTAAGCAACATGCAAAAATCATCCATTAGTAAGCGGTAGTCCCAGAATTCAAATCCATGCTTTCTAAGTCTTAATCCTATGCTTGTTTCACAGCTCCTGTAACATTAGATAAGAAGCTTACCCTTGCTCTGCAAGGGTTCATATAAAGATTAGTATACTTCTGCCTATAAAACATGAGATAAAAATATAATGGCCTCATAGACTGAGAGGATACACAATTCTAGATAAAACCCAATTCTTTTCTTTTGACATTCAAAGTCACCTACTCTTTATGACCACTACCCTCACTACAAATGCCCCTATTCTGATGTGCTTTTCCATTAAATAAGATTTGCACCATCCTTCTTTGGAGCCTTTGTTCATGCAGGCCTTCTCACATTCCCTCTATTCTCATTTCTCATTCATCCAATTCTCATTCATGCTTCAGAACCTTGCCTCTAACAACTTTCACCAGCTAGCTCAGGTTTTCCTCTGACAGCTATTGTTGTAAACCTCTCAATTTGCATTTATGCATTCTTCATGTTATTTGGGAATTTTACAAGTGAATATACCATTTTCACATGTCTGGATAGTAATCTCCTGAGATTATAAGTAGTCTTTGCTATATATGTAGGTATTAAGTGAGCTTATTTATATCGGATATAGGCCATACAATCTCACCACTTACAGATGCTTTTCACTGTATTGATAGATTAATGCTCCCCTTTATACATACCTCTAAGCTACTCAAACTCTATAAATGTATCTCCATATATCCCTGCAATTCTCTTTTGAAACTGGAACAAATTAAGGGAATTGTTTCTAAAAATTTGAGCTTGAGGTAGAAAAGAGGAGGATGAAAAAATAATAAGTAACATTTTAAACTTTTTCTTACTCTATTCTATATTCAGAAAATGTTTTAATGATACAATTTTGACATCTGTAGCAAGACAAAGTTCCTTTCTTTTAATCACCAGTCAAAGAATATTACCATTGAGCTGGTTTCAATGAACAATGAACTCATATATTTCCATTGACTAACAAAGGAATATTGATATCAAACATATATATTTTATTATGGATGAATATCAATACATGAGCATGCAGTCCTTAGGAAAATTACAAATGCCGAAGTACTTTGTAGAGTATTGCATAATTGATTTTACCAGCCAGAATAGCGGATGGATCTTATGCTCTAAATATTTAAATTTTGGGGGCAACTTAACAAGTTTTCTTTCATGGTCATCATTTTTAGAAATCTTTCTATAACTTATGGAAGTGTTATAAATAATACAGGGTGGGAATATCCTAGGGAGAAATGAGAATTTCTGATTCTAAGAGGGACAGTAAATAATTTCATCTCATGAACCAAATCTGAGTGGTTGGCAGTGGCTGTTGAGACTTTAGAGTGCTATGTTGATGAGGATTCTGGGTCTGGGGCCAGGCTCTGTCATGTCATGAGTGATTAGTAATGTTTGCAATAAATGCAGAATTGTAAGGGAAAGCACATGTCATATTTTGCCACTGCTGCTGTATTGCTGAGATTCTGCCACTTTTTTTCGTTGTTGTTGTTCTTCTTTGGTGTCCAGGAAGGGCTTAGACCCATAAATGTTAATATTGTAATGCCATATGGGAGCAAACAGTAAAAATATATGAAAACCTCCATGTTCGGGGTATGCCCATCCTGGGATATGAATGGTAGTAGATCATAGCAGTGTTGTGTGAGTAACCAGATTGCCATAGTGATGGGGCAAGGGACGGGGGAGAAGGCATTTGCTGGTTTCCATGCTGTAAAGACTCTTGCCCTGGCTGATTCCAAGTCACCAATGTGGGGTCATTAAACTCAGAGCTGGAAAGACGTGTGTACAGCCCAGGTCAGTATGAGGAGGCTACAACCAACCAGTGATTATAAGTGAACTTTTAGGGTTCAGGGTGCTGAGTAAACCCTGGGCCATAGAAAGGAGGACAGACATAAGGATCCAAGGAAGGACCAGAAGACCATAGACAGATCAGCTGTGGGCAGCTGGGGAACAGTATCAAAGCTCAGGCCAACATTTCACAGTTATAACAACATAAGAATCAGTTTCAATGCCACCCTCCAAAAGCATACATTTTACCTTATCTGCTGATACAATATGTCTTCCAGGGCCATATGCTGAGACAGCATAGTACATCAGTAACGAGCATTTTTTTGTTGTTGATTTTGTTTTTTGTTTTCGTTTTTTGAGAGGGAGTATCGCTCTTGTTACCCAGGCTGGAGTGCAAGGGAGTGATTTTGGCTCACCGCAACCTCTGCCTCCCAAGTTCAAGCGATTCTCCTGCCTCAGCCTCCCGAGTAGCTGGGATTACAGGCATGCGCCAACACACCCAGCTAACTTTGTATTTTTAGTAGAGACAGGGTTTCTCCATGTTGATCAGGCAGGTCTCAAACTCCCAACCTCAGGTGATCTACCCGCCTCAGCCTCCCAAAGTGCTGGGATTACAGGCATAAGCCACCGCGCTCAGTTCTAAGTGTATGGTTTTTGCAGTCAGACACCATGGGCTTAAATTCTAGCTCTGCCATATATTAAATATTAGCTCTGAAACCTTGAGAAAAATACTTACCCTCTCTGTGCCTCAGTTTTCTCATCTATTAAGATAGGAATATTAATAGTACCATCGTGTCATTTAAAATTAAATGAGTTAGTAACTGTAAACTGCATAGAACAACATATGCATTTGCTGCATGGAGACTGATGCATAATTGCATAATTAAGGTACATAAAATGTAGATTTCCAACTTTTATCAAAATACCATTTTCAGTATATAATTTACCCTTGAACTTAGGACAGAGGCACAGGATAGCTATGATAAAAACGCTCACTAGTGTAACTGATTAACTCTACTTTTATAAGCATAACAATTTTACTTGTCCTTCTATATCATCCCATTTATCTTGGGAAGATAAGTAGGAATAACAATTATAATAGCAAATACACACCATTTTTAAAGTTCCATTTTATAGTAGTTTAGATTTTTTATGGCAAACTTAGTAACAAGGCCAAAATTGAGATGTTTTTATTCTTACAAATTTCATTTTACATTGAAAAGTTGCACTGTTTTTCTTATGTTGAAGAGTTTGCTGAAAAACTTCATATCAGAGATTTATAGAGTTTTAATCTATAATAGATTGTGTATATAATAAAGGACATTTTTCCTATTGAAATTCTAAAATATATGTCAATTTATCAAACATAAATTCATAAAATAAAAATTCTGGCAGTGGTCAAACTCATTATACCACAGTGATCCTGTTTTCCTCAGCACTGGATGTAACTTTCTAACTCTGTAAATTTCACATTTAGCCAAGTTTTTAACTAAAACAAGTTAAAATAGAGCAGAAAGAACCATTTCTGCCAGTTCTATTCAGTAGCATGTTAATCAGATTGCAGTAATAAGTATGAAACAATGCATGCAATTATCAGTGGTTAATTTGAAACTACTCCATGTCAGTTTCTTTCAGAGCAATACGTTAGTAGAGTAATTATTTATTACCCTGAGGACATGATCAATGATATCCTTCCATAATAATGTCTGCAAAAAGAGTAGGCATCTTCATTTACATAAAGAAGAAGCTATAGAAACTGGGTTTTTTTTCCAGCTAAATAAAAGCAGAAAACTGTTTCTAAGCTGTTTCCAACCATTTCATTAGTAGTAATACATAAGCAAATCATTTGTTACACTTCAATATTTTTATGGTAACATAATGCTGAGGGGAAAAAAACAGAATTAATGATTTAAATCCACAAAGACTATCTTTACTGAGAAAGGGGAAAATGACCCATTTCTAAATGTCATTGTCATCATTAATGCATATGTGCTAGTCCCTTCCACATACATGATAATTCACCAGTTCCTTAGCTGGAGCTTGAGGATAGAATTGATGGCAAGCCCTGAGTGATAACAAACACATGGTCTACACAGCTGAGCCATGGTTGTGCAAAGGCAAGACAAAGATGTCAGGTTAACCAGGTGGCCACAATTAGATGGTGCAGTTAAATAATTGGGAAGTTGATATTAGAAGATACCATCTTGGCTTTCAGAGTTCACTGTATATTAGGCAAGAAATCCTGTAGGTCTTCATATCCAATTAATTCATCTTATTGTATAAAATACCCATCTTTCTGAGGAGGACAAGAAAAGAAAAATATCTCACCTCCGGAAGTAGTTAGTCTGGACAATGGAAGAGAGGAGACGGAAAAATGGAATAGGCTGGAAAGGCCTAGTGAAGCGGAAATGGTTAGAATGATGCACAAGTCTGAGAAGGATCCTCCACATTTTACAATCCCAGGAGCCTCCATTCATCTGGAGAATGGCATTCTACCCATTGGGCAGTCGACAGCCTGCACATCTACATGTGAGGGACCCAAACTGAGATGATGATTTGGGGCAGAGGTCAAGGTCAAATTTCAAAGTAGGAGGACCAAATGAAAGACACAGGCAGGTTTTGGAGTTCAAGTGAGGTAGGGGTCTACAAATGCTATTCAAGATATCCTCAGTATTTAGCCATTTGTGGAAGGATTCATAGCTCTAACAGAGTCCAAGATAAAGCTAAACTGGTGAAATTACCAGTCATATGGTACCTTACATGCAGAAAGTTAGCAGAGTATAATGTGGGAAAGAAAGAAATTTTCAAATGTATAAAATGAAAATAGCCAGGTGCTTTGTTTGGCTCACGCCTGTAATCCCAGCACTTTGGGAGGCTGAGGCAGGCGGATCACCTGAGGTTGGGAGTTCGAGACCAGCCTGACCAGCATGGCGAAATCCCGTCTCTGCTAAAAATACAAAATACATAGTGGTGCATGCCTGTAATTCCAGCTACACGGGAGGCTGAGGCGGGAGAATCGCTTGAACCCAGAAGGCAGAGGTTGTGATGAGCCGAGATCACGCCATTGCACTCCATTCTGGGCAACGAGAGTGAAACTAAGTCTCAAAAAAGAAAAAAGAAAAAATGAAAATAATAATCTTTAATAAAATACAAATATTTGCTTTTAAAGGTTTGAAAGGATTACATGAGAATTGTGTACCTGATGGACTCTATGATCCAACTGCTCAGCTCCTTTTCATTTTTCCAGGAATAGTATTCCCTTTCTATGAGAACCATCCTCCTTCCACACCATAATTTTTGCTGGGTATTGCTGTACTTGTTATTACTCAGGCAACTTGATCCTATATTATCAATGTGGGTATGGAAGCTACCTGCCCTGTTAGGCTAGTTTGAATTCTTTTTTGCAATGTTTTGCATTCAAATAGGGAAAGAAAGTAGCATCTGGTGTGATACTCATGAAATGTAAAATGAAGAGCTGTCAGCAGCGATGTTCCCTATCATATGGAGGAAGATGGTCTGCAGTAGGACAGAAGAGAGCTGGCATGGAGAGAAGGAGAAAGTCCTCATGAAATTCAGGTCCCTATCATTTTATTTTTATTCTTTTAGGGACAGGGTCTCATTCTGTCATCCAGGCTAGAGTGCGTAGCATGATTATAGCTCACTGTAACCCCGAGCTCCTGGACTCAAGCAATCCTCTCACCTCAGCTTCCTGAGTAGGTAGGACTACAGGTGCACACTACTATGCCCAGCTATTTTTTGGTTTTGTAGAGATGGGGGTCTTGCTATGTTGCCCAAGCTCTTCTAGAACTTCTGACCTCAAGCAATCCTCCCACCTTGGCCTCCCAAAATGCAAGGATTACAGACATGGCCTGTCTGCTTTACCGTCTAATTCTCGAGGTCCAGTGGAACCCTTACTCTGACTACAGTTTATTTAGTCAACTCTTCTTTCAGTATTGTTACACACGCCAGTGTCTTTTCAATGAATCACCTTCTCTGCTTAAGCTACTTTGAACCAGTTCTCTGAGTAAAGCAGAATGCAATATACTCTGCTTAGCATGAAATACATACTAGGTCTAAAGAAAAGAAAAGAAGATGAGGAAGAAAAATAGAAAAAAGAGCAATATATTGAACATAAAATCCTGTTAAGCTTATAGATAGTTCTTTGTAGATGAGTTTTTAATTGCTTTTTAATTGTTTCAGGTATATTAATCATGCTTTACTAAATAGTATTTAACTCTTTAAAATAAGATTCTATATGTTGTATATTAAGTTATCTCAAATAATATCCACTACAGTTCCAGGCTAAAAATATTTTTTAAAAAATCTAATTAATTGATCTAATAATTTGCTTTTGTCCATTCACTTTTTAACTTTTCTAAGACTCTGGGTTACTAATTGATGCACCAGAAGTAATAACTTCCTAATGGTGTACCACTGATAGACAAGATCTAAGGTATCTCTGAGGAACCATTACCACTTTTTCCATCAGATTTGGCACAATATTTGCATGATTCCATGTGTTACTAATTTGACAAGAATGGTTTGACTTCATGAAAACCTGAAGCATAAAGTAGAATTTGGGGCAGCTTCTTAGTTTATCCACCAACCAATAAACTTAGTAAAACCTAGAGTAATAGCCAAGTCCCAGACATCTAAGGAAAAAAGTCCTGAGAATCAAGTTGTTGAGATTTTTTTAGACTTCTCATCCAGTAAATGGGATAAGTTCAGTTAGCAGCAATAGAGAAATGCTTCCTATTTGATTTTATTAACTGATTGATATGAATTAATGCATTAAGATATTTGATTGTGTCATAAAATGTGTATATGAGCATCATGATTCAATTTAATGTACCTATTACTGGTTGATGTGCCATTATATTAGGCTAAATTAAAAGCTTTTATGGAAAAAAAATTACAATTAAAGACTCAAAATTGATTGCATTCATAACTTAAAAGAAGATATTCTGTTCCATTAATATTTTGAATAATTAAAATAATATATCAGAAAACAATGTGGAAAAATTGAAAGGTAGACAAGGTAAAACAAAGACAAATAGATATAAAGTCAAAAATAAAGTTCACTTTCTAGGTTAAATCAATATTTTCTCTTTAGTTCAAGTTTTTAAGAACTGGAAGAGCAAGAAAAGTCACATGGTTAATTGCTTGTCTCAGCAAGTAAGTTTTAGGTCACATTGTCATAAAAGAGATGAATATCCCTTCTTTCTTCTTCCAAATTGCAAAACAAATTTATTCCAAATAAAGCATTTTAATTTTTTAAAATAATGTTTTCATAGGTATTAAGATGACACTTTGAAAAGACCATGAAAACTCTCTTCACGCAACATGTGCCTTATGAAGGGTGGCCAACTACTCCATTTGTCTAGGACCGAGGGATTTCTGGGTCATGAGACTTTCAGTGTTAATATGAAGACAATCCTCCTGGGAAACTGAGGTGGTTGGCCATCCTATATGAGCAAATTACTTGACTTATTTGTAAACATAAGTATCCAGAAGCAGATTTATTTTAATGTTGTGATTTACTCTTGAAGACTTAAATTTGCTTCTCTCTCATTTTAAGTAGATAAAGACTGATTCCTATAAAGACATATGGCATTGACATATTGGGATTTTTTTAAGATTTCTTATTTCTCCTAATTTTAAGGATCAGGAAATATTCTACCTTTCCTACTGGCAGTGTAGTCCATGGACCAAAAGCATCAGCCTCACCTAGGAGTTTACGAACAGTTCATAATAATAAAATTAAACCCAGGCATACTGAGAACACAGAATATATATTATTAACAAATTCCCAGGTGATTCATATATGCAGTAAAGTTTAAGGGGCACTGATCTAAGTTCGCTTAAGAATTTTCTACATGGACTCCAATTTTTCTCTATTGTCAACTTTCTTTTCAATTCCTATCTAGTCCACTACAAAGCCAATATAGCCTCATTAGCTCAGTTGCAATTAATTTGAGATGTGTAATCATTTGACCTGGGTTGAACTCATGATTTTGCCCTGCAACCCTTGCCCTACATATGAAAAGGAGTTATCTAAGTAAGAGGGCCGAGTTGGAAAAACCTACCCTTTTAACTTGTTAACAAATTAATTCTTCATAAAGTATTGAATGCTATCTGGAAATTAAAATAGGCCTAACAGGACCTTTATTTGAAAACTTTTTGTTTGCAGGCAATTCAAATTAGTGAAAGAAAAAGAACTATATGAGATTAAAAAATATTTACACAGCCATCCCCCAGTTGGCCTGATTTTGTGAAGTTTGATTGAACATTTTAGCAACTCTTGTCTAATTAGTTAAGCTCATTTAACATACTTTCCTGGTACATTATACTGCAAAATTGAGTCTAATTCTTGGAAGAAGCCGTACTCTTTTAGGTCTTCATGCTTTCTTTTACTTTTTGTTTTCTGATTAGGAATCCCCTCCCCACCACCCTCAAGCCCCATACCTGTTTTCTGACTGGAAAACTCATACTCATCCTTTAAATGTCACTTTAAATGCTATTTCCTATGTAATCAATCTTTCAGGTTTAGGTTCTCCCCTACTGTGTCACTCTCTTTCTGTCTTTGAATAGCTTTTAATATTTATTACATTGAGTGATTAAGGTTTGTATGTGAGAGATCCTCCAAATGGACTATTGAGTCCTGCAGACAAATTACCTTTATAGACTTAACAACCAACTCCGACTATGGGCTTAATAGATATCCATTGAATGTCTGAATGAATGAAAAACTGAGTGAATGAATGAATGTGTTTTAAATGATGAAAGCTCACTGAGAACGAATATTTTGAATGTTCTTATATATTTATTTCAATAAATTCTTACTGTCCTAGAAGAACCAGAAGACAGGAGATACAGACATGTGTGTCTAGAAATCTGATGCAGGTCCATCATTTCAGTACACATAAACATCTTATGTAAGCTGAAACTGAAGTAATTGATGGTTTTTGCATTATTTCTTCAAAGTTTCCTTTGTTTAAAAAGTCAGCCCATTTGTACCACATGGCAGATTGTTCTATGGTTTGCTCCAATTTCCACTAGTCCTGTGCTATGATGACGGGGCACACACTGGCTTGGTCTTTCCAGTCTCATTGTAACAAGATAGACCTTTAATCTCCTAATGCATTACCTGAATGAAGAATGGTGACTGAGATTTGTTGACAGTGGCAAAAATGCCATTTAAAGTTTACAAAGCGCTATGAACTTCAAGGATGAAGAATTAAATTTAATTTTAAAGCAAATTGCACTTTTGGAGAAGATTAATGCAAATTGTTAGATGTGAATTTAAGTCAAATGCTTGCCCATAGTTTTTGGAAAATACCTACCTACCTATGTGTATGTCTTAAAAGTAACAAAAAAGCACCATTCCAGATCAAGAAGTGTATTTTTTATTTAGTAATCTAAATTAACTATATCTTAGTCTACTTACACCCTTGCAGATTTGGGAGCAGGGATTGAATCTCAAATGTCTTCAGAGAGAAGACTGATAAAGTAAATGAGTGAAGTGAGCCAGGTGGGGCTTGAGGTAACCCAAGACTTTATGCTATGTTGAAGGGACAACATTTACTCTGTTTCAACAGATTATGATCATGCAGAAATCTGACTTTAAGATTGCTATATATTTTTGTTTTTCAAAAAAAGCTAATGTTCTAGACATTTACACAAAATATCCCATCATCTAAATGTTGGCAAGTAATTCATAATTTTAAACCTATGTGAGTTAAATAGAATATGTCTGCTAAGTGGATATGGCTCACAAACTAACAGTGTATACCCTTTGCTATACAGAAATGTCTCTCTTTGAAATCTGAATTTAGGCTGTTCTGACTCATAAATAATTGGATGTCTTTGTATGGTAGAATGTGTTCTGTGAGCAGGTCTTTTCTAGTTGTAATGCTTAGTTAGAAAAGACTACAAAAGGGTCATGTAGACTCTGTCTGGAAAGAAACCAGTCAAGGATAAACACAGTGCAATCTGGAATGGATGGGTGATGTGTTACTCAAGGTAATTAGTTAAAAATAAATAATCCACACTTCAAAAAGTGTATTTCAAGATTCCAGTGATAGTTCTTCTAGGGACATCAAAGTCTGTGTGGGTGTTTCCCCTATGGAAAATGGTTGCTTTAAGTATGGCCACTTTTAATAGGTGATGAAAGTTTCTCTACACCACACTTCACATCCATCGTCCCTGAGTCTTGTTTACAGTTACAGCATGATCTCTTTTTTGCTATGGAAAGTTTAAAAACACCTATACCATGTTTTAGGAAGAACAGTTAGTGAAAGAGCTGTGCCCTTTCCCTAAGACCATATTGGAAATTGCAGCAATAGCTATCAGTGAAGAACTGTTGTACCCAGCAATAGAAATCTATTAATAGTTGGTCATAGCAAAGGCAGCAGCAAAACACAGCAATAAAAGGCAAGAGAATCCAATATAAAGAGTTTCCATGAATAAGCACACTGGGAGTTCTCCCTAACCCCCAAATAACTGGACATATGTTGGCAATCCAATTTTTGACAATAAAGCTTAAAGGGGAGTAATGTCATTATCACATATATTTTAAAAATTGCTTCTTGTATTATATTTTTAGGATGATGAGGCTTATAATATATAGGTTACACTTTACAACATAAATATTTCATAATATAATGCTTTAAATTTTGTGAAACTCAATTAACAATTTTATACATCTGCAAACTAATGTTGACATTTCCTAATATCAGTATTACTGATGTCAATTTTACAAGAGCAAAGTATAAAATATGTGGCTTGTCACCCCCGTTTTCTTTTGGTTCAATTCATTGGTGCTATTCTTACAGCTTAGCACTCTGATAAGCCCAAAATATTGCTTCTGCTCCCTGCCCTTCCAGAACCCCATGTATAGCACCCCATATGCAAATCTACAATACAAGATCACTTTACTAAAATAAACTGAATGAATGTTATAAGCTATATGAATAGCAAGATATAATATAGAATCTGTCCAAATTAAATGATTTATTTTGAGATGTTGGCATCATCATCTTTTGCTTCTTAATAATCATAATATCCTTACAAAAGACATCATCACAAAATGGGCACAAATACAGGATTTATATATTTTTTTAATTTATTTATTATTATTATACTTTAAGTTGTAGGGTACATGTGCATAACGTGCAGGTTTGTTACATATGTATACTTGTGCCATGTTGGTGTGCTGCACCCATCAACTCATCATTTACATCAGGTATAACTCCCAATGCAATCCCTCCCCCCTCCCCCCTCCCCATGATAGGCCCCTGTGTGTGATGTTCCCCTTCCTGAGTCCAAGTGATCTTATTGTTCAGTTCCCACCTATGAGTGAGAACATGCGGTGTTTGGTTTTCTGTTCTTGTGATTTATATTTTGTTTTTAAAGACCAGCTCTGTTTATTGTAAAGCACTCACTCTTCCAAGATCTTCCACTGCCTCGTTTCTCTAGCTCTTCTGCAGATAGTCATTCTCTTTTCCATTCCAGTGTATCAAAAGAAGCTTGAACCCTATTTCTTACATTTTCATAATACAAAACATTTCTTAGACTGATTTAAATGACTCAAACATATAAGAATTGGATGACCATAATTTTCAATGCTTTCTCATACGTCCACTTGGTCAGAATACAATTTGACCAATGGACTCTTACGCATAAGCATTAATTTCTGCTATTAAAGACGCAGTGTGGGACATTAACTCAACTTCTCATACAGATTTTTTGAACAACAGACTGCTTCTTTAATATAGCAGAAATTCATGCATATGTGTAAGAGTCCATTGGTCAAATTGTATTCTGACCAAGTGGACGTACGAGAAAGCATATTGTCTTTGCCTATATTGTTTTGTTATCTATTCTAATAGAAGATAAATAAGGCATCTCCAAGTTGTTATCTGATTAATTACTATCTATTTTCACATCTTAAATAAGGCATCTCCAAGTTGTTGTCTGATTAATTACTATCTATTTTCACATCTTTAGAGAAATTCACTTTTAATGGCATTTTACTGAGAAGCAGTATATGGCTTTGGAAGAGCGAAGGCAGGAGGAACAGTCAACAATACTAGAGGACTTTACCTCTTTAGAAAATGAGTAGGACAGGGAAAGATACATTCATTTCAGGCTGAATCATTACCACATTGGTTCTGTTCCTCTGTTTCTAGGTGATAGAAACAACTAAAATGGAAATCTAGTTCAAAGGAGATAAAGAAGATTAGGTCACTGCCCATCACTCTGAATATCCAGACATTAGTTCAGCGTGATTCATCTATCTACACTGAAACCAGTCTGGAGGGCTGAAGTTCTCACGTATCTATAAACTATCATTTGTTTTATACTAAAAGCCTAGTGTTATATCAGCTGTATTAATTGCCACCCAAATTAAAGTTTAAATATTATTCTGTTTCCATTTTGATTGGGGGAGGGACAGCTGTCGGGTTTCTTTCTATTCTAGCAACCAGGAAAGACCAAGGTGACTTTGGAGAGGAAGTTGCCTTGTGATACTATCATTATCAGTAATTAGCCACAGTTAGTAAGCTTCTATTAATCAAATCCACATCTGGAAAGACTTTAACTAATTCTGTGAGATGAACAGTGTTTGCAAAATTTAAAGCATGGAAGGTAACATTGCGTAATTTTGCAAGCCAATGCAGGGCAGAAAAGAAAAAAACTCTAGCATTAAAGCCTAAATAACCTTGTTTAATTAAGCCTATTATCTATAAAATTATATATAACATTTATATACATATTTAGAATAAGTATAACTATTCCCTTTTACAAAATTGGAAACTCAAAATAAAAAAATTTAACTATTCTACATATACCCCTCTCATATATTAGTTAATGAGATGCTATAGCAAATGTCTAAGCATATTGTAAATAAATAGGCAAACATAAAAATCTTAATTTTAAGGGACTATGAGTGTAAATCCTTGGCATTTCTAGGCAAGAGGGAAATGTCCAAATTCTAAGGAAGAATGTAAGGGGTGAAGATGTGATATTACTATCCCTTTCCTCTGCCCTAGGAAAGGAGAGATGAAATATGAATAGGAGGCGCGGCTGCACCTACTCTCCTGCACCTTTAGCCAAGTGTTATGGGGACACCGGACAGGTATCAATCCATTCCAAAAAAAATAAAAAGTCTAAAACTTGGAATTTTTACTTTCAAACACGGAGCAATTTTATCCCTGGAAAAAAAAATCTTCCCCTTTAACTCATCTTAGTATTAGCCAATTACACAACCCCACGTGTACTAGTCAGGGTTCTCTAAGGGGACAGAATTAATAGGATATATGTATATATGAAGGGGAGTTTATTAAGAATTGACTCACACAATCACAAGGTGAAGTCCCACGATAGGCTGTCTACAAACTGAGGAGCAAGGAAGCCAGTCCGAGTCCCAGACCTCAAGAACAGGGACGCCAACTGTGCAGCCTTCAGTCTATGACCAAAGGCCCGAGGGCCCCTGGCAAACCACTGGTGTAAGTCCAAGTGTCCAAAAGCTGAAGAACTTGGAGTCTGATGTTCGAGGGCAGGAAGCTTCCAGCGTGGGTGAAAGATGAAGACCAGAAGACTCAGCAAGTCAGCTCCTTCTACCTTTTTCTGCCTGGTTTTTTCTAGCCACACTGGCAACTGATTAGATGGTGACCAACCACACTGAGGGTGGGTCTGCCTCTCCCAGCTCACTGACTCAGATGTTTTTCTCCTTTAGCAACACCCTCACAGACACACCCAGGAACACTACTTTGCATCCTTCAATTAAATCAAGTTGACACTCAATATTAACCGTCATATCATGCTTTATTTAATTTTAGTACTTCTTAATCCAAGGCTTCCAATAAACTGTATTTATACCTAAATTAGCACAGCACCTACTGTATCTGCTTCCTGGTTTAGATGTAATGAAAAGAGCATCAAGTCTTGAGGCTACCATTTTCTAGTCAGGGAATGTTGGGCAGTTAATTAAACTTCATTGAGTGCTGTTTTTCTCTTCTACATTTTTTGCAAAAGTCAAATCATTTCATGCTTTCTAAATTGCTCTACGAAGGAAAAATAGTAATACTCTCACAAAATAGATACTGAGGGATGATTGTATTTGCTTGTATATTTTTTCTTTTATTGTTCCTTTTTCCTTCTAACTCTATCTGAAACTTGCCTCTTTCCCTAAGACATTCTTTTCATCATAGCATTGTCTCCTTCGCTTTTTTGTCACCATGACCATGGAGGTATGGCAGATGTCTTCCTTGCTTCTTATAGCTACTTTCAGATTACTGTCTTCCCCTACTCCCTGAAATCCCTGGATTTTAAGCTTATACCATCAGAATATATCACTCCTATCCTTCCTAATAGACTTGCAGCACCTTGGTCCACTTGCTTTCATTCTTTAAAAAATATTAGTCCCCTATTCACTGTCATTTCTCTTACATACTGCAGCTTTACAATGATTATTTTAAGATTCATAAAAACAATATTTTCAATAACTTGTCCATTCATTTATAAGTCAAGTAAAAGATTAGGGCCTCAAATTTGTCAGGCCCTAATCTCGAGGTGGGAAATAGAGAAGTAAAGCAAAAAACAAAATCACTGCTTTTAAGGAAATGGTTTTCAAGTGGAGGAGACAGAAAATAAATAAAACCAAAAAGTAAAAAAAATAGTATTTCAGATAATGATAAGGGCTGAGAAGAAGAAAAAGATAAACCAAGAAACGTAGCTATGTAATGTATATTTTGGGGGGTGGGGTGATGGGGCTTTGAAATTTTAAGAGTGGTCAGAAAGAATATCACTAAGAAGATGACTTCTGAATAAGGATATGAGGGAATTCAAAATACAAAGGCTTTTTAGTTCCTTGACCTTCTCTCCTCTGACAGTCTGTTGCCTACCGTACCTAAGCAATATGTCCCCATAGACACAACTTACAACTTCTCAATACCAAGAAATGTACCCTTCCGTTCTCTCAGTTCCAAGCATGCCACTCTCTGATCACCACCCCTATCATTCCAACCCTTACCTTTGTGCATTCTAGCTCATACAGTCCTTCATTCCCGCTGGATCTAGGGTTAGTTAATTGTTAGTTAATTATTTCTCATCCCTCCTTTTGTTTTTACTTCCTTCCTTAATTAGTTGTAATTAATGGCCCACTACTAAAATCACTTTATTGTATATAATATTAACCCTCAACTGCCCTGCCTACTCCCTTTATTGTGCCCACTTGGCAGAATTCCAATCTTGATTAATCTACTCAATCTTGCATCTCAACAGCTAAATATGATAATTATCTCATGCATACTTCAATCTTCTCAAATCTTTAATAGTTCCTCTGACTCCCTCAAACTCAATCGAGGATTATGTGTCTTACATTTCTGAGAAACTTAACTTCTGCGTATTTCCAATATTACATTTACCAACTAACCCAAATACAGCTAATAAACCTGCCTTGTTGCTTCTCAGCAAGAATAAACTGTCCATGACTTTTATTTATTTATTTATTTGTTTATTTATTTACCTATTTATTTTTTTGAGATGGAGCTTTGCTCTTGTTGTTCTGGTTGGAGTGCAGTGGCATGATCCTGGCTCGCTGCAACCTCCGTCTCCCAGGTTCAAGTGATTCTTCTGCCTCAGCTTCCCCAGTAAGTGGGATCACAGGTACGTGCCACCACACCCAGTAGAGTGGGGTTTCATCATGTTGGCCAGGCTGGCCTCAAACTCCTGACCTTAGGTGATCCACCTGCCTCAGCCTCCCAAAGTGCAGGGATTACAGGCATGAGACACCACGTACAGCCCATGACTTTCTTTAGGATGAACTCCTCCTTTGGTAGACATAAATTATTCTCTAATCACATTAAATCATTCATTTTACTAAACTCCCCATCAGCACACAAGCATACTATTATATTTCATATCAAGAGAAAGAAAGAAAAGAAACAGAGAAAGTGAAAGAAAGAGAGGAAAGAAGGATGGAAGGAAGGAAGGAAAGAAAGAAAGAAGAAGGGAGGGAGGAGAGGGAGGGAGGGAGGGAGGGAGAGAGAGAGGAAGGGAGAGAGGGAAATATTTTTCAATTTCATATTCCTCTTCAACCACTATACCGTATCTCTGCTTCCATTTATGGAAAAGCTTCAAAATAGTTGTGTGTACTCATTATCTCCATTTCCTCTCCTTTTTTCACTCTGGAACCCACCAAGATTAGGCTTTTGTTCTTGCCATTCCAACAAAAAGCGCTGGTCAAAATCCCTGCAATATCCATTTTGATAAATCAAGTCCTATATTCATAATTTTTATCTTAATTCAACCTATCTGTGCCTTCCACACAGTTGATCAGTTCTTATTCTAGTACCCTGTTCATTTGGCTTCCAGGACACTCTTCTCCTTTCATCTTATTTACTGTACGTGGTTATTTTACTTTTCTGGTCTCCTATCATCTTATAATAATGAACTTTTCCAGGGCTTAATCATCAGACCTCTTTCCTCTTTTTGGCAAAACCTACTGACTTTCATTTCACCCTATGGATGTAAATACTATGCCTACACTGACACTTGCAAAAATTCATATTTCCATTCAGTACCCTTCCTTGAACTCCACGTTCTTATTTTCAACTAGTCACTTTACCTCTCCTCTTAGATATCTAATATATAACTCAAATGTAACAGCTGCAAAGGTGACTTCATTTATTTTCTTCTTCCTTCCAAAACTATTTTGCTTTTCTGAATCAGTGACAACTATTTCTTTTAAATTGCTCAGGTCAAATTTCTTGGGACCATTTTCACTTTTCTCTTTCTTTCATACCCTAAACTGTAAAGGAAAAAAATGCTCTGGAGTGATTCATTAGGCAAGGAAAACTATTCAGCTCAGTGCAGTGTCTCCCACCTGTAATCCCAGACCTTTGAGAGGCTGAGGTGGGAGGATCACTCGAGCCCAGGAGCTCAAGAGCAGCCTGGGCAACAGAGTGAGACCCTGTCTCTTCAGAAAGAGGAAAAAAAAAAAAAAAACCTAGCCAGGCATGGTGGCATTCACCTATGGCCCCAGCTACTTGGGAGGCTGTGATGGGAAGGAAGTTGAGGTGATAGTAGTCATGTTCATGCCGCTGCCTTCCAGCCTGGGTGCAGAACCAGGTCCCATCTCCAAAAAAAAAAAAAGAAAAAAAAGAAAAACTTTACTCAACACTACTACAACGAGGATCAAGTCCATTGCAAAAGGAGAGATAGATTGAAACAAAAAGTAGGAGAGATATTAAGCTCAGGGGTGAGATAGTCCAAAAGTACTGGAGAAAGTTAGCCAGGAGGTTGGTCAATGCCAGTAGACCATCTGTGTTTGCTAATTGTCATTTATTGCTCCTCTTCCCTTTCACAGAGACTGGGAGATAAGGGCCCTGTGTTTCTAGCTTATTACATTTAAAAGAAAAGGTGTCCAGTTCTTTTGGAGAGACTTTCCTGGGTTGTAGAAAATTTACATTTTGAAGAAATAGAGAAGGTCTTTAAGATTGCAAAATTTCTAAAGGAAATGCTCAAAGAAAAGGGAGGCCAAGGGTCTATACTCAGAAAAAAACCTGTCTAAATTTAAGTCAAGATGAAGGGAAGTCAAGGCCGTCTTGGTCAATATACAATCAATCAATCACATATCTATCCACAAAATTCACTTCTTACAGGTCTTTGCTCAAAGGTCACGTGACTAGGGAGTTTTCTTGATCTCCCTTTATAAAATAGCAGTCTGCCTCACAATTTTCCAATACACATGCACACCTGTCCATCTTATCACCCTTCAAGTTTTGATGCAATTTCTTTATTTATTTAGTTAGTTCATTTATTTATTTAGTTAGTTCATTTTTTCTATTTTATACATTTTTATTTTATTTTAGATTCAGGGAGTATATGTGCAGATTTGTTACATGGATGTTTTGCATAATGGGGGTTTGGAGTTCTATTGTACTCATCACCCAAATAGTGACCATTGTACCCAACAGGCAATTTTTCAACCCTCATGTCTCCCCCACCCTGTCTGCTTTTGGAGTCCCCAGCATCTATTGTTTCCATCATTATGTTCATGTGCACATAGGGTTTAGCTCCCACTTATGAGTTAGAATGAGCAATATTTGATTTTCTGTTTTGGAGTTAGTTCACGTAGGATAATGGCCTCCAGCTCCATCCATGTTGCTGCAAAGGACATGATTTCATTCTTTTTCATGGCTGCATATTATTCCATGGTGTATATATACAACATTTTCTTTATTCATTCAACATTTGTACACTTAGGTTGATTCTATAATTTTGCTATTGCTATTAGTGCTATGATAAACATACAAATGCAGGTGTCTTTTTTTACATACCAATTTCTTTTCCTTTGGGTATATACCCAATAGTGGGATTGCTGGGTTGAAGGGTAGTTCTATTTTTAGTTTTTTGAGAAATCTCCATACTGTTTTGCATACATGTTTTACTAACTTACATTCCCACCAAAAGTGTGTAAGTAAACCCTTTTTCTGCATCCACAACAATATCTGTTGCTTCATGATTTTTTAATAACAGCCAGAACGCAATTAATAGAAATTGCATCAAAACTGTAGACTGCTTTGGGCAGTATGATCATTTCAACTATATTAATTTCTTAAATCCACGAACTTGGGATGTTTTTACATTCATTTGTATCATCTATTATTTCTTTCATGAGTGTTTTATAGGTCCTCTTAGAGATCTTTCACCTCCTCAGTTAAATGTATATGTATGTATTTTATTTACTTATCTTTGTATCTATTGTAGGAATTGACTTCTTGATTTGGTTCTCAGCTTGAATGTTACTAGTGCATAAAATTGCTACCAATTTTTGTACATTGATTTTTGTGTTGTGAAACTTTACTGAAGTTGCTTATCAAGTCTACAAGTCTTGGAAGAGTCTTTTGGGTTTTCTAGATATAATAAGATTATGTTATCAATGAACAGAAATAATATGACTTCCTCTTTTCCAAATAGGATGGCTTTTATTTCTTTCCCTTTCCTAATTGTTTTGGCTAGGACTTCCAGTTCTATGTTGAATAGAAATGGTTAAATGGGATAGCCTTATCTTGCTCCAATTCTTAGGGGGAATGCGTTCAACTTTTCCTGGTTCAGTATGATGTCAGCTGTGGGTTTGTCATATATGTCTCTTATTATATTGAGGCACATTCCTTCAATGCCTAGTTTGTGGAGGGTCTTATCATGACAGTATGTTGGATTCAGATGAATGCTTTTTTTCTGTATCAGTTGAGATGATCTATGGTTTTTGTTTTTAATTCTGTATATGTGGTGAATCACATTTATTGATTTGTGAATGTTGAACCACCTTTGCATTCCTGGAAGAAAACCCACTGGATCATGATGAATTATCAATTTAATGTATTGTTGGATTCAGTTTGCTATTATTTTGTTGAGGACTTTTGCATTTGTGCTCATCAGGAATTTTGGCCTGTAGTTTTCTTTTTCTGTTATGTTCTTGTCTGATTTTGTTATCAGGGTAATAGTGGTTTCATGAAATGAGTTAGAGAGGAATACCTCCTACTTTATTTTTTGGAATAGTTTCAATAAGATTACTATCAGCCTTCCTTTGTATGTCTGGTAAAATTTGCCTGTGAACTCAGCTGATCCTGGGATTTTACTTGTTGGAAGATTTTTTTATTACTGAATTACTTTCATTACACATTATTGGTCCGTTAAGAATTTCTTTTTCTTCCTGGTTCAATCTTGGGAGGTTGCATGGTTGCAGGAATATATCCACTTCCTCTGGGTTTCTAGTTTGTATGTATAGAGATGGTCCTAGTAGTCTATGATAATCTTTTGTATTTCTGTGGTATCTATTTTAATGTTGCCTTTATCATTCCTGATTGTACTTATTTGAATCTTCTCTTTTCCTCATGGTTAAACGAGCTAGTGGTCTATCAATTTTGTTTATCCTTTTAAAGAAACACCTTTTTGTTTTGTTCATCCTCTTTATCATTTTGTCCATCCTCTTTATCATTTTGTCAGTCTCAGTCTCATTTGGTTCTAGTCTGATCTTTGTTATTTCTTTTCTCCTGCTAGCTTTCAGTTTGATATGTTCTTGTTTTTCTTTCAGTTGTGACATTAGGTTGTTAATCGAGATCTTTCTTTTTGATGTAGGCATTTAATGCTATAATTTTTTTTAGGACTCCTTTTGCTATATCCCAGAGATTTTGCTATGTTGTGTCTCTATTTTCACTCATTTTGGAATTTTTTTTTTTTTATTTCTGCCTTGATGTCATTGTTTACCCAAAAGTCATTCAAGAGAAAGTTGTTTAGTTTTCATATACTTCTGTAACTTTAAGATTTCCCCTTAGTACTAATATCTAATTTTATTCCACTGTGGTCTAAGAAGATATTTGACATGATTTTCATTTTTCTGAACTTATTGAAATTTACTTTATGGCTAAGCAGATGGTCAGTTTTGGAGAATGCTCCACATGCAGATGAAAAACATGTATGTTCTGTTGTTCTTGCATAGAATGTTCTGTAAATCTCTATTAGTTCCATTTGACATTGAGTCCAGTTTATGTCCAGAGATTTTTTTGTTGACACTCTGACCTATCTAGTGTTGTCAGAAGGGTGTTGAAGTCCTTAACTATTATTGTATTGCTGTCAGTTTATTTTCTTAGGCCTAGTAGCATTTGTTTTATGAATCTGGATGCTTAAAACATTAAGTGTTAAGTGTTGGATGTGTATACATTTAAGAGAGCTAAATCTTCTTATTGTATTGAACACTTTATCAACATACAATGCTCTTCTCTTTTTTCTCTATACTGTTGTTGGCTTAAATTTTGTTTTGTCTTCTATAAGAGTGTCTACCCCTGCTCACTGGTTTTCCATTTGCTTGACAGATCTTTTTCCACCTCTTTCTTTTGGGTCTTAGGTGTCCTTATGTGTGTCTCTTGTAGGCAGAAGATTATAGGGTTTTTTAAATTATTAATCAGTTTGTGGCATTTAAAACTATCTGACATATTCAGATACATAATACATTTACTAATTTCTTTCATATTTATCTCCCCCTACTTGCCTGTAAACTTCATGAAGACGGGTACTGTTTTGTCTACTGCTAGTTCTCCAGTATCTGAAATAGTGTCTGATACATAGTATCCACTCAATAATTATTTCTGAATGAATTAATGCATGAAATGCCAGATTATTTCTGGCAATTAAATACAACTTACTTGAGCCCCAAAGTGCCAAACTTCACATTATAAGAATCTTTGGAAAATCTGATGAAAACTGTATATTCTTTCCGCAGAATAATACACATGAAGACACACTCACTTGATTTTTTGCTTATAATTTCATAGAATAGTATGGATTTCATAAAGTCCTAGGGTTTCATGTAAATGCTAGGATCTCATTGATGCCAGGGAAACCTCTCCAGACTACCATGTACCTGCAACTGTCTAAACATTTTGAGTCCCAGCAATCACATAGGCTTACTAATTTATACCAAACATACTTCTACTGCAGTATATTTCAACTTAGGAAACTGAAAGTAATGCATTTAAAGATCACATTCAAATCCTGCTAAATTGTCCGCAAATGGGATGGTGTCAAGATTTCTTATAAACTGCTTCAGGAAAAAATGTTTTTAATATTTGAATACTTCATAATACACTATTGGTATAATGTCAAATAAGCATATTTTTATTTTCCTCTTTGAGAAAAAGTATAGTACATATCAGATTCTTAATTTCATGTCTATATCTTCGACAAAGAGCTGCGATCAAGGACAATCATTTCTGTTATACTATTTAATGCTGCAATTATTAATAACTTAAGAATGTATGAAAAATGCACAAATATCAACTTACTGTTCATAAAGAAGAACCTGTTTTAATAAAAACACACCCAAATATGCATGGCTTAATTATCCATTTCCAGAATGACTATGTAATTGTATCAAGTGATTCAGCATTTAAATTCATTGATATAAAAGCCTACATTCACTTAATAAAGCCCTTTCTCTCAGTTTGCACACGAGTTATTCAACCTGCAGAGGCTTTTGTTAATCTGAGGTACATTCTTTATTATATTCTTGGAGAGCAACTTGATGCTGCTTTTAATAGGCTAGAAAAATAAATTATGTAGTATTTCATCAGAATGAAGGTTATATGTTCATTTAAGAGTATGGAGTTCCCGGAGTTCCAAGATGGCCAAATAGGAACAGCTCCAGTCTACAGCTCCCAGCGTGAGCGAGGCAGAAGATGGGTGATTTCTGCATTTCCAGCTGAGGTACCAGGTTCATCTCACAGGGGCTTGTCGTACAGTGGGTGCGGGACAGTGGGTGCAACCCACCGAGTGTGAGTTGAAGCAGGGCAAGGCATCGCCTGAACCGGCAAGCACAAGGGGTCGGGGAATTCCCTTTCCTAATCAAGGGAGGCTGTGACAGACAGCACCTGCAAAATCAGGTCACTCCCATCCTAATACTGTGGTTTTCCAATGGTCTTAGCAAATGGCACACCAGGCCATTATATTCCGAGCGGGCCCAAAGGGTCCCACGCCCACAGAGCCTCGCTCATTGCTAGCACAGCTGTCTGAGATAGAACTGCAAGGCGGCAGTGAGGCTGGGGGAGGGGCGCCCACCATTCCTGAGGCTTGAGTAGGTAAACAAAGTGGCCCCAGAAGCTCCAGCTGAGTGGAGCCCACCACAGCTCAAGGATGCCTGCCTGCCTCTGTAGACTCCACCTCTGGGGGCAGGGCATAGCCGAAAAAATGCAGAAGAAACCTCTGCAGACTTAAATGTCCCTGTCTGACAGCTTTGAAGAGAGCAGTGGTTCTCCCAGCATGGAGTCTGCGATTTGAGAATGGACAGACTGCCTTCTCAAGTGGGTCCCTGACCCCTGAGTAGCCTAACTGGGAGGCACCCCCCAATAGGGGCAGACTGACACCTCACACGGCTGGGTACCCCTCTGAGATGAAGCTTCTAGAGGAACGATCAGGTAGCAACATTCGCTGTTCTGCAGCCTTCACTGCTGATACCCAGGCAAATAGGGTCTGGAGTGGACCTCCAGCAAACTCCAACAGACTTGCAGCTGAGGGTCCTGTTAGAAGGAAAACTAACAAACAGAAAGGACATCCACACCAAAACCCCATCTGTACATCACCATCATCAAAGACCAAAGGTAGATAAAACCACAAAGATGGGGAAAAAAACAGAGCAGAAAAGCTGAAAATTCTAAAAATCAGAGCACCTTACAAAGCAGGAAGGAAAATGACTTTGATGGGTTGACAGAAGAAGGCTTCAGACGATCAAACTTCTCCAAGTCAAAGGAGGAAATTCAAGCCCATTGCGAAGAAGCTGAAAACCTTGAAAAAAGATTAGATGAATAGCTAACTAGAAAAACCAGTGTAGAGAAGTCCTTAAATGACCTGATGGAGATGAAAACCATGGCACAAGAACTACGTGATGAATGCACAAGCTTCAGTAGCCAATTCGATCACCTGGAAGAAAGGGTATCAGTGATTGAAGATTAAATGAATGAAATGAAGCAAGAGAAGTTTAGAGAAAAAAAGAGTAAAAAGAACTGAATAAAACCTCCAAGAAGCATGGCACTATGTGAAAAGACCAAATCTATGTCTGGTGTACCTGAAAGTGACAGGGAGAATAGAACCAAGTTGGAAAATACTCTGCAGGATACTATCCAGGAGAACTTCCCCAAACTAGCAATGCAGGCCAACATTCGAATTCAGGAAATACTGAGAACACTACAGAGATACTCCTCGAGAAGAGCAACTACAAGACACGTAATTGTCAGATTCACCAAAGTTGAAATGATGGAAAAATGTTAAGGACAGCCAGAGAGAAAGGTCGGGTTACCCACAAAGGGATGCCCATCAGACTAACAGCAGATGTCTCAGCAGAAACTCTACAAGCCAGAAGAGAGTGGGGGCCAATATTCAACATTCTTAAAGAAAAGCATTTTCAACCTAGAATTTCATATCCAGCCAAAGTAAGCTTCATAAGTGAAGGAGAAATAAAATCCTTTATAGACAAGAAAATGCTGAAATATTTTGTCACCACCAGGCTTGCCCTACAAGAGCTCCTGAAGGAAGCACTAAATATGGAAAGGAACAACCAGTACCAGCCACTGCAAAAACATGCCAAATTGTAAAGATCAATGTTAGGAAGAAAATGCGTCAACTAACAAGCAAAATAACCAGCTAACATCATATTGACAGGATCAAATTCACACATAACAATATTAACATTAAATGAAAATGGGCTAAATGCTCCAACTAAAAGACACAGACTGGCAAAGTGGATAAAGAGTCACAACCCATTAGTGTGCTGTATTCAGGAGCCCCATCTCGCATGCAGAGACACACATAGGCTCAAAATAAAGGGATGGAGGAGGATCTACCAAGCAAATGGAAAATAAAAAAAGGCAGGGGTTGCAATCCTAGTCTCTGATAAAACAGACTTTAAACCAACAAAGAGCAAAAGAGACAAAGAAGGCCGTTACATAATGGTAAAGGGATCAATTCAACAAGAAGAGCTAACTATCCTAAATATATATCCACCCAATACAGGAGCACCCAGATTCATAAAGCAAATCCTTGGAGACCTACTAAGAGACATAGACTCCCACACAATAATAATGGGAGACTTTAACACCCCACTGTCAACATTAGACAGATCAACGAGACAGCAAGTTAAAAAGGATATCCAGGAATTGAACTCAGCTCTGCACCAAGTGGACCTAATAGACATCTACAGAACTCTCCACCCCAAATCAACAGAATATACATTCTTCTCAGCACCACATCACACTTATTCCAAAATTGACCATAATTGGAAGTAAAGCACTCCTCAGCAAATGTACAAGAACAGAAATTATAACAAACTGTCTCTCAGACCACAGTGCAATCAAACTAGAACTCAGGACTAAAACTCAATCAAAACCGCTCAACTACATGGAAACTGAATAACCTGCTCCTGAATGACTACTGGGTACATAATAAAATGAAGGCAGAAATAAAGATGTTCTTTGAAACCAATGAGAACAAAGACATAATGTACCAGAATCTCTGGGACACATTTAAAGCAGTGTGTACAGGGAAATTTATAGCACTAAATGCTCACAAGAGAAATCAGGAAAGATCTAAAATTGACACCCTAACATCACAATTCAAAGAACTAGAGAAGCAAGAGCAAACACATTCAAAAGCTAGCAGAAGGCAAGAAATAACTAAGATCAGAGCAGAACTGAAGGAGATAGAGACACAAAATCCTTTCAAAAAATTAATGAATCTAGGAGCCAGTTTTTTGAAAAGATCAACAAAATTGATAGACCACTAGCAAGACTAATAAAGAAGAAAAGAGAGAAGAATCAAATAGATGCAATAAAAAATGATAAAGGGGATATCACCACTGATCCCACAGAAATACAAACTACCATCAGAGAATACTATAAACACCTCTACACAAATAAACTAGAAAATCTAGAAGAAATGGATAAATTCCTGGACACATACACTCTCCCAGAGTAAACCAGGAAGAAGTTGAATCCCTCAATAGACCAATAATAGGCTCTGAAATTGATGCAATAATTAATAGCCTACCAACCAAAAAAAGTCCAGGACCTTGAGGGATTCACAGCTGAATTCTACCAGAGGTACAAGGAGGAGCTGGTATCATTCCTTCTGAAACTATTCTAATCAATAGAAAAAGAGGGAATCCTCCCTAACTCATTTTATGAAGCCAGCATCATCCTGATATCAAAGCCTGGCAGAGACACAACAAAAAAAGAGAATTTTAGACCAATATCCCTGAAGAACATCGATGCAAAAATCCTCAATAATATACTGGCAAACCGAATCCAGCAGCACATCAAAAATTTATCCGCCAACACCAAGTGGGCCTCATCCCTGGGATGCAAGGCTGGTTCAACATACACAAATCAATAAATGTAATCCAGAATATAAACAGAACAAAAGACAAAAACCACATGATTATCTCAATAGATGCAGAAAAGGTCTTTGACAAAATTCAACAGCACTTCATGCTAAAAACTCTCAATAAATTAGACATTGATGGGACGTATCTCAAAATAATAAGAGCTATTTACGACAAACCCACAGTCAATATCATACTGAATGGGCAAAAACTGGAAGCGTTCCCTTTGAAAACTAGCACAAGACAGGGATGCCCTCTCTCACCACTCCTATTCAACATTGTATTGGAAGTTCTGGCCAGGGCAATCAGGCAAGAGAAAGAAATCAAGGGTATTCAATTAGGAAAAGAGGAACTCAAATTGTCCCTGTTTGCAGATGACATGATTGTATATTTAGAAAACCCCATTGTCTCAGTCCAAAATCTCCTTAAGCTGATAAGTAACTTCAGCAAAGTCTCAGGATACAAAACCAATGTGCAAAAATCACAAGCATTCTTATACACCAATAACACACAAACAGAGAGCTAAATCATGAGTGAATTCCCACTCACAATTGCTTCGAAGAGAATAAAATACCTAGTAATCCAACTTACAAGGGATGTGAAGGACCTCTTCAAGGAGAACTACAAACCGCTGCTCAATGAAATAAAAGAGGACACAAACAAATGGAAGAATATTCCATGCTCATGGATAGGAAGAATCAATATCATGAAAATGGCCATACTGCCCAAGGTAATTTATAGATTCAATGCCATCCCCATCAAGCTACCAATGACTTTCTTCCCAGAATTGGAAAAAATGACTTTAAAGTTCATATGGAACCAAAAAAGAGCCCACATTGTCAAGACAATCCTAAGCCAAAAGAACAAAGCTGGAGGCATCATGCTACCTGACTTCACACTGTACTACAAGGCTACAGTAACCAAAACAGCATGGTACTGGTACCAAAACAGAGATATAGACCAATGGAACAGAACAGAGCCCGCAGAAATAATACCACACATCTACAACCATCTTATCTTTGACAAACCTGACAAAAACAAGAAATGGGGAAAGGATTTCCTATTTAATAAACGGTGTTGGGAAAACTGGCTAGCCATATGTAAAAAGCTGAAGCTGGACCTCTTCCTTACACTTTATACAAAAATTAATTCAAGATGTATTAAAGACTTAAATGTTAGACCTAAAACCATTAAAACCCTAGAAGAAAACCTAGGCAATACCATTTAGGACATAGGCATGGGCAAATACTTCATGTCTGAAACAACAAAAGCAATGGCAACAAAAGCCAAAATTGACAAATGGGATCTAATTAAACTAAAGAACGTCTGCACAGCAAAAGAAACTAACATCAGAGTGAACAGGCAACCTACAGATTGGGAGAAAATTTTTGCAATCTACTCATCTGACAAAGGGCTAATATACAGAATCTGCAAAAAACTCAAACAAATTTACAAGAAAAAAATAAACAACCCCATCAAAAAGTGGGCAAAGGATATGAACAGATACGTCTCAAAAGAAGACATTTATGCAGCCAACGGACACATGAAAAAGTGCTCATCATCACTGGCCATCAGAGAAATGCAAATCAAAACCACAATGAGATACCATCTCACACCAGTTAGAATGGCAATCATTAAAAAATCAGAAACAGCAGGTGCTGGCGAGGATGTGGAGAAATAGGAACACTTCTACAGTGTTGGTGGGACTGTCAACTAGTTCAACCATTGTGGAAGACAGTGTGGCGATTCCTCGAGGATCTAGAACTAGAAATACCATTTGACCCAGCCATCCCATTACTGGGTATATACCCAAAGGATTATAAATCATGCTGCTATAGAGACACATGCACATGTATGTTTATTGTGGCACTATTCACAATAGCAAAGACTTGGAACCAACCCAAATGTCCATCAATGATAGACTGGATTAAGAAAATGTCGCAAATATACACCATGGAATACTACGCAGACATAAAAAAGGATGAGTTCATGTACTTTGTAGGGGCATGGATAAAGATGGAAACCATCATTCTCAGCAAACTATCACAAGGACAAAAAACCAAACACTGCATGTTCTCACTCATAGGTGGGAATTGAACCATGAGAACACTTGGACACAGGAAGGTGAACATCATACACTGGGGCTTGTGGTGGAGTGGGGGAGGGGGGAGGGATAGCATTAGGAGATATACCTAATGTAAATGACAAGCTAATGGGTGCAGCACACCAACATGGCACATGTATACATATGTAACAAACCTGCATGTTGTCCACATGTACCCTAGAACTTGAAGTGTAATTTTAAAAAAAAAGAAAGAGTATGGAGTTGGGCAGGGCGAAATGATGTGTGTTAAGGAAGAGGGTAGCGATATAATGTTTAGGGTCAGTGAAGAACATCCAGTCTATGATACTGTTAAAAGTCGAAAGGGCCTGATTTTCTCTTTTCGAACTTTGAACCAGTGGGAAAAAAGGAAAAATTGTGAAGCAGATACAATGAATGTATTGCTTTTAATCCTAATAAAAGCTTAGGTTATTACACACAGATTAAGTTTGAGACAATTAAGGATTTCCTAATTCTAAAGCCAAAATTATTTCCAAATCACAGGCTGTGCTTGACTTTGCTTGTAGGGACTTGATGCTATAAATTTATCATAATGAAGAAACTAACAAAAATAAATGCTTTCTCTGATCAGGTAGGTCCTATGAAGAATAGAAAAAAATGCATAGCTTTGCTGCCTCGGTTTCTAGGAGGACAGGGGTATAGAAGAGATCATTAGCATTGTATTAACATATTCACAGAAGGGGACATCAGAAATGGGGTGTTAGTGTTCACATTTAATTTGAAAGGATTGTGCTATGTAGCCAAGGTGGACCACCAACAAGGAATTTGTAGAAAACAAGAATCAAGCAAAAAGAAACATGAAAGCTTATCCAAGAATGAGGGTCAAAGAGATCATGGACAAGGTAGCAGCAGACTAGAACCCTCACGAAAATCATTCTATATTTTCAGGTAGCTTTTCACACGTGACTATGACTAGACCTCATACAACCAACTTTTTATGCTAACATGTAACTTAGAAACCATTTATTTATTAGAATCATGTTTCTTTTCTTTTTTTTTTGAGACGGAGTCTCGCTCTGTCGCCCAGCCCAGGCTGGAGTGCAGTGGCGCGATCTCGGCTCACTGCAAGCTCCGCCTCCCGGGTTCACGCCATTCTCCTGCCTCAGCCTCCCGAGTAGCTGGGACTACAGGCGCCCACAACCGCGCCCGGCTAATTTTTTGTAATTTTTAGTAGAGACGGGGTTTCACCGTGGTCTCGATCTCCTGACCTTGTGATCCGCCCGCCTCGGCCTCCCAAAGTGCTGGGATTACAGGCGTGAGCCACCGCGCCCGGCTCATGTTTCTTATTTTGACACAATACTCCTTTTGCTAGAATTTTTATTTCACTCACTTATGATCTAAGATCTTTAGCATTCTTTAAATGCTTCTCATTACACATTTGTTTTTTAAATATTCAAAAATTCTACTAGGTAAATTCATAATTTGAACCTAGGAGAAGTAACTTCTAATTTACAATTCTATCCTGTTTATGCCAATCATTGATTACTGCCAAATTCTTTTATACAATTTTTAAATTTAAAGACTGACACAATGCAGATAAGTGGGAAGACAAAGAAAGCTCAAATAAATAAGAATATATGTATGCAATCAACTTCTCCACCAAAGGCAACCATTCTTTATATTTTAGTGTATATCCTTCCAGTATCTTTTTTGTTCATTATGCTTTTACTTTGAATCAAATGGTAGCACTTTTTAATATTATTTAATAGCAACATTCAGTATGTATTTTCTTATGATAAAACACATTTTCATTCACAGACACCTACAAATTGAACTAACATTTACTGAACTCTTCCCATTTATCAGGCATTGGGGTTAAGTACTGGGTCTATGAGGATGAACGAGAAAAACAGGCATAGGCATAGCCTTCATGGTGCCTAAAATTAATGGAGGAAGAGACAATAAATAAGTAAACAAACAAATTAATCAACAAATACCCTGTGAGCCAACATGCTATTATATATGATATGTTCTTGTTTTATTTTCTTATTATTTATTGAGATATACGATTGGCCGGGTGTGGTGGCTCACGCCTGTAATCCCAGCACTTTGGGAGGCCGAGGTGGGCGGATCACGAGGTCAGGAGATCGAGACCATCCTGGCTAATATGGTGAAACCCCATCTCTACTAAAAATACAAAAAACTAGCCAGGCGTGGTGGCGGGCGCCTGTAGTCCCAACTACTCAGGAGGCTGAGGCAGGAGAATGGCATGAACCCAGGAGGCAGAGCTTGCAGTGAGCCGAGATTGCGCCACTGCACTCCAGCCTGGGAAAGGAGCAAGACTCCGTCTCAAGGAAAAAAAAAAAAAAAAAGAGATATACAATTGATTTTTACATATACCAATTAATGGTGAATTGAAGATCTACATGTAATAAACAAAACAATAACTACCTGGTAAGTGGAGTAAGTACAGTCTACCTCATCTCTTCTACTGAATATAGCTATGAAACTTGGACAGAATATGTGAAGTTGAGAACTCTGAAAGTAAATAATATAAGACAGATGAGAAAGATGACCAGAATTTGAAATATCAAACTGGCAGTGGGTTTTACCCAGAAGGCACTGGATCACAGAGATCACAGTATGGAAATCACAGAGAGGGAAAATTTAGGAAAATAACCATAAAGTTGCTTGTGAATGCCTGGGCTCACTCTCCACCTGTGCATGAATGGATCTAAGCTTAAGCATACCAAAAACCTTGAGAATTAAACTAACAGATACACCACTGCCCAGATTCCAGACTGGCCACTGGGGCAGTGCACACAGAAGAAAATGTCAAAATGGGATATTACTGTTCCTATTTAATCTCACAGTCAATATCGGAATGACACTGCAAAGACTTTGAAACTGAATTGACAAGGGAACCACAGCCTACAGAAAGTGTGTCAGAACTGGTGAACTGACAAATCCAAATAGCTTGCCAATACAAAAATTATCAACATTCTCTATATAATTCAAACAAGATGCAGAGTCTCACATCATATGCAATATATCCAGAATACAATCCACAATTACTCAGCATTTGAAGATCCAAGAGAAGCTCACAGAAGCCAGAAGAAAACAGAACAAACTGCAAGAAAAAAGCATCAGCCAGGTGTGGTGACTCACACCTCTAATCCCAACACTTTGGAAGGCCAAGGCAGGTGGATCACTTGAGCCCAGGAGATTAAGACCAGTCTGGGTGACATAGTGAAACCCTGTCTCTACAGAAAAATTTTTTTAGAAAGATAGATGGGTGTGGTAGTACATGCCTGTAGTCCCAGCTACTCAGGAGGCTGAGGTGGGAGGATAGCTTGAGCCTGGGAGTTTGAGATTACAGTGAGTCAAATGGTGCTACTGCACTCCAGCCTGGGTGACAGAGCAAGACCCTATCTCAGGAAGAAAAAAAAAAGGGAGAGAAAAATTAAAAAAGAAAAGAACTATCAACTCAAAATTCCATATTCAGTAAAATCACTCTCTAGCTGAAATTAAGACACACTCAGATGACAGACAGTAAGAGAATTTATTGCCATAATACCTGCTCACAATGAATTACTAAAGGAATTTGTTTAAACAAAAGAGAAATAGTGACAGAAGAAACTTAGAACATCAGGAATAAAGAAGGGGTAGATGTTCAATATATTGATAAATGTAATAGCTTATCCTTCTCTTTTTGAATTTGAAAAATATATTTGATGATCAACTTCTAGCAAGACTTAAAAAGAAAATTCTGAGGTATAAAGGGAAAACAGAGAAGACACAAATTACTAATATAAGGCATAAAACAGAGGACGTCACTGCAGGCACATCAGACTTTAAAGGAATGCAAAGGGAATACTATAACCAATCTGTGCATATAAATTTAACAATGTAGATGAAACTGACCAGTTCATCAAAAACCTCAAAATGCTAAACCTTACTCTTTCCAGATGACATAGATAACCTGAATAAACCTATTTGTTTAATATCTTTCCCCCAAATACCTTTAGACCTAGAATATTTAAGTAAATTCTATGAAACATGTAGAGAAGAAATAAAAAAAAATAAAAATTAGAAATAATAACAAAACTACACAATGTGTTTCAGAAAACAGAAGAAGGAAAAACACCTACTAACCTTTTTTTTTTTTTTTTTTTTTTTTTTTGAGACGGAGTTTTGCTCTTGTAGAACAGGCTGGAGTGCAATGGCGAGATCTCAGCTCACCACAATCTCCTCCCGGGTTCAAGTGATTCTCCTGCCTCAGCCTCCCGAGTAGCTGGGATTACAGGCATGCACCATCATGCCTGGCTAATTTTGTATTTTTAGTAGAGATGGAGTTTCTTCCACATTGGTCATGCTGGTCTCGAACTCCTGACCTCAGGTGATCCACTTGCCTCGGCCTCCCAAAGTGCTGGGATTACAGGCGGGAGCCACCATGCCTGGCCAACACCTGCTAACCTATTTTATGAAGTCAGCACTACCCTTAGAGGAAAACCAAAGATAATACATATTTTTTCATGAACACATATACAACAATTTTTGAAAAAAAGAAAACCAAATTCAGCAATATAGAAAAAGTATTATACACTATAAGCAAGTGACATTTATCCATATTATGTACTACTAGTTCAATATTCAAAAATTAATGTAATCCATCATTTTAACAATCTGAAGAATATATTATATCTTACTCAATGGTGAAAGATTGAGTCCTTTGCCTCTAAGATCAGAAACAAGGGAAGGATATCCACTCTTACCATTCATATTCAATGTTAGATTGAAAGCAGTATCAACTATAACAAAGCAAGAAGAGAAATAAGTTATACAGATTGGAAAGGAAGACAATCTCAAGGAACCTGAAAGCAAACAAACAAAACTCCTAGGAATAATAAATGATTTTAGTAGTCAGAGGACACAATGTGAACACACTAAAATCTATGGTATTTCTATGCAAAATATTAAAAGAACACTTAAAACTCAACAATAAGGAAACAACCCCATTAAAAATGGGCCAAAGACCCTGACAGACAACTTACTGAAGAAGACATACAGATGGCAAAGCATACGGAAAGATGTTCAGTATCATGTATCATTTAGGAATTGCAGATTAAAACAATGAGACACCACACACCTATTAAAATAGAAAAGAAATGTGAACACTGATGACATCAAATCTTGGCAAGGATGTGAAGCAACAAGAACTCTAGTCCATTGCTTACCTTGTGATCCAGCAATCACGCTCCTTAGTATTTACTTAAATGAGTTGAAAACTTATGTTCACACAAAAACGTGCACACAGATGTTTATAGCAGCTTTATCTGTAATTGCCAAAATTTGAAAGCAACCAAGGTATCCCTCAGTAAGTGAATGGATAAGTAAACAGTGGTTGATTCAGACAATGGAGTATTGTTCAGTGTTAAAAGGAAATGAGCTATCATACCATTTCCATGTAAAGACACGGAAGAAACTTAAATGCATATTAGTAAATGAAAAAAAGACAATCTGAAAAGACTATACAATGGTATGAGTTCAACTGTGTGACAGTCTGGAAAAGGCAAAGCTGTGGAGACAGTGAAAATATCAGTGGTTGCCAGGGGTTGGGAGGAGGGAAAGATGAATAGGCACATCCCAGAGGTTTCTAGGGTAGTGAAACTATTCTGTATGATACTTTAGTGATGGATACATGTCATTATAAGTCTTTTTCAAACCCACAGAATGTACAATAAGAACAGAGAACCCCAATGTAAACTATGAACTTTGGGTGGCAATTATGTGTAAATGTAGGTTCATCAGTCATCACAAATACATCACTCTGGTGTGGAATATCAATAGTTGGTAGGGTGTGCATATGTGGGGACAGAGAATACTATATACGGGAACTCTCCTAGTGTTTTCTCAGTTTTGTATGAACTTAAAACAGTTTTAGGAAATAAAGCCTATTAACAAAAATCTCAATGGTCACATTAAGATTAAAAATGTCTACTCTTTGAAAGACATAATTAAGAAAATAAAAATGCCAGTCACAGAATAAGGTAACATATTCACAGTCTGTCTATATGTACTTCTACTAAATATATATATATATATATATAGGCAGAAGACATATTCGGAACAGATAAAAACTCTTAAAAGATATTAAGGAGAAAAGCAACTGTATAAAATGGGCAAGGTCTGGGCATGGTGACTCTTGCCTGCAATTCCAACACTTTGAGAGGCCAAGGCGGGAGGATCACTTGAGGTCAGGAGTTTGAGACTGGCCTAGGCAACATAGCGAGACCCTGTCTCCACAAGAAAAAAAAAAAAAAATAGCTAGGCATGGTGATGGATGTCTGTTGTCCTAGATTCTTGGAGACTGAGGCAGGAGGATCACTTGAGCCCAGGAATTTGAGGCTACAGTGAGCTGTAATTGTGCCACTGTGCTCCAGCCTGGAAAACAGAGTAAGACCCCATCTCAATAAAATAAAATAAATAAAATGGGCAAAACATTTGAACAAACACATTATAAAAAAGATAAAGTGCCCAATAAGCACATAAAAAGAGGCTGAACATCATTAGTCATTAGGATATGAAAATTAAAACCACAATAAAATATACCCCAGAATGGCTGAAATTTAAGACTGACAATATAAAGTGTTTGCAATTATGAGGAAACATACTCTTATACATTGCTACTGGAAATGTAAAATGGTGCAGCTGCTTTGAAAATAGGTTAGCAGTTTCTTATAAAGTTAACCATTTATGTAAGACTGAGCAATTTTATTTCTAGATATTTACTCACAAAGACTTAAAAACAAATTCTCACAGCAGCTTGACTCAGAAGAGCCAATAAATGGAAATAATTCAATGTTCATCAACAAGTAAATGAATAAACAAATTATGGTATGTAACAATGGAATATTACTTAGCAATAAAAAGAAATGAACGAATAATATATAGAGAGCAACAGAGATGAGTCTCAAAAACATTATTCTATGAGCAAGAAACCAAACACAAAAGAGCACTTATTGTATGGTTTTATTTATATGAAGCTCTAGAAAAGATAAATCTAATTTTTAGTGATAGAAAGCAGATCAGTGGTTGCCTATGGCTGAAAGTTGGAGGCAGATTGACTGGATAAGGGAGCAGGGGAATTTGGGGATGTTAGATATCTTCTATGTTTCAATTGTGGTCAGAGTTACATCAGTAAATAAACTGGTAAAATTCATTGGAAATATACAAAGTATATGCATTTTATTGTATTTAAATCATTCTGCAACAAAGTTAATATTTAAAAACTCTCAATGGTTTTACTAAGACTCTTGCTTTCATGATATTGAATACATCTTAAATTCGAGCAACAAAAGAATTTATTAGCTCACATAGTCAAATATATACTTTATGTACTCATACTATAGGAAAGGCAGCTGGGAAGCCTACCTCAAATAAAACAAGAATTGGGAACTCAAGTATTGACAAAACTGCCTCCATTTCTCTTCACAGGACTCTCTCTATTGCTGGCCTTGATTCCTCAAGATGGCAGAAACTAGGACAGCTGACAACTCCTAGACTTACATTCTCATGGATTCATCAACCAGATAAAGATCTTTCTCTGGGGGTCAAATTTGAAAAATCTGGAGGAGGACTTCAGTTAGCTCCACTTGAGTCATGTGGCTATCTCTGGATGGACCACTGTAAGGGTTGAGTTACTATGATTGGCTCAGATTGAGGTAAGTGGCGATTTCCTAACCAAACATTCTGATGAGAAAGACCAAGTTATATAAGAAGAAAGTGGGTGCTTTTAGAATATAAATTAAAACCAGAAGCAAAAGAGACTTTTTATAAAAAGAAAGAAATAGTATAAACAAGGCTACTGAATCACTTAAAACTAAAAATCCCTTCTTATTTATTTTTCCAATAGTGAATATTAAAGAAAAATATTTTAAATTCTCGAAGCCTGTATCTAGCTGAGACAACAAATTCATAAAGCATTTATTTCCATCTCTAAACTTCTTATTTACTAAGAATATGAACATTTTATACCACCAGAAGTTGATCAGGCTTTTTTACTCATGTTATGAGGGAAGAAAACAGTTGTTCCTATAATCATAAAATTGCTCAGCTCAAATAGAGAGATGAACCCACTGGGGCCATCACCAAGTCCCTTTTTCCGTGCATACTGTAACATTGTTACACTGTTGGATTCCTCTTCATAAGTTGGGTTACATTCACTGCAGATGGTACATCTGACTTTAGAGCAGGTGTTGTAGCAGGCCTGGCCTGCAGCATCCTGATGCTTATCACCTGGACAGTTTCCAGCCACAGATTGGTCTTTGAGTTGTTGAGGAGATTGTCAGGGAGATTGATAGTGTGAGCCATATTGGAATTACCCATGATAAATGACAGGATTTCCTCCACTCTTCTCAAGAGACAAGCTGTGACACTGTTCAGCTAAACTTGATGAGTACCTCTTTCCACGTGGAAGTTGCCTAAAAACACATTTACATCCCGACTTGGGTCACCTCCACAAATCAGAGCATTTAAGCTCCAATGACTCACTCTTGGAATATGGAAATCAACTAACTGAGTATAAGATTTGTAGACCTGAAAGATAGTTTTGGTAATTTTTTTTGTTATTTACTTTGCCAACTATTACCTATTTTATGTTTAGTACGGTGCCAGTTAGGTTAAGCTAGGCTAAAGTAACACATAAAGGCTGAAATATCAATGTTTAGATATAATGCAATTTGTTTACTCATTTAACAGTCAGATGATATTGCTAAAGTGGGAGGGAAGGACCAGTAGTAGAATCTACACCAACCAGTCATTCAGAGACATGTTTCTTTTAATCCTAATGCCTCTGAATTCAATATGTCCCTGGAATAACTATTGGAAGAGGAAGAAGATGACAGATTATATGGGAGAGATATTTATGGGGCATATCTGGAAGTAATATTTACCATTTCTACCACATTCATTGTCTAAATCTGGATTACGTATTCCAAATTTAACTGCAAGGGAACAGAAAATGTGGTTTAACTGTTTAACCAGGAAGAAGAACAGGGAAATGGATATTGGTGATTATTAGCAATCTTCGCTACACAGGCACTGCAGCAATGCAAATGGGAAAATAGCAAGTTGATTGAAAACTGAAATTTACTGGAATGAAGTCAGTGATTTTTCATCTACAAGGAAGTCTCATACTTTTATTTATTTCTTTATTACTATTGGATAAAATTCTCTTCTTAGAATGGGTAAAACTATTTCTCAAATCACAAAAGTAAAGTATGTAAAAATCTCCAAAATTTCAATAGTCAGCTCAGCTATCATAGAGAATGATATGTGATTTACCAACTTAAAAGATTCTTAAAACAAAAGGCAAACTAAAATTCAGTTAATAGACTTATCAAGAGAGAAAAGGTGCATTTATAAAATTCTCAATTAGGCTGGGCATGTTGACTCACACTTATAATCCCAGCAATTTGGGAGGCCAAGGCAGGGAGATCATTTGAGGTCAGGAGTTTGAGACCAGCCTGGTCAACATGGTGAAACCCCATCTCTACTAAAAACTAGAAAAATATTAGCCAGGTGCTGTGGCCCACACCTGTAATCCCAGCTACTGGGGAGGATGATGCATGAGAATCGCTTTAGCCGGAGAGATGGAGGTTGCAGGGAACAACAACAACAACAAAAACCACAGAGAAACCAGTAATACCATTTTTTATTTTATAATAGCTAAATTACATATAAATTAAAAATAAATTATAAATAAATCCACAATCAAGAAAAAATATCTGTATTGTTTACTTCTGATCTCTTTATTATGCCCTTACCCCAACCCTCTGAAAGTAGAAGCATAAGTGATTTACTTATGGCTAAGTATGGTGAGAAGCTGGGAGAGCAGTTTACTTCTGAAATGTCAGAGGAGACCTTGATCATGATTGCTGGGGCCTTAGTAATTACATGGCAGTAATGTTGATCCTAATCCAGACTTTATCCACCGTGGTCTTCCTGGACTCATCATCCCCATATCAAACCTTATAGTGATGTACTTTTCCTGGCCTGATAGGTAATTAACCAACTTTCATTCATTCATTCATGATAAGTTTTTTTTTTAAATTAATTTTAGGAAGAAGAAAAAGAGGGAAAAAGAGAGATACCAAAGAGAGAAGCATATATGTGAATACATTACAGACTTAGATTTCTTATGCAAATTCAATCCACTAGTAACAAAATACAATAGAGTATTATGTCATATTTACCAAGTACTCATTTTTCATGAAGCATTATTCTAAATGCTTTAGAACAGCAGTCTCCAACATTTTTGGCACCAGGGACTGATTTTGTAGAAAACAATGTTTCCAGGACCAGGTGGTGGGGGATGGTTTTAGAATGATTCAAGTGCATTACATTTATTGTGCACTTTATTTCTATTATTATTACATTGTAATATACAATGAAATAATTAGACAACTCACCATAATATAGAATCAGTGGGAGTCCTGAGTTTATTTCCTGCAACTAGACGGTCCCATCTGGGGTTAATGGCAGATTGTGACCGATGATCAGTCATTAGATTCTCTTAAGGAGCATGCATCCTAGTTCCCTCACATGTGCAGTTCACAATAGGGTTTGCCCTCCGATAAGAACCTAATGCTGCTGCTGATCTGACAGGAGGCGGAGCTCAGGCAGTAACGTGAATGATGGGGAGCAGCTGTAAATACAGATGAAGCTTTGCTTGCTCTACCACCACTCACTTCCTGCTGTGCGGCCTGCTTCCTAACAGGCCACAAACTGGTACTGGTCTGCAGCCTGGGTGTTGGGGACCCCTACTTTAGAATGTCTAACATGTGTCTAACGTTACTTGGCATCACTATTATCTCCTCCCAAGGCCTCCCCTGAATGGCAGAAGTGAAGCTGGGAGATTTGTTTTCCAGAATCCTTCTTTCTGTAAGATTCCTGGTTAGAGTTTGTAAATTACAGGAAACTGAAACCAATTAGGAAGACATAGGTGAAGGAGCTCTTAGTCTCCAAAGGCTGATCTACTCAGACTCATAGGCTTCCTGATGAATCATTGACAGCCATCTGCTTTGCTGCTACAGACAGAAAAAATTGATAAAATATTCTCAAAGACTCTGGAAAATTGCAGCAACTTCTCAGAAGTTTTATGAGAACCACACTATTTGTTGCTTTCATATGACATCTTCAGTGATTGGTTCCCTGATATTGGAGGCAGCTTATTGGACTTCCAATGGGGGTTTGAGGGTCAACAATCATGAACGTCTCTATTTTGATATTAAGCACTTATTATCCAGAAAATATGTGATGACTTCTGTTTAACTGACCACATATTACTTTGATACAAATAATCAAAATCATTTTGTAATATAGACATACAAGCACATCACCTACATTTTTTCATATGAAACAAAAGCTTAGAAATGTAAATATCTTGTTAAAGTTTTCACAGCCAGAATTCAAACTTAGTACATTAACTCACGAATTACGCTTTTCTTATAATGTTCTACTCTCAATTAAGTCAACACCGATAAGAGATAGACAGAATTTTATAATAAAACAATAACTCAGCAATATTAAGCATGTACCTTCCTATCAGCCACCATTCCTCTCCTTTTTCCTTAAAAAAAAAAAAAACTTTCTAGAGTTTCTTTTCCACAGTATCAATATTAACGGTTTGCATTAGCTTTCTCATTAATCAGCCAGCATTCCTCTCCTTTTTCCTTAAAAAAAAAAAAAAATATATATATATATATATCTCAATGTTAATGGTTTGCATTAGCTTCCTCATCATATCTACAATCTATCAAATTTATTGGTAAATATTGAAATTTCTAGACTCCTAGATTTGCTCATAATCACCTTAAACTATTGAATGCTCAAGCATTGTAGTTTCTGCTTAAGTGGTAGTTACAAATGTGAACACAAAAGAAGAATCTTATTTTTTCAGTAATTGTTTCTCACAGGAAATTGCAATGAGCAATTAAGCAGGGTAGAATCGCAAACTAACCTGTAAGCTTTCATGAGAAGAAATGTTTCAAAATAAAAACAAAATAAAAAGATAAAATAGAAAAATTTTATCATGTAAAGTAATCAGGACAAAAAACAAGGCTCTCAACTTAGAAGAGGTGTTAATAATTTCAGGGTCACTTTAAATTACCATTTCTTTAGAACATTTATGTTCACTTTTCCATTTCCTTGAAGAATGAAAAATAAAACACGTGTAAACTTTAGTTGTATGCAAGAAAACCTGTTCATTACGAGCCATTGATCATGTGTTTGTGGATATAATTTATTATAACAAGATTGTGTCCTAGTTCTTCTAGAAGAAATAGACACAGACTTGAAGAACTATTTTCTCTGAGTCCCATAATTGGAAACTTTAAACAAAGTTCCTTTAAACAAAGTTATAATTTAAAATTTTAAATTTAAATATTTAAATATTATTAAATAATTGATTATGTAAATTATTTTACATTAAACATTTACATTTAAATTTAAACTTATTATTTTAAATTAAAGTATTAGAATTATTAAAATATTTAATATTTAAATTATTTAATTTTTAAATATTAAATATTATTAAATAAATTTTAAATATTACTCCTTAAATATTATGAATATTATGAATAGAAGCTTCTAGAATGCTTATGACTGCAATTATAGATAGGATAAAATCTTTCCTTCCAGACGAGATGAATCAGTTACTCTAATATATTTTCTTGTGCTTTATGATTTTTTCCTTGAAGTCTCATGGCAGACTTTCATTATCCTCCTCATTTTAAAAAATGAGGACATTGAAACCCATACCAGTTTGCTCAGAATGACTGAGAAACCAGGGTAAAACTATACCCAATTCCATTTCTCTCGCTAAATCCTCATCAATAATGCCATAGGAATACTGAACTAATGGAAAATAGTCATACACAAGGGGAATACAGAGAAAATATTTGCCATACAACTTGAACCAAAAGATATAATATTTATTTATTCAACAGTTTATCTCTCATTTGTCTCATGCAATCCTTTAATTAGTTTACAGCTCTTTCAAAAATAAATTTGAAGTGGCTTATGCCAACATCACTCCATTAAAGAAGTTCTAGATGAGTTGATGTTAGTACTGTCCCACATTCATTAGATTACTATTATTGCCTTTTCCTAAAATTTATTTTGATGGCAAATGTATTAAAGAACTTGCAATATAAATCTAAAATTCCAAATGTTAGTATTTAGATGTCAAACTTGAACTAAGCCTCCTATTTCCTCGTCCCGATAAAGGAATGAGACTAGTTCATATTGTGTCTTTGGGAGAGCAAGAAAAAGTCTTCCTCTGGAGAGAGGCCGGCATATGGTTGGAAGGCTGGGCAGGCAGACAAAGTCATGGTGAGTATCAAGAAAAATGTACCCCTTCTTCCTGGTGGATATAGGCCCACATCAGATGTTTGGCTTGGCAAGCAGACTATGGGCTGTGTTGTAGCTCCCACTCACCCCCGACTCTGGGTGCTTCAGTTCAAGGTATTAATACAACCAGCACAGATAAAAGTAGTAACTCTACATAAGCACCCTTCTTAGCCCTCAGATCTCTGATTCTGCATTACAAAATACTGTGTTTTGTGGGGTTTTTTTGAGAATGCAATAGATTGTTAACTTTTATTCTTGTTTTGTCATCTACTTACTTACAATATTTTAAATTTTACATTCTCTTACCATTTAGAGGACAATTTCTTTGCAAATGAGCCCTTTTCTGAGTCCTTTGATATTCATTGGTAATGTTATTCTTTTGTTCACTTCTTGCTCCCTCTCTCTACCTGATTTCCTTAATTATCCCAAGTTGTACCTACTTTCCATTTACTCTCAAACCCAAATTCTTCCCTCTTTGTCATTAATAGGCTCTCATTTTACTTAAGTGAGACAACAGTACAATCATAAATGAATTTTAATTTTCTTCTCTTCTAATTTAGAATATCTCTACAATAGTATTCTAAGCATTCCTTTTCTGTGTTAGAATTTTTGAAGTTTACTTTTGAAAACTGAACCACCACGTTTATTATTTGTTTTGTGTTTTTTCACCATGTTTATTATTTGAATACAAATGTATTAAGTGCTCATGTGTGCCTGGTCCTGTGCTACCTGCTGGGGAAACATTGGCGAAAGATATTCATGTGTTCCTTCATAAATACACAATCAGATGGGAAAGTAAACAAGGACTAGGCAATTGATGATCATACAGGGTAAAAATTTTCTCTGACAGAGGGATGGAATATTGTGTAAGGACAAATTAGAGACATCCACACCAGGTTTGGAATTGGGAGAAGTTTCTTTCTTCTTCTTCTTCTTCTTTTTTTTTAGACAGGGTCTCATTCTGTCACCCAGCAGGTTGGAGTGCAGTGGGGCAACCATGGCTCACTGCAGCCTCAACCTCCCTGGCTCAAGCAATTCTTCCACCTCATTCTCCCAAGGAGAAGCTCCTCAGAGAAAGGATTGATCCCTTCAGAATGAAGAGGAGATGGCTGGGCAGAGATAAGGGAGGTAGGAGTAGTTTGCACATTCCTGGGAGAGGGAGGAATGGGTTTAAAGGCCTGGAGATAAGAGACATTGTGATTGGCCTTGAATATAATTCAACAACAGAAGAGAGCAGGCCTTCATGATACTAAAGGGAATTCTGTATAATTGGAGCATGGAACACCATTGAAGAATAGTAATAGAAGAAAAAACAGAAGTAAACAGGGATAGATAACTCAGGTTTTGGAAGCCATGTATTAATTTTAGTTTTTTACTGATAACTTGATTTCAATATTACAATCTTTTCATTGTTTTTTAGCAAATACTTTTCAAGCATCTATTATGTGTTAGACTGTATTCTGTGCTAGATATTTAAGATATATCTACAATATGCTAGATTTCCAAGATACATCAGTGAACAATAGAGCAAAATATTCTCTGCCCTTTTGAAGCTTATAGTTAACAAAGAAGATGCGGTATACCTAAGAAGGCATATCATATGATAGAAGTATGAAGAAAAAGAAAAAGAATAGAATGAGGGCATTGTGAAGGGCATGAAGTTGTGTTTGAAATGCACAACTGTGGATTAGCTTCATTGGGTATCCCTTCCCCATCTTTCTGTGCTCTCTAGTTTAATTGAGAGCATCACTGTCCACCCCGATACCGGTGTTAAAGCTCATTGGTTGCTAAAGTCTTGGACTCTGCTTCTCCTTTTGTATTCCCATTGCCATTGCCCTACACCACAGCATCCTGAACCCTCATTCAAATTACAACTACCAGTCTGTTGGTCTCCATTCTTTCTCCGTTATAAATTCTTCTTCATCCTTGATCAGAGCCTTCATTCCAAATAACAAGTAGCCATGCCACTCCTTTGTTCAAAACCCTTTCCCACCTCTATATTGTCTACAGATAAGGGTCCTGACACCAAGTATGGCATTTAAAATCCCCCAAAATCTGACCTCTGACTAGCTATGGAACTGCTTTCTAAAATTTTTTCTCCTGTAGCCCACCAAGCTAATAGAGCATTTAAGCATGGACTTTTCCTTCTTTTGGACAATATTTTGCCTATAATGTTTTGTCTTTTATGGCTCCCTGTCTCTCCTCATCATTGTATGTTTTGCAGTCAAAATCTCCTCTATCTCTAAAGCCAGGTCACATTTGCTTTCATTGGTGAAGAGTTTCCTATTTCTTCCCACTCATTCTAAATAAGAGTTCCATTTTATGTTCTCCCATGGAATTATGTTTTTTTCCTTATGGCATCCAAGTCTTGTAGTTTCATTCTGAATAATTCTGTCTGTAATTGTTACAGACAGCAGACAGTGCAGCCATTAGACTGTAAGCATACTCAGGACAGGGACCTTCCTATTGCTCCTCTCCTGGTTTTCCTGCTATAATTGTAGCTCAATGTTTTCTGTAGAGTATGGGCTCCAATAAGTGTTGAATTTAAATTCATTTTCTTAAACTCTGGTTTAGGCAATATTTTATTTTGGAGGTCAATGTATTAGCGATCTCATTCATAGAATTAACATGATGGATAAGAACATTTTTAACAAGCATCTTTTAATAATTATAAATGCCAGATTTCATCAGAAGCCTAGAGCAAGTATTATCACTGTGAGACAAACTAAATGCTACATGTGTCAATATTTACACAAGCAGATTACAACAGTGTGGTCTCATCAGTTCAGCTATTGTGTCTTGTGAGCTTAACTAAATTTCAAACTCCATAAGGAACTGCATTTTCCCCTGAAGTTATTAAAGGGTAGATTTCTTTTAATTAAACTCATTTGCATGACTAAATTAGATTTAATTACTCTCATTCATTTCACTAATACCTTTCTTTGATTGGAGATGGAGAACTTTTATAATTGATTAAAATAGCATGCTCTGGCCTTCTCCATTGATTCTGGAGAATAGCTCTAATTTATGCTTTTAAATGACTAGGGAAACAAATTTTTTGGATCTAGTGCTACCGCCAACACTCTTCATGAACCTGGGATGGACACACAACCAATCTGCTCCTCAGCTTCTCCCTCTGATAAGCACTGTAGCACTGATGGTAATGATACTTCTTTTGGCCTACAATGCAAAGGCAAATGATGCTTTCAATGTGGAAGGGCTTGAAACATTCCTACAGATTATAAGCCATGAATATTATTGAAATTATTAGTGTCAGAAATTAAAGCTTTTGTTTTAAATGTTTTCTAAAAATGAAGTTCTTCTTTACCTTTTGGGTGGTGATCATTGTTTTCATAGCTTTAGATTATCAAAGTTTACTATTGTATTCATTCATTCACTCATGCCTGCATGCATTTATTCAGTGTAAATTTGTTTTCATGCAATATTACAGATACGGTGACTGTCATTGGACAGAATTAGATAAAAGCTTAACAAGTATAATAAAACATATTCCTCCCTCAGGAGTTCAGTCTTGAGAGAGAGAGGTTAATATGTAAAGAAATACATTTTGATAAATGGAATTAAAAAATTGCATACAAGGTTCATGGTTGAAAAAGGGGAAGTTTTTAACTCAGCTTGAAAGTACCTAAAATAGATCTTATGAGATAAATGCATTTAAAAAGATAGGAGAGGAAGGACAAAGGAATTCTAGAACATTCTAGGAATTCTAGGACAAAGGAATTCTGTGTTCAAAGGCACTCAAGCAAGAATAGAATGACATATTTGGAAAACTCTAGATTAGTTTGGCTTAAGTTTTGGCTCAGAGCATGAACTGATAGGGAAGGAGTTTGGAGAATAACTCATCCTGGGGGTGATTTGGCTTAAAGCAGGTAAGTAAAATGAATATATTTAAGTATTAGAATGATAGTGAAATAACAATATGGAAAGTAGATTCAAGGGAAATAAGTCCTGTTGGGATATTCTTCAGTTCAAAGATAACGTATACCTGTAATAATGTAGTAACAATAAATTTGGAGAGAAAAAAACAAATGTAACGTATTTCATTGGTATTTATTTAGCAGACAGAATTGTCAGGCAGAAGTTTAAGATATCTTCTACGTTTCTGCATTGGATGATATTTTAAGTAGTGGTAGCACTACTAAAAGCTTAAGAAGATAAATATATTTAGGGGTGTGACTAGGAGGAATTCTAATTCAAGTTTTGGGGATGTAATTTTGAAATGAAGACAATACATTTGTCTGGATCCTAGGATAAGGGTATAGAAAAACATTCTAGATTTGAGAGTTGCCACTGAGGTTTTCATGTGTTGTTTTGTTTTGAATCTACTCTTTACTTTCTTTTATGAAATGCCCCTTTCCTGAGTTACTGATTCTGGTTTGACTATTAAAAGGCCACGCCTCTCCCTCTGATGGTGGAGGGCACTTGAATCAAGTCAGGCCAATCAGAAAACAAACACAGGTACTGGTGAGGATGCTGGAAGAGAGGTGGTCGTGTTTATTTTTTTCAGTGGAATTACTAGCTGTTAGAATAAGTAAGCCCAGAGTAACCGGTGGTGTCTTTGTCTCCGTATAGGTAAAGTCTGCAGATGAAGACGATACAGAAGTTAAAAAGCTAACAAAAGAAACAGTTCTGCTGATATTTTTGCACTACTGGATCCAGCCAAGTCTTTAGTTAACTTTCTCCTTAATGTTTTAGATATGTGAGCTAATAAATTTTGAGTTTCATGCCTTATGCATGTTTTTATTTCTGTTACTTGTATCCAAAAGCTTCTTAACTAACTCAGAGGTTTTCACCAAGTGAGTTGTAATTCACGTTGGGAGGATGAGTGTCATAGCTCAGGTCAGAGTGTAGTAAGTGAGGAGAGAAAAAGATTAAGATAGAATAATCAGGGGAAACGTGAAAATTAAAAGATAGATGGAGGAAAAGAATCCCACAAAGAAAAATCAATTAAGAAGCCTAGCAAAGGGTAGTATGATAGAAGCCAAAGAAGTAACAAAAACATCAAGAATAATGGAATGTCTTAGGGAAGAGGTGAGGTCCATATTAAACAGGACAAGATTTATCAAAATGTCTGTCTGATGTAGCAATCTGAAGGTCATAGATGACTTTAATAAGAACCGTTTCAGTAGAGTGGTGGGTGTAAGACAGATGGAATACATGTGAGAAAGTGAATTCAGTGAACTGATTTTGTCTCTCAAGATTATGTGTAAAGGGGCAGTGGGAGATTGAGCTTTGTCTTCAGTGAAATGCATAGTCTTTCTGAGGCTAGAAAGAGGTTTTTTTTTTCCCCCCCCTAAGTTGGGAAAACCAGCACCTCTATAAGTGCTAAGAAAACACACCATTTTTCTTCTGCCCTTTCTTGTTTAAATATGGTACTTTTAACATGGCTTTTACAAGGAATCTTGTGGTGATTACCAACATAAAATGCCAAATAGATAAGAATAGTGACAAATATAAATCAGAGGCCTGTTGGTTTATTTCATTCACTTAGGCAAGTCCTAGAGGTTTCCCATATTCTGATGCTTCAGTTTTCTTTCACACTAAAAAGTAGAAAATCTTTTTGTAACCAAAAAATGCATACTGAGACATAGAAAATCATAATTTGTGCCCTGCATCCATATCATGACACATAGCCAGCTAATGACTGGCTCCTGCAAATATTTTCAAAACAATGGTCTTGATTTCAAAAACTGCTTTGTTACTGAACAGAACTGTTTTCCCAACAGAAGATTGTCATTATTCATTTTAAGATATCCATGTTTGCTGAAGTTGATGTAATATGATTTATCTCAATAAACTAAGCTCAAAGCTTTGCATTATTTGGTGCCATTTCTACTCATTAAATGTCATATTTTTAATCTCTCTATTACAATGTATAAGTAACATTTATCAAACCACCTAGGATATGAATCTATTTGTCAGTTTCATGTTTTTTAAAATATAATAATAGTAACTATAGAAAAGAAACATTTAAAAATAAAGCATAGTATTGCTTCTTAAGTAAAGCATCACATTGTTAGTAAGTGGCCTATTTACTCTTTAAAAAGAGAAAATTCTCAAATATTGCATAAGTAATAATGTACTAATAGCCTTGTCTGTCTCTTCCAGCCTATAAACAAAATCTAGGGTAGGATAAGCCAAAATAACTCACCATAATGGATCAATTTTTGGAGAGTTAAAAAGCCTATCTGCATTCTGGATGTAGACACCTGATTCCTAATCAGGAAGAGTTTTGAGGTGAGCACCTTCCTTTTCAAGCCTGCATTTGGGTATTTGGCTTGGGTGTACACAGTCATAAAAAGGAATGTGTCATGGAAAGAAATGGAAACAAACAAGCCACAATATCAAAAGGAAGAAAAAAAATACCACAAGCCACACTTTCACAGTCCTCTATTTATACTAGCACATTCTGGGAAAATCACTCAAAAACCTGTTACTAATCATTTAAACCTTAGGCTGTCGACATTTTTCTGCTTTGCTAGCCAAATAGTCATGTGCAGCAGCCAGAGGGTTAAAGAGCCAGATTTCCTGTCCCATACTGTAGCTTTGTGTGAGCAATATGGAGGACCCCATCATCGCTGCAGAGGCTCCTGTTGAACATGAAGAGGTCTATCCAGGCAAAAATATGTGCAGCCTTCTGGGCCAGATTTGCTCCGGAAGGGCTTCTGAGTTGGCTGTGCAGTGAACTAAGCTGTCCAGACCTGCTGCTCTGCAAAGGCCAAGATTCTCCCTTTGTGCGTCTAATTCAGTCACCAGACCATACAAAGCCTACTTTCCCTGGGTCCAGACACCTTACACAATCATAAAAAGGTCTTTGTTTTGTTTCAGGAAATAAAATACACAATTTAATATGAATTTGATTATTTAGATTTTGGTAGACTGAAGACAAACATTTCAATATTCACATTGAAATAAAATAAGGGAAATCGAACAAATAACTAGATAGTTCTGGGATTTAGACTGTGGAAGACAGTACAATTTTCTATTACTTGATTTAAAAAATTACTTACCGTCTGTCAATTATGCAACAGTTTTATCTCCAGTGGCCTAGGCACAGTGCTTTATTTGTATTATTTTAATGGAAGATTTATGATATGCTGATAATAAGTACTATGTCTTATGTCTTTAATACATACATTAGGAGAATTCATTGTCAAGGGAATGGGAAATTAATGCTCTCAAGACCCTGGTCACACATCATGATTGTACTTTGTGACTTGGAGTGAGAATTCTTGATTTTAATTTTCTCTAGGCTCTGCTCATTTAACTTGTGCTCATCCCTGCTTAATAAACAAAACAAGGACAAAAATACTTAAAGCCAGCAATATTTTGTGTACAATTATTAGTATTTTTCACTTCATAAAAAATCAAAGTTCAAATTCTTGTCAAAGTTCTTTGACAAGAAACCCCACCCACACTACCTCCTTCTATGAAGTTCCTCACTGACAGTCTGAAAATCTAGTCTCTTCTGCAATAAGAGACAACAGAAACCTATAAAAACAAGCAAGAAGTCTGTGTCACACACAGGCTATAGCTGAGGACTGCTCTCTTCAATACTCGTGTGATTCAGTTATCGCAAACAGAAATTTGAAAGTACGCCTTGCAGGTGAAACCAAAACCAGTGAAACATTTGATTTGTCTTTGACATCTAAACATCATATCCTGCTTGTCTGGAAATCTGACTAAACGAGATCGATGATACGTCCTGTTGTAGTCAAAGCTCAGTGATCTAGAGGAGGCAAAGTTTGACTCAGGATCAGCATAAGCCACTGTGGGTCCTTGGAGTCAGACTCAAAAACTTAGATTCCATCATGCCCTTAATTATCAAATGTGTTTCCTGTGAAGAAAAGAGTACTGTTTAAAATGTTTGATAATCTGACAAGGCCATAAGGCTTAATGGAATCGATGATTACACACAGATGGACGATTAACTCTCGAGGTTTAACGTTAAAAAAAAAAAAAAGAAACTGTGCTGGATTGCTACTTAATGGAATTACACTGCCCATATGGAAAAGAACTATACCCTAAATATACCCAGAATGATGGAACAGGTGGCAGAATCTGGGCAAGACTGCTTGGAATGCACAAAAGCATTCTGAACTTGTAAGTGCCAGAAAAGATTCCTGGAGAAAAAAAAAAGGGGGGAAATCTTTGAAAGTGTGTTAACTTTTCTACATTTTGGAAATATGAGTTGCAAAAATAATTACAAAACTGAAACCCAAAGTACATTTTTACTAGTAGGTCTTTTTTCTATACTATCTTTTGGAAACCCGCACACTATGTCTGACTGAAGTAATGTTACGATGCATGGATTAGTATTTAGCTCCAACATAAACTCAGCAAGGGCAGAGACCATGTCTTTCTTAGTCATAGCTTGATCCTTCAAAAAATATACTTGAGGAAGGGAAATTAAAACTATTAGCAAAAATAGTTTTAAATGAAGATTGGGCATCATTTCTGAATTTCCTATTCCCTACTAATGTTTTACGTCCCCCCTTCCATGAATAAACAAGAGCTGCATATGTGAAAATAGTGGCAGGATATGAACACAAGTAAGCATTTACATATAAATAAGCAAATGATAAGGTAATATAATTCCAATTAAGAAACTACTGCTGATAGAAGGTAATTTATTTGTGATGTTTTGCTCCAACTCAGCAGGGTTTTTATTTTAAATATTAATAACCTTTCAGATCACACAGACTCCATCCTTCATGGACATGGAGGGGCATGAGGATAGAATCTGGAAGGCCTTAGTAATAATAAACTTAGCAGGGAAGTGGCCCTGAGCACTCACTATGTGCAAGAATTAATTTATTTATATGCATCTTTTTATTTAATTCTTAATATGGCCCTTTGTGTTGTTTCCCTATTTTACCAATGAGTAATCTGACATTAAGTAGCTTCCTAAGGAAGGGGAGGTCACAAAGCTAGTAATTGATAAAGTTGGGACTAAAATAAGAGACTGGTCTTGTCGAAGTCCTTTCACATATAATCATTTTTGTCCATGCTTATTTAGCATGATCTCTCCTTGCTTCTGTGTTACTTCTCCAGTTTTGCACACGCCTGAGCATTCTTGGACTCCTTCTTGTGCCTGTTGCTTTCCATAAACATTATGTTTGCCAGGTGTCTGTTATTAAGATCTTTAGAAAAGTCATAAGGATAGAAAAGACAAGAGAACCCTACCCACAACAAAATAGTTAACCACCAATTATATATATATATGCTAAATGATGAAATGAGTGTGAAGAAGCTTTACATTTGGTTTCTCTTCCACAAAGTACTAAGTTCCTTGTTGTAAAAATTAAATGTTAAATTCTTAAAAAAATTTTGTTGGCGTCTCTGCTTTATTGATGCCTATAGCATATGTTTGTTATGCCTACTGCATAATTCAGGAAATCTCTATTCCTGGATCTACTAAACAATTCTTGCTATGGACTGAATATTTGTGTTCCCCAACCTCCAAATTCATATGTTGAGGCCCTAATCCCTATTGTAAGGGTATTTGAAGGTCAGGCCTCTGGAAAATAATTAGGTCATGAAGATGGAGTCCTCATCAATGGGATTAGTGCCCTTATAACAAGAAGCATGAGAGATATGACCTCTCTCTCAAACGTGCGAGCATACATCAAGAAGGTGGTCTACTGCAAACAAGTAGGAAGCTCCCCACCAGACATCAAATTTGCTGGTACCTTGATCTTGGACTTCACAGACTCCAGAACTATGAGAAATAAATGTCTATTGTGTAATCCAGCTAATCTACAGTATATTTGTTACAGTAGCCCAGGGGAAAACCATTCCGAAAAATTGGAAAATAACTACCTTGGTTAAACCAATCACTGCATTTCATCATATAATTTTGGTAAATTAATACTTTTAGATCCCTTTTATGACTACCATGAAAGTGGAACACACTTAATTGTTCTCCCTAAAAGTAGTCTTGACATAATCCCACAGACCAGTTGACTACTAAAATTATAGACACAATTTCTTCTAACTGCTTTCTCCTTAACATTCTATATGCGAAGGATTTTTTATACATTTTTACGTACATATAAGGTCAAATATTTTTTTCAGACTTTTTTTCCTACTCAGAGAAATTTTATCACTGACAACATACAAAACAAAACAGAGAACAGACTTCTGCTCCAGTGAGAAGACCTCCTTTTAGTCTTTAATATTTTATTTTCTGCCAATTAGTTGTAAACTTTTTCTCTTACATGTTCCAGGCTTCCATTTTTCTCTTAGGATACTTACCTTCATTATATCATAGGAATTACAAGAAAAATTAAGAGTGAAATATGGAAAATTACTTGAAAAAAAATGTAGAGTAAATGAGCTGTTGAAAATTGGGGACAATATGCTTTCCTTCCTCGCCGCACACTGCACAGTTAGATGTTCAGCCAGCGTCTATCACAGATAAATGAAAATAGTTCTTATCCAAATAGGTTATAAAAAACTTGAGAGTAAGGGGCTTACCTTACAGTGGGGCCACTAAAAAGTGTTGCTTTTGATAAGGGATTATACAAAATACAATGACCATAGTAGTATAGAGGGCAACGAAATCCAAATACTTTAGGTAGAAAATATATGCACTTTCTTTTGCATTTGCACTATTGACATAGTGTCCTTTGTTATTGTGGGGATTTTTTTTTTTTGGAAAATAAAGAGTATTTTATCAAGGTAATATAAATTATTTATACTACTATCAAACTTATTTTGTGCCTATCTAGAAATCTTGAATTTCTAGAATTCTAGAATTTCTAAAACATTTTGAATATCAATTATAGTCTTATTTTTCAATAATTATTATAGCTTCCAGTTCTACGTAAGATATTACTTCAATTTCCCAGCAAACAGCTTACTGTTTTGATGATGTGGAGTAAGGGAAATACATTGGTAGAAACTAGTGTTGAATTATATCTTTATCTTTTTACCAATTGATAGGTGTACTTTTAATAAGATATGTAGAATCACTAGTATCCTTAAAACATTTAGTATTTCATCAAATTGGACATACTTTGAAAATTTCTTATTAGTGGTTTTTAAATGGTAGGCTTGTTTTATTTATTCATTTTTGATACAGTGTATTTTTTGCTTGATAGATACTCAGTCTTATGATTGAAATGAAATCTTGAAAACTGATTCTAGCCCAGAGTGACTGTCTCAAGGTAACTATTATGCTACAATATTTAATGCAAGATTAACTAATAAGGAAAAGTCCTAAGGCAGCCTGTGAGATGGAAATCACCCAAGGACTCTTCCCAAGAGTAGATGGGTTGGTAGAAATGCTACAATTGCCCAGATAGAGACAACTGAAATAATGATATTCCTTTGAGACTGATAGCAGGCTTTCTATTTAAAGGCACAGTTTTCACACTGGGAACTTCAACACATTTTGCTTTTGTTTCTGTAGGTCTAACCACGGTCCTGAAAATGACCCTGGTCACTTAATTCTTGGTTGGTCCAAGTATATGACTGCCCCCACTAAAGGCCAAATAGAAGAGAAAGAATGGTGATTTGTCTACTGGATGGGCTTCAAAACTAAGAAAGTAGAAGTGGTTGTTTATTGGTGATATAGAAATATCATCAAAGAAGATGGGAAATAGCCTCTGGAGAATACACACACACACACACACACACACACACATTTCAGTCAGTCAAGGAACAGAGGGTCAAGTAGAATGAACAGTACCATCCAGGTTCCCTGTCATCTACAGAACATTATCAGACATGGCTTTTCTTAGAAGAGCCGAGGAAAGAATATTTAAAAGATCACAGCTACTCAAAACCCAACATGGTGACTTCTGAATCTACACCATGGGAAAGTATAGGAGTGGAGAAAAATACAAGAGCTTAAAAATTCTGGCTTTTGATGCTTTTGAACCAATTCTCTTGGCAATTTACACCACAGCCAGCAAGACACATCTCAGGCATTTCTTGTGCAGAGTAAGACTTTCCCAACAAACAGCATAATCGCTTCAACCCACACACGATGAAAACAACTTTATCTTGATTGTTCTTCCTTATAAGACATCAAAGGTGGAACAGAGCAGAATAGTCATGACACAGATGGAAAAAAATAATCACCAGTGCTTGTTTCTACCATCCTCCACCTAAATGTTTTCTTACACTGTTTTCTTTCCGCCTTAACCCCTCTCCAGGCTCTGTTATCCTCCCTACACTCCAACTACACTACTCTGTTTTTGCATTCTGAATATCTTTATGCTTTGGTTCTAAATCTCCTAAAACAGGTCCTGATATTTCATATTTAGATGTATATGTACATAGTCTCTGTTTTTACTTATCAGTGTACACACACACACACAAGATACAGAAAAATGAGAAAAAGTAATATCTCAATTAAATTATGATTAGCAATTTTTCAAAGGCAAGGTTGTAAATGTCAGATTCAGGGAAGCTAGCATAATAAAGTGTTCCTAATTTTAGTTTCCACTGAAGATGAGCGGTCTGTGGCTAAAGATTAACATCCCTCTCTAATCAGAAAAATCTGAGACACTTTTTATTCAGGTATGCCTAGTTCTTTTTCTGTAGATGATTCTAGCATAGCTTTATATTTCATGAAAGTCAGTCTATGAAACCTCCTATTTCTTAACCCGTAGTAGTAGTCCCTTAGATAGGACGTCTCTTCATCCAATCACCAATACATACACAATTCCAGCATTCTTTAATTCAAAATCTGGATTTTTTTCATTCTGTGGCTCCAGTGAAACTGGTGTTTCACAATAATCTACCCAAGTGATATGTTCAGTACCATTCACTTACGTCTGAATGGTCTGTTCGATAACCATGAAAGATATCTGGAATGCATTGTTACAGAGAAGCAAGACAAAATCTAAGTCCTATGAGCCCTATCACCCCCTAAGGTCCAATTTTAGGCACATTAAAGGTTTTGTATATATTTAAAATATTCATTATTCTTTATTAATTCACTTTCAGAATTCCTTATTTTCCCATAGCTTCTGGGAACCAATTACATAAAACTTAGCACAAAATTCTTGTACAAATTTACCTTTGTGCATTTATTGCCAATCATTACATGTCCTGTTGACATCCTAAACCAGACATGCCATTTAAATAGTAAGCTATTATAAGGAATATGTTATACAAACTTTTATCTTAATATAATGTCACCTATATGTTGCTGTGAACCTGGATTTGAAAATATAATAAGATGGCTATTCTAAGGCAAGAGCGAGAGGGAAGTATAAGGTCTTTACAGGTACCTTCAAAAGCCTAATTCAAGCATAAATGCGGTGACTGAGAAGTGTTTATTTTATTCTTTAACTGAAAGTTATTCTGGGGTTTATTTTGTCATTTTAGGGGTCTTCTTTTGTCAATTAAACCATCTATTTGGAGAGTTTTTAAAATATTTTTTTCTTTGTCAGCTATTGGTTATTAAATTGTAGTCCTCAGCTTGTGACTGCAGTGACATATGTCTCCTAGTTGGAGTGAGGTCAGAAGTTTCCTTTTGCATGAATGTAAGGAAAATATACCAGTACAACAGAGCAAAAGGTATCTATGTCCTAGGCAGCGGAAGAAGTCTGCTCAGGATACGAAGTAGAGATAGGACGTTAGTGCACTTAATCACTTTTGTGTTTGGCCTAAAATAATTTAATGACTAACTTAGAAACCAAGGAAACAGTCATAGGAAGTTGACAATTTCATCCATGTAATTTTCTCTTAAAGTGTATTTCACTCATGTTAGCAAATAATACTAGGGAAAGCACTGTTCTTTCACATCCCTTAAGAATTATGACTGTGAAAGTATTTATTAGCAAAATTGAAACTGTCACTTCAAATTTCACTTATACATTTCCACATAGCTCACCTTCAGTGTGATACTATATTTATGCCTGTCTAAGCTCAATATCTTTCAATATTTACTTATTCAATTTCACATTTACTGAGTACCTTTTTATGCCATAAAACATACTGGAACATGGCATCTGCCTTGTATCTTGAGGATGCTATATAAAGAGATAGATAAATATAGATATAGATGGGAGGATTGATTTATAAAAATAAATTCAGAAATGAATATGTAAAAATAAGCATAATAAGGTGATAATACAGTGTGGCTATTTAGACAGTACAGAGCTTATTTTAAAATGCTTTTCATTTTAATATATTTGTCTTGTTATTTAACAACTATTTATTTGTAAGCCTGGCAATACAGTTGTCATAATTCATACATATTATCGAAACTTCAAAACAGTAATGATTCCTAGATTCTGTTCAGTAGTTAGAAATTGTTATTAGATTGAAGGCCAATTCATGTCTTACGGAACAGTTCCATTTTCAGAAACTCACAAAAAATGTCTACCAATCAAATCCCAAAGAAGATCCAATCATTCATTTATCTTGAAAAAAACTGGCTCAGTTTAAGCTCTTTTGTACTATACTTTTAATTCTCTAATTCCAGATTATTTCTATTATTTTCTTCTCCAAATTTAGTTTTTTTTTTTTAAATTTACTTTTTGTGTTGTTTTGGAAATAGCTGTATTTTCTTTTCGACAATCTGAAAGCTAATTCAGGTGCTTTCCTCTCAAATAAAAGGTCAACATTTCTAGATTTCCCCCATGGAATTTTCTTACATTGTTATCTATGTTGTTTCAGTGTTAGGAGTTCTCTGACAAAGAATTTAAAGTACCAGCCAATCCTAGGACACAGTGCTAAGGGACAGAGGAGAGAGGCTAACTCTCTCTACCACTTGAAATGAAATCTCTGCTAAAGCTTCCTGGAAGTTGTTATGCCCAGTCCATCAGGAGCCATATTATCTGATACTCTCCTAACTGACATCTTGACTTCTTTATTACTTTGTGAAGCTCCTACAGCCACGTTAGATGAATTATCTGAAAAGCTATTAATAGGTTCATTCTGAATCCATCAAATAATCACACGCCCTGTCACAATTCCATCAACGCTGGACTCATTGAAAATGCAAGTCATGAATTGTTTGCCAGGGAAATATGTGATCTATTTTCAGTGTGTGCTGGGGTTCAGTAAGATGCTGCAAAACTAGAAATAGAAGAGTGATTTTTAAATTGAACATAATATTTTCTTGAGCCACCAGTAGATTCAATGCACTGCAAAAAAAATACAAATATGAATAAGAAAAGCCTAACTCTCAAAGATGGAGACTTCAAACTGATAGCACAGGAAGAATTTTTAAGACATGTATTAAACCACCCTGTATATGATAAATAGTAGAGAATTTTGGTAAAGGGAGAATGAAGGGCTCATGAGTTCAGGGTAAAAAGGCAATTAAAGAAAGCTTCAAACATAGGTGACATTTGCGTTTGACTTCAGGGGAAGACAGTGAGTGGAGAATATTTCAAGCAGCAGAAATCAAATGAGCAATAAAAGCAGAAAAGTGAAAATGCCTGATAAACATTTACTGAATGAAATGGTCCCACTAACAGTCAAATCTTTTTTTCTTCCTTTTGGCAATGGTAAGGATTTTCCCATCGTAAACTCTGAATTTTGGGGGTGTTGAGTGTATTTTATCACTTTTTAATAACTGATTCCACAGAAAAAGTGGTTGTTTCCATATCTGTCCATCTGCTAATCAAGGATCATTTTGGAATTAAGTGTAAGGAAATTTTTTTTTATAAAAGGAGACCATGAAGCTGTGTTACATCTTGAAGTGCATTAAAATATAAAAACAAAAAATAGGAACACACTCCAAATGACTCATTTGTTTTTCAGTATTCCAGAACTTAGCGACAATAACTGGCAGTGGAATAATCTCACAGTGTCATTCTGGTGGAACATAGGGTTCTCATAAGAATACATTTCTACCTCCTGCAACATCACTATTAAAATGACTTACTTGTTTCTGATTCATTAGGACCCGGTTTCTTCCTTCTTGGCATTGCGTTTTTCCTCCTGTTTGTCTATCTGGACAGGCTAGATCTGCGTGGGCATGTACCAGTTTGTAAGATACTGGATCAGAACTCAGTGGCTTTGCAACAGTGATAAACCTAACTTCTGGTAACTGTGAATTTGTGTTCCAAAGTGCCACAAACCGCACGGTAAGATGCCACAAAAAGGAGCAGTAACTAGGTCGAGTTTTTGGCAGTCTCCATGGAGCAGTAGCTCCAATGCTGGCATGCCAGTGATTAAATAGAGCTACGAAATATTTTTTCCTTATCTTCCTTTAGCAGAACAAAAGAGCTCAGATTAACTGATGGGGAGTGCAGAGGAAAAAGAAATCTTTTTAGAGAAGAGGAGTGTAACTGCCAGCTATCTAAAATCTAATTATTTACGTCCAGTATGAACAGAACTCAAACAAGGGTATACCATGGGTATAGCCAGAATGTGTGTGTATGTGTGTGTGTGTGTGTTGGGGGAGGGGTTTCTGTTAGAATGGGGTAAAGGTGAGTCTTCTCTTGCTTTCCCACAATGCTGTCATAGCCTACGGTTTGCAGCTGTCAACAAAGTCTTCAGAATAATGCCATTTCCCTAGTACTTTTCCTTAGATCATCATTAGGTAAGTGCTAAGACATTTGCTATTTTGGAAAAGCAAAGCAATGTGCTAGACTTAGTGGTATAACATTGAACTCCAGGAGAGGCTAAACCTCCTTCCTGGGAGCATGATAGGAAGTTCACTGTAGCGCACGCTAATCAGAAGTGTCATTGCTGTTAACATTTTTCATATTTACCCCATGCAAAGATGTACCCAACTCCCTAATTCTGAATGTACTCTTTCCAATGAGTTCATGACTCCCAATAATTAAAAAATAAATATGTAAGAAAGCAAAAAACTAAAACAAAACTGGTGAGCAAACATTTGGAAAAAAAGCATTGAGAAAGCTCATTGACATGCTTTGTAAAATGCCAGAATTATTACCTTTCTGTGTGTTTAGTAAAGAAATTACCTTAAAATGTAACACTTCTTTCTCTATTCATCCTAGTAAATCCAGTCGACAGGATTTAGCGCTGGGAAGAAACCCAGAAGGTTTGAAATCCTGTAAGAAAGAAAAGTATATTTTTAGAATTATGGTAACAGCTGCTAAGAAATGTATTTCTATTTTGTAGTTAGTCTGAGCTGCCTAACATAAACGTGTGGTAGAAAAAAGATAACAGAGATAAGGCAAGTGGAGAGAATTATAGCAAAGTGAACACTATCTTTGGTGAAAGAAGGAAAAATTGAGTACTAAAGATGGCATTTTATCAAAATAAAACTATATATTGTACATCTAAGAGCTAGAATTAGATGTCTATCCTCTCCCTCTCTTTTTCTCTCCACTCTTCTCCTCCTGTCCTTGTATTTCTTATCTATTTTTAAATCTTTTCCTAATGGAGTCTTAGGGAGTATTAACATACTAATACTGATCTCATTAAGAATCACCTTCTAGTGTTCCCAAATCTGCTACCAACTGTCAAATACACAATCTATCAAAATTTTAGATTAAAAATAACAAAGATATTTAAATAAAACTCTAAGAAGTCAATTATTCTGCAAACGACTAAGTAAAAATTTTATTATTGTTTATTTTCTCATGCAATTTTTGTTTCTTAGATTTTATTATTAAAGTATAGGGTAAGTAGAAATAAAAATGCATTGCAATTTCTTCACATAATGAAATGGGTATAATATTTTATATTTTGTCTTGCCTGTGATTGGGTTTGTTAAAAAATAGTGACGTCGGTCATGCATGGTGGCTTAGGCCTGTAATCCCAGCACTTTGGGAGGCCGAGGCAGGCAGATCACGAGGTCGGGAAAGCGAGACCATCCTGACCAGCATGGTGAATCGCTGTCTCTACTAAAATACAAAAAAATTAGCTGGTCGTGGTGGTGCAGGCCTCTAGTCCCAGCTACTCGGGAGGCTGAGGGAGGGGAATCCCTTGAACCCGGGAGGGGGAGATTGCAGTGAGCCAAGATCGTGCCACTCATTCCAGCCTGGTAACAGAGCCAGACTCCATTTAAAAGAAAAAAAAAAAAAATAGTGACATCACATATTTGGGGAATGGTTAAATATTATCAAACAAAATATATATTTGTGTTATGCTTCTACCTCTTGGGTTTATTTTTTTTCTTGGATTTGATGGAAAGGGCCACTTCTCCAAATGAAAGAAAATGGATGCTTTTTCTTTGAGGACTTTTCAATCTAGTCTCCACTGGGAAACAGCCTGGGTTTGGTATCAACATGACATAATGTGCATGTCGTTTGTAACCTAGGGGCTGCTATAGAAATTTAATTTATTGTCTCATAAATTAACTACATTAATAACATACATATTGTCGTTATTGTTAGTAACAATTATTAAATGAATACCTGGGAGGGTCAATATTTTACAGGTTGAAGAAATCTCAAAAAATGCTCTTAATAATTATTCCTTGGTCTAGAATAACACATTTTAATTAGTTCTTAATTTTGCTTTCCTACATTTTCTTGGAAATATTCTATGGCTTTTTCTATATTCCATACACATGTATAAAAGCCAGCACACCATATTTTTCTCATTCATACCCTAGAAGATGAAACTTACCATCATTATCAGTGATTACTCCTTCTACTCCCTTCCCCAACAGCTCAAATTTATGTGCTTATTCTCATTCCCTTTCTCTTTCACTGTGTCCTTCTTGTGCTATGCTGTTCTGACCACCATAATTTTTACAAGGGAAAAATAAGTGACTAAATAGTATTCGGACCTTTGAAATATTGAGAAATAATGATACATATATCTGCATGCACAAAATATCTATTTTCAGAAACACACTTTATGAATCAGATAGAGAGAAGAGGATGAGAAAATAATATTTATCACAGTGAAAAGTTTGAACACTGAAAGATTGGTTGAGAGATCAGACTTATTTGAAAAGAGCAGATTTTTTTAAATGGCCACAATTCTTTTAAAATTGCCACTGTTTAACTGTTTTTCTTTCTCTCCCTAAATCCCTCCTCTTCACTGTGATGTATTCCATAGATCTGAAAGGGTACTCCTCAGAGGATACAAAAGGTTTATGCAATTTGTTTAACATATTGCCCACCTCCAATCCCCATACCACAACTTATTCCAGATTTTACAATGTCATTTTTATCCTCTATTGGCAACCAGTAAAGAAAAATAAATAATAATAATGTTGTTTGTATTTGACAATAATATATGCCCAGGAGCTACTTAAAAAATTATTGTAGTCAACATGGTAGCCCAGGATAAGATGATTATAGGGAATCTTTGCACTGTATTGTTAGAACCGTGTGTTAACTCTTCCTTATACTCACGGCATCTATCACAAGGACTAACATAGCAAAAGATAGTCAAATATCTGTTGCTCAAAATTTTGTTTAATTTTGTATTTCTATTTTGACATGTAAATTGAACATTTCAAGTTTAACTTTCCCAATCAGTACAGTTTACTGAATTCCAAAACATTTTTCTCCCCAATTTAGTTACATGATATAACAGAGACCCCCCCCAAAAAAAAATTAGGATAAAGACTGGTCAACTGAAAGCCAATTATGGACATTTGGTTGTTAATCAAAACATTATCTGTTATGTATTGAGTAATTCTATATGTTAGGAACTGTTCTAAGTGTTTTACATATTTAACCTCATTTAATGCTCAAAACAAAAGTATGAGGCAGGTACGATTATTATTTCTAATTTACAGATGAGGAAATTCAGGATAAGCTACTTGCCCAACAGATAGAGTCAGGATTTGAATCAATGAAATCTACATAGAGAGTGAACAAATTTAAAACTAGACTTTCAGGTTTATATGGCAACCTGGGACAAATTTGATTTTGATTTCCACAGTAGATAGTAACATATATTTATATGTTATAACAAATTTGGTTTCCACAGTAGATAGTAACATGTATTTATAATACCAAACAGGACACAAAGTTTAATTATTTAAACTTTCTTGTTCTATACTGTTGTGACCACCATATTTTTTACAAGGGAAAAATAAGCAGTTGAATAGTATAATGACCTGTGAAATGCTGAATAATAATAATACATCTGCATGCACAAAATATATATTTTCAGAAATACACTTTATGAATGAGATAGAAGAGGGTAGGAAAATAATATTCATCATGGTAAAAAGCTTGAAAACTGAAAGGTTGGTTGAGAGATCAGATTTATTTGAAAAGAGGAGATTTTTTAAATTGCCATAATTCTCTTCTTGAATTTGAGTCTCTGCTACTTCTTCCATCAAGAGAATTCTATTTCTCCATTTCTTGAATTGAATCTTGTAACTTGATTTGGCAAATAGAATGTAGTCAAAAGGATCTGCCAGTTCTGAACCTAGGTTTCAAGGAGTTTTCCATGATTCCACTCTTGCCCTTGGAGCCCTGCAACTACCAAATAATCAAACCCTGCCTACCCTGTTGGTTGTTAAGAGAAATGTGGTCCAGTAACAGCATCACTCCACCCAACAACCAGTCAACTCCCAGAAACAGAGTCACCTAGATGACCTGCTAACTGAACATAAATGCATGGCCAGGTCCAGTCAAGATAAATCAGGCCTGGATCCGATCAACACAAAAGTCCATCTGATCCATAGACTTGTGAAAAGTAATACATGGTTATTATTTTAAGGATCTAAGTTTTGGAGTGGTTTGTTATGCAGTAATAGGTAATGATACAGCATGTATCACAATGACTTAGATATCAGTAGTGCTGCTTTAATGTGAAAATGTGCTTGGTATTTTCCTGGAATGCCATGACTCAATATCACTCATTTTTAATTGTTTAAACTTTTTTTTAACAAATCAAAATGAAAAGAAAATTTGCTTATCTGAGAAATTTCAGCTTTACTGTCTATGGCAGTGGCATTACCCGTAATGATTTGTCATGCAATTTTATTTTCAAAGCCCAAAATTAATTACAAACATGAAACAAATCATGGTGTTAAGACATACATTAAAAACAAATTATGATCTCAAAATGTACAATTTACAGCTTGGAAAATTAATTGATTAAACCCAAAGTGTGTAAAAATAATTGAAAAAACTGAGGACTGAACAAACCAATGACAATGTTATCTAACTGAGCAGAGAATAATGTATAATGAGCAAAAATCACAGCCAAAAAAAATCAATCGTCGTAATTAAATCATAAGAACCTGGGTGGAGATAGGTTGAAATTCCAATTTGGGGATATCTCTATATTACAGTTATGGGCACAAGAAATCAAATCCCATCTTTCCAATAAAGTCAAAATAGAAATTATAATATTGGCATCAAAATCAGTCATAATTTTTAAAAAAGATATGCAATAGATTTTACATATTAAAGCAGCACTACACACAAGTAAGTAATTTAAATGTGCTCTATCGGTTATCTATTACTGTCTATTCTATTCTTTTCATGTTCTTTTGACCTGACTTTTGTGAAATATATATGTACAAAATGTATTCAAGATATTATCTATAAATCAGAAATGATAAGAAAGTAAAGCAAATAATACAGCATTTTTATAGCAAATAATATTCTAAGCTTTTTAGATTGTTTAATACCCATTTTAAGAATGAGGCAGATTTGAGTTTTAATATTTAGAATTAATATTATAGGCATTGAAACATATCTGATGGTCAAAGAGTATGTTTCAAGCAATTGTCTACATGTTAAGGTTTTTAGGTAGTCAAATTTCCATTTTATGGTGTATAAAATGTGTTATGAACAACTTCACAGAGAAGTTCAACACAAATAAAACATTTAATCATCATTGTTTTCATAACAACCTTCAATTCTTCTTATATTTAATAATGAAAAATTGAAGTAGACTAGGTTATTCAATTTATCCGTAAAAGTTTCTATGGGCTCAACTTTTTACCAAAAAATCCAAACTCCGTATTTGGATCCCCTTTGGTCAGAGTTTGGCAGCTTTTCAGAGGAATTATATCACTAATTCACCCATGCTTTCATTTGGATTTGCCCCATAGCACCTGGAAACCAGATCTTATATTCAGGTACTTTATTTGGGATTGATTCAGGCAGCAAAAGTGAGTGAATGGGTAAAGCGAGAAAGGAAGGGTGAACAAAAATCAATAAATAGACACGGATTTACATTTTGCCATTGTTAGCAACTGGGACTTAATCTTTCTGGACCTGAATTATGTGGAGAGCAGTAAAATCCTGTGAACTAGCTGGACTCTCATTCCCTGTGGAAAAACTTGATAAACTCCGAGTGTTATTTGAAGTCAAGAGTTACAAGTGCTGATTATAAGGACACTTATCAAAGTCTTTGGTGATTAACTTAATCTTATTCTTGTATAGGAGACCTATAAATATGTATTTTGTACTTTACTAAAATATGTAGAGTTATGTGATTCCTGAATTTATTCATGCTATCATTCAAACATTGTTTAGTGAATAGCTTTATGGCTGTGGGTTGTTGTTAAGAACTCTTATGAAGGCAATTCAGGAGAGAAAGGATAGTGTTTTCCAGAAGTAATGTTAATACAATTGGCCATCCATATGCAAAAACAAAAAGCCTTCAAACTGTGCCGCACATCATACACAAAAATTAACTAAAATGGATTATAGATATAAATGTAAAACTGCAAATGATAAAAGTTTGAGAAGAAAACTTGGACAGAAAAATCTTTGTGACTCTGATTTAGGCAGTTTTTTCAATATGATGCAAAAATAACAATCCCTAAAAATTAAAAGTGATATATTTTATCTTATTGAAATTAAAAGCTTCTGCTTGTCAAAGCAACTTCAAGAAAACGAAAAGCCATAGACTAAAAGAAGATATTTGCAAAGCATATATCTGATCAAGGACATATATCCAGAGTATATAAAGAACTCTTAAACACAACAATAAAAAGCAAACAACCCAATTAAAATAAGCAAAATATGTAAATGGACACTTTACTAAAAAAGATATAATAATGGCAGATAAGAACACAAAAATATGTTCAACACGATTAATCAACAGGAAAATGCAAATTAAAACAATAATGAGATATGGCTACACACCAATGAGGGTGACTAAAATAAAGATTGATCATATTATGTCTTAGGGAAGGTGCAGAAGAACTAAAACTTTTATACATTGCTACTAGGAAAGCAAAATAGTAAAACTACTTTGGAAAACAGTTCTTCAGTTTCTTAAAAACTGAAAAATATAACCCCAATATTATCCAAACATTCCAATTCTAGATATTTTCTGAAGCGTACATTTATGGAAAGACTAGTACGTGAATGTTCATAGTATTAAGAGTTTTATTTGTAAGAGCCAAAAATTGGAAACTATTCAAATATCTATTGACAGGTGAACAGGTGAACAAACTTTGGTATTTTCATACAATGAAATGTTATTAATACTTAATAATAAAAAGGAATGAACAATTGATGCACACAACATGGATAAATCTTAAAATTATTATGCTGACTGAGAAACTTCAGTATCTACTATGTGATTCCATTTAGCATCTACTATATGGTTCTATTTACATAACACTATAGAAAAGGCAAATAATCTATAGTGACATAAGTTATATCAGTGGATTCCTGGGGAGAGGGAAAAAGAATGGGTGGAAAGGAAAGACTTAAAAGGAACACTAGGAAACGTCTCAAGGTGATGGATATGTTTCTTATCTTGATTGTAGTGATTGTTTCACAGGTGCAAACGTCAGTCAAAACTTATCAAATTGTACATTATAATTTATTATACATTAACCATGCTTCAATAAAGCGGTTAATAAAAGAACCCTGTTCTGGTATAGGTTGTGTCAAGCACATATGGAAATTATAGCCCTATTGGTCATAAGAATATTAATTGCCCAAACTGAAAAAATCTGGATGTGACTAAATCTGTCTGCAGGGCAGAGAGGTTGTCCTGAGAAGGGAATACCAAATGATACAGTTGAAAGAAACATCACAACTAGAAGACAGTGGTAAACTAGGACTGAGGGGATTGATGAATGGCCCCAAGAAAAAAATACAATCTAGCTGAGACACATGGGATTTGTCCCTCTCCTGACATTTAATATTTTCCTCTGTGCCATCTTTGGCTACTGTCGCCTGCCCCACATTACTGCTACCAAAATTCTAAATATTGCCATTTCAAGTGAATTATTGGTTTTTTTCCAATATACAAAAGAATATACTGGCAATATGAACCTTTCTACAAGTGCAAATAATAAGTTCTTTGTTTTAGAATTTGAAATCAAATTTGGTAAGTAAATGTGTTAATGTTCAGGGAACTTTATGTCTGAGATGATCATGCTACTATAAAGACACATGCACACATATGTTTATTGTGGCACTATTCACAATCACAAAAACTTGAAACCAACCCAAATGTCCATCAATGATAGACTGGATTAAGAAAATGTTGCACATTTAATGGCTATGCAGCCATTAAAATGGATGAGTTCAGTTCCTTTGCAGGGACATGGATGAAGCTGGAAACCGTCATTCTGAGCAAACTATCACAAGGACAGAAAATCAAACACTGCATATTCTCACTCATAGGTGGGAAATGAACAATGAGAACACTTGGACACAGGATGGGGAACATCACACACTGGGGCCAGTCGGGGTTGGGGAGCAGGGGGAAGGATAGCATTAGGAGAAATACCTAATATAAATGATGAGTTAATGGGTGCAGGAAACCAACATAGCACATGTATACATATGTAACAAACCTGCACGTTGTGCACATGTACCCTAGAACTTAAAGTATAATAATAAAAACAAAAACAACAAAAAACATGTTTGATCACTCAGCTGTCAAGTTGAATACTTCCTATCCTCCTTCCCAAAATCAGCAAGTTAAAACTATTAAAATGACTTACTGAAACATTGTGGTCAGTAGTTGCCTCTGGAGAGAGTGTTCATTTAACACAGGACTGTAAAACTTTAAAATCAGCCCATGCTTCTTCCTGACATATAGCTTCAACACCCGTTTCCCTTTCAGCTAAAGCTCTTTCTTCAATTTAATTCGCCTTCAGACTCTTTTAGACAGAGTGCTATACCGTATTTTGTTGTTAAATCATGAAAAATGATAGAATCTCTACCCTTTTGCAAGAGTCATTGTCAAATTATACCCTCCAATAGGTAATATACAGCTTGAGTCAGTAATTTCAACTATTTGTATGCATTTCAGGTTTGCCAATTACCCTTCCAAGCTGTAAATTGCCTATTTTGAGAGCATAATTTGATTTTTAATGTTTGTCTTAACAGCCTGATTTGTTTTGTCTTTTGATTTGTTTCACATTTTAGTAATTAATTTTAGACTGAAAATGTCTCTCCTAAAAGGAAGGTGGAGTTTGGAAATGCTTGAGAACTACAGCTGTTTGATACTGATATAAATTTCTGTCTAGGGTCATAGACCTTAAGCAAAAAATGCCAGGCTCCATTTTCTTTTCTTTGGAAAGAAGTCATCACTTCTTTTCCAGGAGATGTGCTATTTTGAGTTTCAAATGCACATTCCATAACCCCCCAAATATAAATACACATGAATTAGCAAAATTGGCCGTAAGAAATATACTCAAAACAGAAGTGATATTTTCCAAGGCATCAGTCTGAAAATAAAGACTAAAACATGTCTTGGGGTTATATAAGTGTATTTGTTCTCACGTGTCTTTTGAATTCACTCTGCATCTTTAGCCTACTGACAAAAACTGTAAGGTGAAAGCAAATCTGTGGTTCCCAGACACTGTAAAAATTCTGTTACAGTTACTTGGGAAACACTAACACTTTTGACTTAGATCTATAGCCTGTAATACCCTCAGTAACATTTTTAGTTAGTTCTGTGGGATGCAACAAGTTTTTCCTCTTATACCTTTTTTTGAGAATGAGTGTAGCAATGAAGAAGGTAACCAAAAAGTAAGATGTGTAAAAGCACGAGAAGGCGATCATAGCTGATGGAGGAGGGGGAAATAAGGGACACTCAGGATTAGAAATTGGAAATAAAATTGGAGGGTAAAGCTTTCCATGACTTGTAAAACATGTGAGGGAACCTCACCAAATCATTTAATAATTCCCTAATGACACCAAATTGCCAAACTCTAAAAAAGTTTGATTTTTGCTCTATTTTTGCAAGAACATAGAGTATCCAATGTCTTATAACTGGTGGGCAAATTGAATTGGAGGTTTTGGGTTTTTTTATATTTAATGGATATTTAATGTCAATAATACATTCATGAAAGACAGAGTTTCTTTCCATGTGCAATATGTAAAATGTGCATAAATTATAAAAAGAGAATGATGTCTGAATGTATCGCCTGTTCCAAATGAGGAAATCTTTCTATATTTCAAGTACTATTTAAAAGTATTGGACAATGTAGATAGGACAGAAGAGCAACTAAATGGTTAATTATCAGTCTAGAGCACACATGTTCTCCTGGAACTATGTGTTGGATATTTAACACTTCAATTTACCGAATTCAAACATTCCAAAGTACTTGTGTTTGAGGAGTTGAGAGTGAATTTGAGATCTTTTGGGGGATGACTTTTTTTCCCACAACTACTTGTTTTATGATGATTGTAGATTCACGCAGAATTGTAATAAATAATTTTGAGGAATCTCATCCATATTTCTCCAGGTTTTCCCAAAGGCAATATCTTGCAAAATTATAATACAATATCACAACTGGGATACTGACATTGATGCAGTAGAAATACGGAAACTTCCATCGTCACAAGGATTCTTCATGTTGCACTTTCATATTCATACCCACTTTTCTTCCACTCACCCCACCCCCTCTTTAATCCCTAGTAACCACTAATAATCTTCTCAATTTCTATAACTTGATCATTTCAAGAAAATTATATAAATGAAATCATAAAGTATATAACTAGAATCAACTTATTTTCACTCAGCATAATTCTCTAGAGATTTACCAGGTTGTTGCATGTATGAGGAGCATTTTCCTGTTCATTGCTGAGTATGGTATGGATGTATCATAGTTTAGTCATTCATCCATTGAAGGGCATCTAGATGGTTCCTAATTTTTTCCTATTATAAGTAATGTTGCTATAAACACTACTAATGTACAGATTTTCATGTGAATCTAAGTTTACATTTTTCTGGAATGAATGTCTAGGAGTACAATTGCTGGGTTTTATAATTGCACGTTTAGTTTTTCAAGAAACTGCCATACCATTTTCCAGACTGGTTGTCCACTTTACATTTATACAAGTAAATATGAATGATACTAGTTTCTCTGCATCCTCACCAGCATCTGGTGGTGTTACAATTTTTTGTTTTAGACATTTTAATAGGTGTGTAGGGATATCTTCTTGTGGTTTTGATTTGCATTTCCCTAACAGCTAATGATGTTAAATATATTTTCAAGTAATTATTTTCAACTTTATATTCTTTGGAAAAATGCCTGTTCATGTCTTTTGTCCACTTTCTAAATGGATTATTTATTTTCTTAATTTTGAGTTTTGAGATTTCTTTGTATGTTCTAGATACAGGATAGATACTAGCTTCTTGGGAGATTTGTGATTTGCAAACATTTCTCTTAGTTTGTAGATTGTAACTCTTTGCATAGTCCCAGATCCCAAATACTTTGTTTTAAGTTTTATAGTTTTACATTTTATATTTAAATCCATAATCTATTTTGAGTTAATTCAGTTTAGAGATGAGGTTTAAATGGAAGGGTTTTTTTCTTTTTTGCTAGAGATTTTAAATAGCTCCAGTACTATTTGTTGAGACTCTATCTTTCCTGATAGATTTGTTGAGACTCTATCTTTCTTCTGTTGTATTTCTTTTACAACTTTGTCAAAAATCAGTTGCATTTATTTATATAGATTTATATTTTGGGTTCTCTATTCTGTTCCACTGTTCTATGTGTCTGTCCCTCTGCTAAGACCACACAGTCTTGATTACTTTAGCCATATAAGTCTTGAAATCAAGTAGACTGATTTCTCCCATTTTATTCTACTTTTTCTAAATTGTTATGGCTACTCTAGTTTCTTTATTTTTCACATAAATTTTGAAATAATCTTACCTATATCTATAAAAGTAGTGTTATGTTTTGATAGAAATTGCATTAAATCTGTATATCAATTTGAGGAGATATGAAATTTTTAGCATACAAGTCTTTCATATCTTTGGTTAGAGTTACACCAAAATATTTCATTTTTTGAGCAATTGTAAAGAAAATTGTATTTTTAATTTTACTGTACTTATGTATATTACAAACAAATATTTGATTTTTGTAAGTTAACTTAGTATTCTACAAACTTGCTTAACTCATTTATTAAGTCTAGAAATTTTTTGTACATTACTTGGTATTTTCTACATAGACCATGCTATCTGCAAATAAGTACAGTTTTATTTCTTTCTTTCTAATCTGTATGACTCCTTCTTCTCCTTTTGTTTCCTTCCTGCAGTGGTTAAAACTTCCCATACTATGCTGAATAAGAGTGGTGACAGCAGATAAGTCCTACTTGTTAATAGACTTGGGAAAAGCATTCAGTCTTTTACTATAGAGTGTAATTTTTGCTGCAGATTTTTTTGCTTCACATATTTTGCACCTCCATTGTTTGGTTTATAGACATTTAAAATTGTTACACCTTCTTGATAAGTTGATCCTCTTTATCATTATGCAATCTTCCTTTCTGTCTCTGGCAATTTTCTTTGCAGGGATGTCTATTTTCTCTTATAATAAATAGAAATATTCCTGCCTTATTTTGATTAAGGTTTGCATGATGTATTAGTCTGTTCTCACATTGCTATAAATACCTGAAACTGGGTAATTTATTTTTTTAAAAAAGGAGGTTTAATTGGCTTGCAGTTCTGCAGGCTGTGCAGGAGGCATAGTGGTTTCTAGGGAAGCCTCAGGAAACCTTTACTCATGGCAGAAGGCAAAGTGGGAGCAGGCATCTTTATAGGCGGCCAGGGCAGGGAGAAGAGGGAGAAAGGGAGGTGCTACACACTTTTAAATCACCAGATCTCTTGATAACTCCCTCTTGCCACACCACCACTAAGGGGATGATGCTAAACGATTAGAAAGTGCCCCCATGATCCAATCACCGCCCACCAGGCCCCACCTCCAAAATTGTGGATTACAATGGAACACGAGATTTGAATGGGAACACAGAGCCAAACCACATCACATGATATATATTTTTTCCATTACTTTACTTTCAACTTGTCTATTCTGTTATAATTGCAGTGAGTTTCATGTAGGCAGCATATTGTTGTTTCATATATATATATATATATATATATATATATATTTTTTTTTTTTTTTTTTTTTTGAGACGGAGTCTCGCTCTGTCGCCCAGGCTGGAGTGCAGTGGCCTGATCTCAGCTCACTGCAAGCTCCGCCTCCCGGGTTCACGCCATTCTCCTGCCTCAGCCTCCCGAGTAGCTAGGACTACAGGCGCCCGCCACCTCGCCCGGCTAGTTTTTTTTTTTGTAGTTTTAGTAGAGACGGGGTTTCACTGTGTTCACCAGGATGGTCTCGATCTCCTGACCTCGTGATCCACCCGTCTCGGCCTCCCAAAGTGCCGGGATTACAGGCTTGAGCCACCGCGCCCGGCCTGTTTCATATTTTTAATTCACTCTGCCAATCTCTATCTTTTAATTGTTATATTTAGACTATTTCTATTTAAAGTAATTATTTATATGTTAAGGCTTAAGTCTGGCATCTTATTTTTCATTCTGTTGTTCTTTCTGTTTTCTTTTAAAATGTTACTCTTTTTCTTGCCTTTTTGAGGGTAAACTGGAAGTTTTTTAGAACTCTATTTTTATTTTATCTATATGGTGTTTGAATGAATCTCTTTGTGTAACTTTTCTACTGTTTTCTCCAGGCATTATATATATGCTCTCTCTCTCTCTCTCTCTCTCTCTATATATATATATGTATATAAAAATATGTATATATTATGTATTATATAAATATTCAATAGATAGATGATTGATCGATTGATTGATTGATCGATTTCTCTAGTCATACTTTTACAATAGCCTAATGGTCACACACTCATAGTTTTCCTTTACCTGAATATGCTTTCATTCTCTTCAATTTCTGATAGACATTTTCACAGAATGTATATAAGCTGACAGTTCTTTCCTTTCAGCACACACACGGAAATGTTGTGCCACTTCCTCTGTCACAAGGGTCTGAAGAGAACACCATTGTAATGTCAGTTTCGTTTGTCTTTTCCCCCTATAAGGCGACATTTTGATCTTGATGCTTTCAAGATTTTTAGGTCTTTAGTTTTTAATTATTTGTTTATGATGTGCCTTGATAGGAGTTATTCAGAGATTTACCTGTTTAAGTTACACTCAGTCTCTTAATCTGTAAGTGCATATTTTACCCAAAATATGGAAAATTTTGAGCCATTATTTTTTAATACTTGTTTCATTCCACCCACTTTTTCCTCCCCTTCTAGGACTCTGATTACATAAGTTTTAGATGTCTTGTTATAATTCCACAGATCTTTGAGGCTCTTTTTATTTTGTTAACTTCTTTTCTCTATGATTCACTTCAGGTCATTTCTGTTGTTCTAATGTTCTTTCCTCAAGTACACTGAGTCTTTCCTCTGATCCTTTTATTGTGTTATTGAGTCCACTCATGTTTTCATTTTGGTTATTATATTTTTCAACACTAAAATTTTTACCTACTTCTTCTTTATATCTTCTATTTCCTTATTGAGATTTCCATTTACTTTATTTTTGCTTCGAGTGTGTTCATCATTCCTTGTTAAAGATTTTTTTTTTTTTTTTTTTTTTGTGACTGCTTCAACGTTTTTGCTGGATAACTGTGAGAGCTCTAACATTTTGGTTTTGGAATCTATTAATTTTTTATTACACTTAAGTTGAGATTTTTCTGGTTCTTGTTATGATGAATAATTTTTTAATGAAACTTGGACATTTTAGATATATGTTATGAGACTGTATACTTTATTTAGACTTTCTGTTTTAGCTGGCTTTCTCTGATACCACTCCAGCAAGAGAAGAGGTGAAGGTTGTTGCCTCATTACTTCCAGGTGGAGTTAGAAGTCCAGGTTCCTCACTCAGCCTTCACTGACACACAAGGAATGGTAGAGCCCTCTTTGCTGTTGGGTGGTGGTGGCGGTTTGGCTCCATACTAAGCTTTCACTATTACTTCTCTGGCTGGGAGAAGTAGGAGTGCCTCATTACTGTTCCCTAGATGGCCAGCCATGGGAGTGATAGTGAGATTGCCTTCTTACTGTTGGGCAGCAGTGAAAGTCAGTGGGGGAATAAGCATCTCATTCCTGTTAAATCAGAGTAAAATTATAGGCTTCCTACTCAGCCTTCTCTTACACCATCCCAGTAAGAAAATTGGGGTAACTTGTTTTATCTTGGCAAAAATGAATGTGTGAGGTCCCCATGTGATCTTTGCTAGTATGGGTGGAGTGGGGCCACAGTTTTTCTCTGTGGTGTTTAGCTGAAATATAGTAGCTTTTCTCTAAAACATTTTTGTTATCCTGCTAAGTACCTTTGCAGGCTTAACTAAAGAGAGAAGGCTTTTGTTGGAGCTGGGTGTTTTTTCTTTGTTGTTTTTGTTGTTGTTGTTGTTGTTTTCTGTCTTCTACCATTTGTGTTTCTTGATTGCTGTTTACTTCAGGTCCAAGTCTAGGATATATGAGGCAATAAATACCTATCTACATACATACATTCACATGGAACTCACCACCATGTACTTCCTTGGGACTCATAGTCCCTAACTGGTCTGCCTTCCTTTCTCCACATTTCAAAGTCTTCTATTTGCCTTGCAAATAATTTCCAGGGTTTTTGTTTATTTAGTGAGAGGAATAGGAAAAATTAAATCTATTCTATTTTTAAATAGAAAGTACTGAATACCACTTTCTCTTGTCAGTTTTAAGTTACTAAAGGAATATGAATCCCTTTACCAAATTGTTCTGGTGGTAAAATCTAAAAATCACTTTGGTCATAACACATTAATTAAAATAGATGCAAATGCAATAATTGCAAGTGAGAAATTCACATTAGTTTATTTATATCAATAATGTATTCATATTAATTTATCTTGAAATGGAGATAATTTTAGGAATATTTTAATACTTGACTTTTAAACTGAAAATTAGAAATAAAAATAAGTCAGACCAAGATACCACAATTAAAGAAAAACAGAAAATTATCTCTTTACCTGGGGCTAAAACTTTTCCTCCTCCTAATATTTTCTAAATTTCTTATATCATTTGTTATATATTCATAACTTAAGCAAAATAACACACTTTAGTATTTGAAGAGCTTAGCAATATAGATGAGGCAAAGAGACATTTTCTCAATCAACTTAGTGTTTAGATAAATCCTAATACTCTGAAAACCTAGTGTTAAAGTGAACCTGCACTGTCCATTAAATTTCATGGAAGATAATATGAAGGAAAAAAACAATAATTTGTGTCATTTGTCGCAGATATGAAATAATTATGAGATTTTACGATCTTGTAAAATATTATTCTACAAACTGCATAACTTCTAAAAAGAATGTATAATTTCACAGTATCTTAACAAGTATTATTTCAAAGTCCTCCTAAAAACAAACAAAGACGTCTAAAGTGATTTCAACAGCACAGGACAAATACCCTATTATTGGTAGGCTAGTGTAAGTATCTCCTCAAGGATTTTCCATTTAGCTTAACTTCTGAAGGACATGAAAGTTCAAATAAAAGGGAAGAATGAAAACAATTATGCCAAGATACACTATGTTACTACAGAGAAACAAGAGCCAAGATCAGTCTACAGAGGTACCTGTGTTTAATATAGTTTATGTAAATAACGCTAACTTACTGTTATAGCCTGAACCTTTGTGCCCTTTCCATCCCAAAATTCATATGCTGAAACCTAATCCCCAATGTGATAACCTTAAGAAGTTAGAGCCTTCGAGAGGTGATTGGGACATGAAGGCAGAACTCTTATGAATGGGATTAGTGTAAGCTAGTTTGCTCCTTTCATCATGTGAGGACACAGTGAGAAGTTGGTAGTCTGCAAGCTGGAAGAGGGCCCTAACCAGAACTTGACCATGTTGGCACCCTCATATTGCACTTCCTACCCTCCAGAAGTGTAAGAAATAAATTTCTGATGTTTATAATCCATACAGTTTATGATATTTTGTTATAGCAGCCTGAATCTACTAAAACAGTTATATCATGGCTATATAAGTAGTTTTCCAATAAACGAAGCATTGTAAGCATCACCTTATCCTCTTCAAACTCTATTGTCTTACATAAATACAGATGTTTAGCATTTTTTACTTCCTTTCCTCTTTATATTTCTTGCCTCAGCTTAATGGAAGAGGCAATGTGCTATAAGGAAGCCATGAAGTAAACGTTCAGTATTTCGAGCGGTTTACCTCCTGCTTCTTTGCAGATTATCTTATCATTAGCAAGCCAAATGAACCATTCTCCTTTGTTTAGATAAAATGGGGTTGATAATAATAATTAATGATAAAAATAATCACAACAAAAACAACTACTACCAAAACAATGGTCTGCCTGCCTTAAAAGCATTAGCTTCTCGAATTCTAGAGCATACCACAAGTTGTTCTTTTTATGGTACATGTTTATAAAACAATCATCTTGGTCCTTAAAAATGAAACCAGTCTCATCCATAGCATTGTCACTGATACAAGCGCATTTTATTTGCACTTATGTAGCATGGAAACCTTTTATGGTGATAAAATAACTTCTTAACTAGGGTGAAAAGGGAAAACTGTTAACTTGGGTTTACAGGACTAATGCTCACCTGTAATTGTATCTATATATGTCCTAGATGCTATGATCCCTCCCAAATGTGTAATCCTTCTGTTGCTGTCAATCCAAAACACTCTGCTCATGTTACAGTGTCTCCTCTACATCCTCATTGTAAATTCACTTTCTGAGTTACAGCAGCTGAACGTCTAGTCCTCAAACAGCTGACTCCAATTTTTCCTTCCCTGTCCATTCCTACCCTCGCTGTCATAAGATGGGCACGTTCTTTGTTTCCAAGAAAGATGCTTGCCCCTTGTCTTGTAAAACAAACAAACAAAAAAATAAAGAACCTAAATAACATCTCCTCGAATATAACATATACTGGAGAAATGTTTGTTACATTGAACTAAATTGCATTCCATAGAAGACAGAAGAGGGTATCATGAATGTATCAAAACAACTAAGTTAAACATAAAATAAACTACAAATCTTATTTCATGCCTGAATCTATCTTCCTTTTTTTACTTTTCCCTCCTCACCAAAATACTGAACAGGAATGAAGCAATTCAGATATCTAGATCATAAATCTATAAATTTTAAATTTTCTGTCAGTATGAATAAAGTAAAGCAAATAATGGGCAGAATTTTTGAACATGTACTTTAGAAGTGTTTTGTTATTTCTATATCTGTACATTTTATAATTTATTGAATTTCAATATTTTATTCAAAAATATATCGTGATTCAATCCAGCAAAGTTGTAGAGAGTGACATGCCTCCAACATAGGACTCACTTAGTTTAAGCACATCAGAGACTGTATCTTCAGTTGTCCCTCAGTATCTGTGAGGGATTGTCCCAGGATGTCTGCCCTAACCTGCGCTGCCCCTGCAGAATAACAAAATACAGTGATGCTTACGTCACTTATATAAAATGGCATTGTGTTTGCATATAACCAACTCACATTGTCCCCTATAATTTAAATTATCTCCAGGTTACTCATAAAATGTAATACAATGTAAATACTATGTGAATAGTGGTTATACTGTATCATTTTTTATTTTGTGTTAGTTTTATTGTTGTACTTTTTTTTTTTTTTTTTTTTTTTTGAGACGGAGTCTCACTCTGTCACCCAGGCTGGAGTGCAGTGGCTGGATGGATCTCAGCTCACTGCAAGCTCCGCCTCCCGGGTTTACACCATTCTCCTGCCTCAGCCTCCCAAGTAGCTGGGACTACAGGCGCCCACCACCTCGCCCAGCTAGTTTTTTGTATTTTTTAGTAGAGACGGGGTTTCACCATGTTAGCCAGGATGGTCTCAATCTCCTGACCTTGTGATCCGTCTGTCTCGGCCTCCCAAAGTGCTGGGATTACAGGCTTGAGCCACTGCGCCCAGACAACTATTTTTTTTCTGACATTTTCAAAGGCATGATTGATGGAAAACATGGATACGAAACCCATGGATATGAAGGGCTGACTATAGACTTATAATGCTTGGGTGTAATAAAAACATAATAATGCTTCAGTTTAGAATTTTGATTTTAGCATCTGTTTCCTAAGATGAGAAGAAAAAATATGTCTTCCTTTGCTCTGCGTGGTTTCATCTTTTCTTTGATGTTTTGGTAGGAAAAAAGATTTTAACTCAATTTTAATAGTTGTAGGAATATGCCTACTAATAATTGTACTGACTTCTCCAGAGCAAAATGAATTGTATATCCAATTCTCTTCAAACTATCATGCTTATCTCAGTGTGTATGTGTCACTATAAGATGAGAAAGCCTGTCAACACCAACTTCTTCCTTTTAAACAAGAACACTAGGATGTTCATTTCTGGTTGAAAATTTGGATTTCTGAGCTGTCTCCTTCCCTTAATTCCTACTCTCCAACACAGAACATGCCTGACATCAGACTCTTACTCCTCAGCCTTTTCCCACCTCATTCACCTGACAGCCTCCTCCACAACAGACATCTTATCAGACGTGACTGATTGCTATAATCTGTACTCTGGGCAGCCATTAAGCAAATTACCTGAATCATTGCAAGGATTAGTCTCATTAACACATGATTAGCATCAAATTAAAATAATGAGTGTTTAACTTCTGATGTCTTCCAGTTGTTTGAACAGCTTGATCAGCCACACCAGGCTGGCAGGGAGGTGGGGGTGTCAAAGAGCCACAGAAAAAAAGGGAGGCAGCACTATGCATGACATAGTACAGCTCACCAGTAGAATGAGGTAAGATCAGACTCAAACTGTCTGGATGAAAGGTTTCTTCCAAACAGCAAAGATGCCAGGTCCAAACAGAGGTGTCTCTCTCTCTCTCATTGGCACTGTACTCCTAACCATTCATCTGAATCAAGGCTTTACATACTAATGGCGCACAACCTCACCCGCTCCACATCCTGGATATTTTATTTCCGCTGGGCTTCCTTGTCTCAGAGAGCACAGAATGCGCTTTTCTCTTTCCTTTTCAAAACTTTATCACACTTAAGACTCCTAATGTGCTGGGAATATGGTAGACTGAAGATCAGAGCACAGATCCTCCTGTATTCCTCATTTTTACCTGAAAATGGCTGACCAAATATCAAACAAAAGAAAGCTTGCATCAGCTCTGGAAACTATTAAGAATATCATCCACATATAGAAAGTTAAAAGAATCTTCTAGATCCTACATAGACTGGTCCCAACTTATGATGGTTTGACTTATGGTTTTTTGACTTTAAGATGGATTTATTGGGGTATTAAATGCATTTAGACTAATGATACTTTTGATTTATGATGGATTCATCCAGATGTTACCCCATTGTAAGTCAAGGAGCATCTGTGCCCATGTCGAAGATATGATGGAAGCCTAAAGGACCAGCTCACTTTTGTCCTACCTGTGGAAGGTCAGCATTTATGGAAGGTAGGCAGGTAGCTTACAGTGACCCTTTCGCTCCAAAACATAGGGCACCTTATCTGTCCGGTGATAGTCAAGACAACCAGAGAGCCTGGATGAGCTCTTTTTGCCTGAGCTAGGGAATAAAATAAAGAGCTGTTGTGATAAATTTCTCTATCATTCCCTTGAAAAAGATTAACACGAGGAGTGTAATGTTGTGGAAGAAACAATCTAAGATCAGGAAAAAAGTGTGAAGATAAAAATCATCACTAATATGAACACCCACAATTAGGTATTTGAGGAGAGGAAAACAACAAATAATTTCTTCTACTCATCTTAGGTTCTCCAGCAGAGGCCCTGTGAATTAGACTAGCCAAAGACAGATTAATTAGAGACAGACAAATGAAGTTTTCTCAGTGGCCTTTAGCAAAAAAAAAAAAAAAAAAAAAATTGTACTCCAAAGAGGCATACTTTGGAGTGATATATTCTAGTACCCCTCAGAATACATTTCTGTCATATAAAGGAATCCCATGAACCATAAAGGAACAAAAAACAGACTGTCTCTGGATCAGACTTTATTTGCAATATTAAATGCTAAGAAAAACAAAGGAATGAAATAATGTTTACAGAGCTTTGGGCAGAAAAGATTGAGATCCAAGGCATATTAGTTAAAAAAGCTCATGTTTATATGCTAGAGCAACAGAAAGTTGTTTTTAGATACGCTAGACTGAGAGGCAATGTCATCTAAAATTCTTTGTTTAAAAAAACTATTTGACAAGTCACTTAAGTCAATTAAGAAATAAATATAAATAACTCAGCAAATAGAATTCTTAGCTCTATAGAGTGATTAGCTTTAAAATTTCAAATGTAGTGCTTACAAGATAAAAACACATAATATTAAGCTCATAATTAATAATAACCTGGATCTGAAATCTGAGATTACATCAGCAAATCAATGTGAAGGAAAAATAGAAATGTGAAAATTATACCAAATGTATCATCTGAGCTGGAGGGATGTGAATGACAATAGTTACTGTTTTACTCTGTTCACAGATGATGAGAGAAAAATAGACTCAAGTAAGTTTTTAAAATGTTTAGAGTTTAGAAAAGTGTACTTTCTGTGTTTCTGTATTAGGGTTCTCTAGAGGGACAGAACTAATAGGATAGATGTATACATCAAGGGGAGTTTATTAAGGAGCATTGACTCACGATCACAAGGTGAAGTCCCACAATAAGCCATCTCCAAGCTGAGGAGCAAGGTAGCCAGTCCAAGTCCCAAAACTTCAAAAGTAGGGAAGCCAATAGTGTAGCCTTCAGTCTTATGGTCAAAGGTCCAAGAGTCCAAAAGCTAAAGAACTTAGAGTCTGATATTCGAGGGCAGGAAGCATCCAGCATGGGAGAAAGATGCATGCCAGAAGACTCAGCTGGTCTAGTCTTTCCACATTTCTCTGCCTGATTTTATCCTAGTTGCACTGGCAGCTGATTGGATGGTGCCCACCCAGATTGAGGGTGGGTCTGTGTCTCCCAGCTTACTGACTCAAATGTTCATCTGTTTTGGTGACACCCTCACAGACACACCCAGGAACAATACGTTGCATCCTTCAATCCAATCAAGTTGACACTCAATATTAACCATCACGGAATCCTTTCCAAATCCCTAAAAGAAATAATAATAATAATAATAATGTAGTCAATATAATAAACAACAGCTAGAAAAGAAATAGGTAAGCAACATAGAGAATATCTGACAAGATAAAAAAGAATAATATAATTAGTGTAAAATAGTTTAGTAGTTCAATTAAAACTGAAGACTCTCAAACTAAAATATTATTTTAAAATCTTTACTTAATAGAAAAAGACCAAAAGTTAAAAGTCAGAGAAGTAGTAAGAAATTTTTTAAATGGCAGAAATACATCACAAATACAAAGAAAAATAAGGAAAAATAGCAATCACAATGTAGAATAAAATATAATTCGAGATAAAATTGGTGAAGAACCACAGCAGGAACACATCAGAAAAACCAAAAGAATTCAGACCATTTGAAATAAGCAGCTTGCCACTGGAAACTCCATGAGTGCCAAAAAACTGAGTGCCTAAAGTGTGAGGGGGAAAATCCATCTCCGAACACACATCGGCCCTGGAGAACCTGAGAATCCAAAAGACGGAAGAAGAGTTTAACCTTACCTAGAGCTGAAATGAATTTAGAGAGCCGAGCGAAATAGAAAAGTAAAAGAAGAAGTGGGAAAAGAATTGTAGGCACTCTTGGTCCCCAGGGAAGCCAAGGGTAGCCATTCCTGACTTTATCTCACAGGGGTCCTTGAGGAGGGCAGCCAGTGGAATTAGGGAAGGTCCACAGGGAGAAGGAGACTTCCAGCTGAACTTCGTAATAATTTCCAAAGAAGACAAATTTTCCTGGGCAGTCCAGGGGGTTGGGGTGCGGGGAATGGGAGGTACAGAGAGGAGCACAGAAGCCGCAACAGGAAGGAAAGGGTGACAACAGAAAGCCATGCTTGCTCTCTCAGCAGGGAGGCTTGTAGCCTGGGGAAAGATCTCAGCCCTGTGCACCGGAGGCCTGGTTATGAATTTGGCACTGTTGGCTGCTGGGGGTGTATGGTGGGAATGAGACTGGCCTTGCTGGCTACATGGGAGCTGGGTGAGGCCTGTCACTGATGGCTTTCCACCACTTCCCTGGCAACCTGTAGGAAGCAGCAGAGGCAACCATAATCTACCATGGAACATAATTCCATTGGCCTGAGAACCACCCCACATCCTTCACAGTGGCCACTGCAAGCCCAAGGAGAGTCTGGTCTGAGACCCGCCTAACCCTGCCCCCACCTGATGGTTTTCTTTCCCTGTCCTGGTAACCAGAGACAAAAGATAGAAACTTGTGGGAGCTCTATGGCCTCACCTATTGCCTGAGACGACCGAATACTCACCCTGACCAACTTAGGGCAAGCCTGTATCCCCCTTCTACTACTGCAGCTGATGCTCTCTTGAAAGTGCCACCTCCTGGCTGGAGGTCAACCAACTCAAGTCATTACAGCATCTTAGAACAATCCTACTCCAAGAAAGGAGAAAATACCACCTGTAACACCCTGGCTAGCCAGACGTCCTGAGTCTGTCCACATGACAACTTCACTGCTAGCAAACCAGCATTCGAGAAAACCTGCACACTAAACAAACTACAACCTGTACTCTCACAGAGTCCACTTCACTCCCCTGTTACCCCCACTGAAGCAGGTACTTTCATCCACAGCTGAGAGACCTGAAGACAGGTCTTCACAGGATCATATCACAGGAATCTTTGCAGAGACTTCCCAGTACCAGCCCGGGCCCAGTAGCTCCACTGGGGGCTAGACACAGAAGAGCAATAGCAATCACTGCAGTTTTGCTCTCAGGAAGCACCATTTCTAGGGGAAGAAAAAGAGAACCACATCAAGGGATCACCCCATAGGAAAAAAAAAATTGGATTAGCAGCCCTTGAGTCCCAGATCTTTCCTCTGAAATAGTCTACCAAAATGAGAAGGAATCAGAAAAACAATTCTGATGATACGACAAGGCAAGGTTCATTGACACCCCAAATGATCACACAAGCTCACCAGCAATAAAAAAACAAATAAAAACAAAAAAAACAAGGTAGTCAGGCAACAACTAGCAGGATGAATAGAATAGTACCTCACATCTCAATAATAACACTGAATGTAAAAGGCCTAAATGCTCCACTTAAAAGATACAGAATGATAGAATGGATAAGAATTCACTAATCAAGTATCTGCTGTCTTCAAGAGACTCACCTAACACATAAGGACTCATATAAATGTAAGGTAAATGGATGGAAAAAGATATTCCATGCAAATGGACACCAAAAGCAAGCAGAAGTAGCTATTCTTTTATCAGACAAAACCGACTTTAAAGCAACAACAATTTAAAAAGACAAAGAGGGACATTATAGAGTAATAAAAGGACTAGTCCAACAGGAAAATGTTACAATTCTAAATATATATGCACCTAAAACTGGGGCTCTCAAATTTATAAAACAATTACTCCTAGAATTAAGAAATGAGATAGGTGGCGACACAGTAATAGTGGGTGACTTCAATACTCCACTGACAGCACTAGACAGGTCATCAAAAACAAGTCAAACAATGGACTTAAACTATACCCTAGAACAAATGGACTTAACAGATATATTCAGAACATTCTACTCAACAACTGCAGAATATACGTTCTATTCATCAGCACATGAAACGTTCTCCAAGATAGATCATATGATAGGCCACAAAACAAGTCTCAATAAATTTAAGAAAATCAAAATTATATTAATATGCTCTCAGATCACAGTGGAATAAAATTGAAAATCAACTCCAAAAATAACCCTCAAACCATGCAAATACATTGAAATAAAATAATCTGCTCCTGAATGATATTTTGGTAAACAGTGAAATTATAACGGAAATTTAAAAATTACTTGAACTGAATGACAGTAGTAACACAACCTATGAAAACTTCTGGGATACAGCAAAAGGTGTTAAAAGGAAGGTTCATAGCATTAAATGCCTACATCAAAAACCCTGAAAGAACACATATAGACAGTCTAAGGTCACACTTCAAGGAACTAGAGAAATAAGATCAAACCAAACCCAAACCCAGCAGAAAAAAAAGAAAAGAAAAGAAATGAAAAGAAATAACAAAGATCAGAGCAGAACTAAATGAAACTGAAACAAAAGAATACAAAAGATAAATAAAACAAAAAGCCAGTTCTTTGAAAATATAAACAAAATTGGTAGACCATTAGCAAGATTAACAAAGAGAAAAAGGGAGGAGATCCAAATAAGCTCACCTAGAAACATAATGGGAGATATTACATCTGATAACACAGAAATACAAAAGATCATTCAAGTCTTCTATGAATACCTTTACACACACAAACTAGAAAACCTAGAGGAGACGGATAAATTCCCGGAAATATACAAACCTGCAAGATTAAACCAGGAAGAAATAGATACTCTGAACAGACAAATAACAAGCAGCAAGATTAAAATGGTTACAAAAAAAAAAATTGCCAACAACAAAAAAAGTCCAGGAGCAGATGGAATCACAGCTGATTTCCCTCAGACGTTCAAAGAAGAATTGGTACAAATCCTACTGAAACTATTCCAAAAGCTAGAGAAAGAGGGAATCCTCCCTAAATCATTCTACAAAGCCAGTATCACGCTAATACCAAAACCAGAAAAGAATAAAAACAGCAACCAAAAAAACTACAGACCAATATCCCTGACAAACATAGATGCAAAAATTCTCAACGAAATACTAGCTAACAAAATCCAACAGCATATCAAAAAGATAATCCACCATGATCAAGTGGGTTTCATATCAGGGATGCAGGGATGGTTTAACATCTGAAAGTCAATAAATGTAATATATCACATAAACACAATTAAAAACAAAAATCATAAGAACATCTCAACAGAAAAATAATAAACAAAATCCATCATTCCTTTATGATTAAAACCCTCAGCAAAATTGGCATAGAAGGGACATACCTTAAGGTAATATAAGTCATCTATGACAAACCTACAGCCAACATTATACTGAATGGGGAAACGTTGAAAGTATTTCCCCTGAGAACTGGAACAAAACAAGGTGCCCACTCTCACCACTTCTATTCAACATAGATGGGAAGTCCTAGCCAGAGCAGTCAGATAAGAGAAAGAAATAAAGGGCATCCAAATCAGCAAAGAGGAAGTCTATCTGTCACTTTTTGCTGATGATATGATCATATACTTAGAAACCCTAAAGACTCATTCAAAAAGCTCCTAGACCTGATAAACAAATTCAGTAAAGTTTCATGATACACAATCAATGTACAAAAATTGTTAGCTCTGCTATACACCAACAGCGACCAAGTTAAGAATCAAGTCAAGAACTCAACCCATTTTACAATAGCTGCAAAATAAATAAAATACTTAGGGATATACCTAACTAAGGTGGTGAAAGACCTCTACAAGGAAAACTACAAAACACTGCTGAAAGAGATCATAGATGACACAAACAAATGGAAACACATCCCGTGCACATGGATATGTAAAAGCAATATTGTGAAAATGATCATACTGCCAAAAGCAATGTACAAATTCAATGTAATTCCCATTGAAATACCATTATGATTCTTCACAGAACTAGAAAAAGCATATCTAAAATTTATACAAAACCATAAAAGAGCCTGTGTGACCAAAGCAAGACTAAGCAAAAAGAACAAATCTGGAGGTATCATATGACTTAACTTCAAACAATATTACAAGGTTATAGCTACCAAGACAGTATGGTACTGGTATGAAACTAGGCACAAAGACCAATGGAATAGAATAGAAATCTCAGTAATACATGCCAAATAGTTACAGCAAACTGATCTTCAACAAAGCCAACAAAAACATAAAGTAGGGAAAGGACACCTTATTTAACAAATGAGGCTGGGATAATTGGCAAGCCACATGTAGAAAAATTAAACTGGATTCTCATCTCTCACCTTACAAAAAAATCAACTCAAGATTGAGCAACTACTTAAATCTAAGACCTGAAACCATAAAAATTCTAGAAGATAACATTGGAAAAACTCTTCTAGACACTGACTTAGGCGAACATTTCGTGAACAAGAACCCAAAAGCAAATGCAACAAAAACAAAGATAAATAGATAGGACTTCATTAAACTAAAAAGCCTCTGCACAGCAAAAGAAAAAACCAGCAGAGTAAACAGAAAACCCACAGAATGGGAGAAAATCTTCACAAACAATCATCTGACAAGGGACTAATATCTAGAATCTACAAGGAAGTCAAATAAATCCATGAGAAAAAACAAGTAATATCATCATAAAGTGAGCCAAGGACATGAATAGACAATTCTCAAAAGAAGATATGCAAATGGCCAACAAACATATGAAAATTTCTCGACATCACTAACGATCAAGGAAATGCAAACTAAAACCACAATGCAATACCATCTTACACCTGCGAGAATGCTCATAATTAAAAAATCAAAAAATAATAGATGTTGGCTTGGATGTGGTGAAAAGGGAACAGTTTTACACTGCTGGTGGGAATGTAAACTAGTACAACCACTATGGAAAATGATGTGGAGATTCCTTAAAGAACTAAAAGTAGATCTACCATTTGATCCTGCAATCTCACTACTGGGTATCTACCCAGAGAAAAAGAAGCCATTATATGAAAAAGACACCTGCACACACATGTTTATAGCAGCACAATTCACAATTGCAAAAATATGGAACCTGCCCAAATGCCCATAAACCAATGAGTGAAGAATGAAAATGTTATATATACACGCACACTATGGAATACTACTACTCAGCCATAAAAAGGAATTAAATAATGGCATTTACAGCAACCTGGGTGGAGTTGGAGACCATTATTCTAAGTGAAATTACTCAGTAATGGAAAAACAAACCTTACATGTTCTCACTTATAAGTGGGAGCTAAGCTATGAGGGTACAAAGATGTAAGAATGATACAATGGACTTTGGGGAAGAGTGAAAGGGGGTTGAGGGGTAAAATACTACACATTGGGTAGAGTGTATACTACTTGGGTGATGGGTGCACCAAAGTCTCAGAAATCACCACCAAAGAACTTATTTATGTAACTGAATACCATCTGTTCTCCCCAAACTATTTTTTTTTGAAATTTAAAAATTGAATATTTAAATGTACTTACTCTGTGGAAGGGACTTTCTATGCACTGGAAACAGTAATTAACAAAACAGAAAGTGACCCCTGGCTTCATGGAACATCTTACTGATTTGAATAGATGAGGACGATCATGATGAAGATAGATAGATAGATAGATAGATAGATAGATAGATAGATAGATAGATAGATAGATAGATAGATGCAGTTCTGCAGGCTAGAAGTCCTAAGCCAAGATATTAGCAACGTCATGTTCCCTCTGAAGCCTCTAGGAGAGGGTTCTCCCAGGCTTCATTTCAGCTTTTGGTAGTTCCAGGCTCTTTTTGGCTTGTGGCAACACCACTCTACTCTGCCTCTGTCTTCACATGGCTGTCCTCCCTGTATGACTTTATCTTTTCTTCTTCTTATAACCACAAGTCATATTGAATTCGTCCCCTCCCCCGCCCCACCAACAACCTCATCTTATTTGCATCTGCAAATATTTTATTTCTAAATACGGTCACATTCACAGATACAGGAGTTAGGACCTCAGAATATTCTTTGGAGAGACAAAATCTAACCCATCATATCTCTCAAGAAGCTAAACAAAACAAAATAAAGCAAAAACACTGGATTAAACCAAAAGAATAAAAATGTAAGTAATAAGTAAACTTGAATCAAAACCTCACCAGCTAGAAAATAATGTACAGTAAAGTAAAACAAAATAAATAAAGCCAAAAAGCAGTGCCTTAAAAACACTAAAAATTTGATTGACTTCTGAAATTGAAGACTGAAATGAAAAGATAAATCACAAACACCATACAAATAATAAAGTGATAATAAGGGTACAGAAAAAATACCTTATGCCAATAAATTAAAAAATTAAATGAAATGAAGAAATACTTTGTAAAACAACAACTTAAAATTATAAGAATAAATTAAGAATATAAATAGTCCTACATTTACAAAAAAAAAAAAATGCTAATTAAGACTCTTCCCTCAAAGCAATCTCCTGGCTCAGATGACTAGTAAATTCCTCCAAAATTTTAAAGAACAAAAGTCCAACATTACATGAAATATTTCAGAAAAGAGGAAAATTGAAAACGCCTCCCAAATTAATCTTGATACTAAATCCCAAATAAGACAATAAAAGACAGTTAAATGACAGGTTAGTTTCTCTACTAAATGCAGATGTAAAAATTCTAAATAAAATATTAGCAAATCACATCCAGTAATATACAGAAGAGAATACACATCACAGGCAAGTTGCTTTTATTCCAGGAATGCTGGCTTTGTTGAACATTAGATATCCAATTAATGTTATTCACTACATTAAGAGAATAAAGGAGGAAATATATAAGAACTTTCCAATAATCACTTGATAAAATTTAACACCAATATATGAGTTTTTAGAAATCAGCATACTAAAAAGTGAAGAAACAAATTTTAATCATAACTATTCTTGTTGAAAATCTGAGATTACTCTGGAGATTGTGAATTAAATATTGATAAACACTATTACCACTTTTATTGAACGTTGTAAAGTAAGACCAGGACAGTGCAATAAGGCAAGAAAAAATGAAAGAAAGAAAACAAATAAAACTATCAAGATACCAACATCATTTTTTTTTTTTTCAGATGGAATCTCATTCTGTGGCCCAGGCTGGAGTACAGTGGCATGATCTTGGCTCACTGAAACCTCCGCCTCCCAGGTTCAAGCAATCCTTGTGCCTCATCTTCCCCAGTAGCTGGGATTACAAGCATACACCATGATGCCCTACTAATTTTTATATTTTTAGTAGAGACAGGGTTTTGCCATGTTGGCCAGGCTGATCTCAAACTCCTGACCTCAAGTGATTCACCTGTCTTGGCCTCTCAAACTGCTGGGATTATAGGCATGACAAGTATCAAAATACTTAAGGATAAATGTAATAAAAGATACATACAGATGTTATTCTAAAAAGTGTAAAATAATATTGACAAAAATTAAAAATCAAAGCAAATAAAGAATATCATTTCCCTCAACAATTCCACTCCTAGATATATATTCAAGAGAAATGAAAACAAGTGTTCATGTTTTCATGGACTTACACATAGATGAATATCTTGGCATTTTTTTTATAGTAACCAAAAAGTGAACAAAACCCAAATGCCTATCACCTGATGAATGTGTAAAAAAAAAAGTGATATATCTATACAATAGGATATTATTTGTTAATGAAAATGATAAAGTTATGATACATGCTACAGCATAAATGAACCTTGGACATACTGTGCTGAATACAAGAAGCCAGTTACAAAAGGCCATACTGTAGAATCTTATTTATATGGAATATTTAAAACAAGTGAATTGATATAAACACAAATTAGTTTGGGGTTTCCAGGAACTGGATGGAGGGGCATGGGAATGAACTGTAATGAATGGGTGGGTTTTCTTTTGGGGTAATGAAAATATTCTAGAGTATATTTTCTAGTTATGATGATTGTAAAAGTTTGTGAATATATTAAAAACCACTGAATTGTATACTTATGTAGATTGTATGCTAGGTTAATTATAGCTCAGTAAAGCTATAATAAGATAAATTATTTTATTTATTTATTTATTTTTGAGACAGATTCTCACTCTGTTGCTCAGGCTGGAGGGCAGTGGCATGATCTTGTCTCACTGAAACCTCTGCCTCCCAGGCTCAAGCAATCCTCCTAGTTCAGCCTCCTGAGTAGGTAGGACTACAAGCATGTGCCACCACACCTGGCTAACTTTTGTATTTTTAGTAGAGATGGGGTTTCACCACATTGGTCATGCTGGTCCTGAACTCCTGACCTCAAGCGATCCGCCCACCTCAACCTCCCAAAGTGCTGGGATTACAGATGTGAGTCACCACGCCCGACCTAAAGAAGATAAACTATACACTATGATTATGGATTAGAAAGCCAACTATTTTAAAGATATCAATACTTTCAAATTAATCCACAGATTTAAGAAATTCCAATCAAAATTCAAAAAAGTTTTAGTAAAAGTGAACGTTATTCTTAAAATTTATAAGAAATATAAAGGATCAAGAATACCCAAGACATTGGGAGGCCAAGATGGGTGGATCACCTGAGGTCAGGAGTTTGAGACCAGCCTGACCAACACGGTGAAACCCCATCTCTACTAAAAATACAAAAATTAGTTGGGCATGGTGGTGGGTACCTGTAATCCCAGCTACTCAGAAGGCTGAGGAGAGAGAAAGAATTGCTTGAACCTGGGAGGTGAAGGTTCCAGTAAGCTGAGATCTCAGCACTGCACACTCCAGCCCTGGCGACAGAGCAAGACTCCATCTCAAAAAAAAAAAAAGAAAAGGAAAGAAAGAAAGAATAGCCAAGACAATCTTGAAGAAGATGAATAAAGCTGAATGACTCATACTACCAGGTATCAAAGTTTATTAAAAAGCCACAGTAATTAAGACAGTATGGCATTGTACAAGTATAGAAAAATGGGTCAATAAACCTTAATAGAAAGTAAACAAAAAGATCCACATGTATTCAGTCATTAGATTTGTGGCCAATGTAAAACTGCAGAGCAGTAAGGAAAAGATTGAGGTTTTGTCTATAATGAGTCCATCAGATGGCCATATAAGCATACATTTTTACCCTTACATTATATGAAAATCTATTCCAGATACCCTCTACATCTATATGTGAAAATGGGACAATTAAAAAAAAAATCTAGGTGGAAAAAAACAGAAACCTTTCCTCATGATTTTAGAATAGGCAGAAATTTCCTTAACAAGAAATGAATTACAAAGGGAAAGAAAAATAACTGTACAAAGGAAGAAAAAATTGGATGTGCTCATGAAAAAGAATGTAATTGTCCTCTTATCTTTCACCATACAAAAAAAACCCCTCAAAATAAATAATAGGACTTAAACCTAAGGCCCATAGGAAAAAGAAAAAGCTTCTTAACATTGATATTGGCAGTGAATTTTTGAATATAATATCAAAGCACAGTTAACAAAAGCAAAAAGACAAATAGGATTGCATCAAACTACAAATTTCTGCACACCAAAGGAAATAAGCAAACCCTTGAAAAGTCAGTGATGTACAGAATAGAAGAAAATATATGCAAATCATATATCTGATAAAGAGTTAATATATAAAATATAAAGGGAACTTATATAACTAAACAGTAACAAAACAAAAACCCGATTAAAAAAATTGGGCAAAGGATATGAACAGACATTTGTCCAAAGAAGACATACAAACAATCAACAAGTATATAAAAAGGTACTCAACATCACTCATTATCAGGAAAACATAAATCAAAACCACAATAAGATATTACTCCATGCTTTTTAGGGTGACTATTATTAAAAAGACAAAAGGTAAGTATTGGCAAGGATGTTGAAAAACAGGAATGCTTGTTGGTGAGTATGTAAATTGGTACAGCAATTATGAAAAACAGTATGTAGGATTCTCAAAAATTAAAAATAGATCTACCATATGTTCCAGCAATTCCACTAGTGGGTATATATCCAAAGGAAATTAAATCAATATGTCAAAGAGATATCTGCATTCCCATGCTCATTTCAGCATTATTAACAATGGTCAGGATACGGAAATAATCTAAATGTCCATTGACAGATGAACAGATTTTAAAAATGTGGTGTGTGTGTGTGTGTGTGTGTGTGTAATGGAATATTATTCAGTCTTAAAAAAGAAAAAAATCCCCTGCTATTTGCAACAATGTGGATGAACCTGGAGAACACTGCTAAGTGAGATGTAAGACACAAAATGAAAAATATTCCATGATCTCACTTATATATGTGATTTAAAATAGTCAAACTCAAAGAAGCAGAGTGTACAATGACGGGGGAGAGGGAAAGTAGGAGGTCATGGTCAAAGGTACAAAGTTTTAATTATGAAAGATAAGTTATTGATATCTACTACTGTAGAGTTAGTACCATTATATAACATTAGAGTATATAAATATATATTCTATATATACTTGAAATTTGCTAAGAGGGTAGATCTTATGTTCAGTGTTCTTACCGTACACAACAATAGTAGTAGTAGTAGTAGTAGCACTAATAATAAAGGTGGACAGAGGAAACTTTGGGAGGAAAAAGATATGTTTATGGACTTGATGGCAGTTATTGTTTCAAAGGTGTGTGATTATCCCCAAATTCATCAAGTAATACATATTAAATATGTACAGCTTTTCACATGTCAATTATCTCTCATCTAAGTGATTTTTAAAAACTTACACAAGATTGTTTTGGTTATTCTAATTACTTTGCTTACCCAAATACATTTTAGATTCAATCTGGTAATTTCCATCAAAAATATTGCTGAACTTTAGTTGTGATTGTGTTTAATCTATAGATCAACTTGAAGAGAACTGATACTTAAAATTCTAAATCTTCCACTCCAAGAACACAATATATTTCCCCATTTATTTATTTTAATCGTTCTATCAGTATTTTGTTATTTTCTGCAGAGATTCTGCATATTTTGCAAGATTTATTCATAAGTATTTAATGATTTTTGTTGCTGTTACAATTGGCACTTTATTAATTTTAATTTCTAATCTCTTATTGTTAGTATTTAAGAACATAAACGACTTTATATGTTGATCTTGTATCCTATGCCCTTGTTAAACTCGTTTACAAGTTCTAGTAGCTTTTTTTCTTATACTTTTTGGATTTTCTACGTAGGCAGTCATGCCATCTACGAACAAAAACAGTTTTAATTTCCTTTTATACGTGTGTGTGTGTGTGTGTGTGTGTACACACCAAGAAAGGTAAATGGATGGACACATATTATTGGATTATTAATGGATGGACCTGTATTATTATAATTTTGCTGCATAGAATTTAAGTGACAAAAATATAAAAAGTTAAATCTATGTTAATGAACACACAATACATAAAGATGTGATTTGTGACATCAATAACAAAATGGCAAAGTGAAGCTGTAAAGGAAGTAGTTTTCGCACATGATTGAAGTTAAATTGTTAGCAGTTTAAAACAGACGGCTATAATTTTGAGATGTTTATATAATTATAATAGCAACCACAAAGAAAACATCTATAGAATACCCAGAAAAGGAAATTAGAAGATAATCAAGGCATATCATTACAAAAAATCAAGAAAACACAACAGAAGGCAGAGTGAAGCCAGAGAGAAAATACAAAAAACTACCAGACGATACAGAAAATAATTGACAAAATGGCAATAGTAGGTTTTTCCCTATCAGTAAATGTAATGGACTAAACTTCCCAATCAAAAGGCATAGATTGGCTAAATGTGTTTTCTAAAAAAATAGAGCTTAACTGTATGCTGACTATAAGATACTCACCTTAAATCTGGACACACACATACATTGAAAGAGAAAAAATGGAAAATAATTTTCAATGAAAACAGAAACAAAAGAGAGCAGGGGTGGCTGTACTAACATTCGACAAAATAGCAAAGCAAAAACATTTATAGGAGACCAAAAAATAATATTATTTAAAGACAAAATGGTCAATTTACCAAGAAGATTTAAAAATTGTAAATATTTATGCATCAAACCTCAGAATTCCTAAATATATGAAGCAAACTCTGACAGAACTGAAGGGAGAAATAAACAGCAACAAACTTATAGTAGGAGACCTCAATACTCGTATTTTCAATAATGGATAGAACAATCAGACAGAAGACCAATAAGGAAATAGAGAACTTGAATACTACTGAAGATTAATTGTACCTAACAGATACATACAAAACACTCCACACAACCACAGCAGTATACACATTGTTCTCAAGTTCATATGGAACATTCTCCAGTAAAGAGCACATATTACCCACAAAATAAGTCAAGAAATTCGAGATTGAACTCATACAAAGCATCTTTTCTTATTACAGTGGAATGAAACTAGAAATCAATAGCAAGAGGAAAACTGGAATATCCACAAATATTGGAAATTAAACAGCACACTCCTAAACAACCAATGGGTCAAGGAAGAAGTTACAAGGGAATTTTAAAAATGCCTTGAAATAAATATAAATGAAAATACAACATACAAAATTTCATGGGATGCATTGAAAGCTGTGCTAAGAAGGAAGTTTATAGCCATAAATAAATATATTAAAGAACAAAAATCTTGAATTGATAACCTAACTTTACATTTCTGGGAATTTGGAAAAGAACAAACTAAATCTGAAACTAGCGAAAGGAAGGAAATAATACAATTTAGAAGAAAGATAAATGAAATAGAGAACATTTAAAAATCAACAAAGAATTGTTTTTTTGAAAAGACGAACAAAATTGAAAAACCAGTAGCAAGATTAAGAACAAAATGAAGACTGAAATAACTAAAATCAGAAATAAAAGAGGTGTCATTAAAACTGATGCCATAGAAATACAAAGAATCATATGAGAATACTATGGACAATTATACACCAATAAATTAGATGACCTTGAAGAAATGAAAAAATCCCTGGAACACAAAATCTGCCAAGATTTGTTCCTCAAGAAACAGAAAATCTGTAAAAACCAGTAACTAGTATAGAGATTGAATCAGTAGTCAAAAAACTCCCAGCAAAGAAAAGTCCAAGACCAGCTGGCTTCACAGAAGAATTCTACCAAACATTTAAAGAAAAATTACCACCTTCTTTCCTCTAACACTTAAAGAGATTGAGACCATCCTAGCCAACATGGTGAAACTCCGTCTCTACTAAATATACAAAAATTAGCTGGGAGTGGTGGTGCGCACCTATAGTCCCAGTTACTCGGGAGGCTGAGGCAGGAAAATCGCTTGAACCCGAGGGGCAGAGGCTTCAGTGAGCTGAGATCGCACCACTGCACTCCAGCCTGGGTGGCTGAACAAGACTTCATCAAAAAAAAAAAAAAAAAAGAAAGAAAGAAAGTGGGACAAGGACATGAACAGACATTTCTCAAAGGTAGACACACATGCAGCCAGCAAGCATATGAAAAAAAACTCAACATCACTGAGCATTACAGAAATACAAATCAAAACTACAATCATATACCATCTCACATCAGTCAGAATGGCTATTGTTAAAAAGTCAAAAAATAACAGGCAAGGTTGTGGAGAAAAAGAAACATTTATACACTGTTAGTGGGCAGTAAATTAGTTCTACCATTGTGGAAGACAATATGGCATTTCCTCAAAAACCTAAAGACAGAAATACCATTCATCACAGCAATCCCATTACTGGGTATGTACCCAAAGGAATAAAAATTGTTCTATTATAGAGACAAATGCATGTGTATGTTCATTGCAGCACTATTCACAACAGCAAAGACATGGAATCAAACTAAATGCCCATCAGTGGTGGGCATATGGAATACTATGCAGCCATAAAAAGAATGAGATCACATCTTTTGCAGGGACATGGAAGGAGCTGACGGCCATTGTCCTTAGCTAACTAATGCAGGAACGGAAAACCAAATACCACAAGTTCTCACTTATAAGTGGGAGCTACATGATGAGAACACATGGACACATAGAGGGGAACACACACTGAGGTCTTCTTGAAGGTGGAGGGTGGGAGGAGGGAGAGGATCAGGAAAAATAACTAATGGGTACCAGGCTTAAAACCTGGGTGATGAAATAATCTGTACAACAAACCCTCATGAATTTAATTAAGGTTTGCTTGCAATAAAAAAGTAAAAATACTTGACATTTATTTGCACTACTGAAATCATTGTATAAATAAATACGCATATTTTCCATTTTTCCCCTGAGACAAAAGGAAGAGATGAAGCTATAAAATGTCTCATTGGTCAAAATGTAATTGAATAATTTTGGTTCCCATTTATATCTAGAAGAAAGCCACATATCCTTCATGCTTAGATTGTTTCTGGTTCAGTTTCTCCAGAGAATAAATCATGTTTCCAGAGAGGCAAATGAGTGTTAATTGCCTGACTGCATGATTGGAGAGAGGGTAAGGAGGGTGAAAACCTAAATTACCGATTATTCCATAAGTTGACATTCAAAAGATACTTTGGATCTCAATTCTTTTCTCCAAACTTGGCTTTCCTGGAAGCAGGTGGTTCCAATTTTTTTTTTTTTTTTTTTTTTTTTGAGATAAAGTCTCGCTCTGTTGCCCAGGCTGGAGTACAATGGTGTGATCTCGGTTCACTGCAACCTCCACCTCCCAGGTTCAAGCGATTCTTTCTCCCACCTCAGCCTCTTGAGTAGCCGGGATCACAGGTGCCTGCCACCACACCATCACACCTAGCTAATTATTGTGTTTTTAGTAGAGACGGGGTTTTGCCATGTTGGCCAGGCTGGTCTTGAACTCTTGACCTCAAATGATTCACTCTACTCGGTCCCCCAAAGTGCTGGGATTACAGGCATGAGCTACCACACCCAGTCTGGTTCCAATTTTTGAGCTTTTCCTGGAATTATTCTGGAAAAATAATCACTGTTTGGCAGTATCCACAGCTGTGGAACACGTAGGAAGGATGTCCCAATTCTGCTAAGTAATTTATCATTCCCACAATCTAGTTGGCTTACCAATGCCTCCTATTTTCTCTCTATTGTTTTCCTTGAGTTCTTAGAGTAAGCTTCGAGAGATGAGAAAATAAAAGTACCTTCAAAATGGGTGTTTCCTACCATATCAATTGAAAATTGAATCTCTAATGAGTTGAAACAGTGGTTCAGTTGAACAAAATTCAATCTGAAAACAACGTTTTCAGCACATATGTGGTACATTTTCTGGAAGTGTGCAGGACAAGCAATGGTCCAGGAATGACTGTGTTTCAGAATTTAAAGAACTAATTTTTTTCTTTAATATAATGAAGGGAAAAATCAAAGCCTAGAACAATTAGTTGTGCCCAAAATCATATGACAGGGCCACATTCAGGTAACACATATATTATTCACTGATCCAGTAGTCTAAATGGTTTTCTATGATTTAACTGTTATGTTATAGATCATCATTTTTTTGTCTTCGTAAGAATCAAAATAAAACCTGATTAATTAATACACACATGTTTTATAAAACCTCTTCATCAAACATATTTAAGTCAGCCAAGCAAATTGTTCTACATATCTTATCCATAAATTGTGAAAATATAAAGATTGCATTTTGCTTTAAGGAGACAGATACAGGGATGATATGGTGGGAGTGAACTGCATATCATGTTAATTCTTCGGTCTCCCACACCTCTCTATTTCTTTGGGAGTACTGTTATTCAGTTGATAATATTTTTAAGACTGTAAGTTTCTTATAGGCTAAGATTGATAGTCATTTTACTTTAAATTCAGAAACAATTCTAGTCAGATTATCTGAGATTCATAGGAATTATGTGAGTAATTTGATGATTTGTGGTTTCCATAAAATTGGAAAAACAGCAAAGTTCTCTTTCTAACATGGACCATTAAAAATGGTCATATCCAATTCGTTTTGTGGACAGAATTGTAGTCATATGGGTACATATAGGCAAATTACTTAAATAGCTATAACAACATGTGAGTCACATTATTTAACTATTCACCAGAAACAATCTAAAAATCATAGGTAAGATATTTTTATGTGGAAGAGTTTGCTCTTCTATTAATTTCCATTGAACTGTACAAAATGAGATTTAAAAGTAAGAGCAAACTAAGACTGGTTAAAAATAACTGAAACTAACAAACAACAAACAACCATCCCCACCAAAGTCCCGTTGTGCTTTGACACTCAGAGACTTTCAGAAGAATCACATAGAATGTATTTAAGATGAAGTATTAAGACTCGGGATTACTTTGCCTAGCTGTGGGAAGCCAAAAAGCTTCTTAGATATTATAATGCCAGTTCAAACTTCTGAAAGATGACTGATAGCCGGGTAATAAAACAATAAAAAACAATTTTAGAGAGCAATAGTCATGAACAAAAATTTGAAGGCATAAAATAGCAATGATGAATATGTGGAACAAGAACATATGTTAAAATTACTATTAAATTTTATTTCATTGAATGAGCACTTATTATTTGCCAACTACTGCCAGACCCTGTGCTAAGCAATGAGACTCTAGAGAAGAGAATACACATGTTTCTTGTTCTCATGAGGCTTACTCTGTACCTAACTTAGGACGTCTTATTTCGTAAAGAAGTTTTCATTTTCTCCATTATTTTAACATTCACAAGTCCACTATTTTCAGTAGTACATCAATATTTGTTTAATAAATTAACATATTGAGGAAAAGATATAATTATGCTCATCATATAAGATTAGCGGTATGGTTTAATAGAGAGTCAACACTGCAACTTTTAAAAATTCATCTAATGTCAGGCTTGGCCCTAAAGAAAGAGAAGGATCTAGAAAATTAGGAAAAACTCTAATGGAGTATTGTTTTCAAATTTCACATTTTCTCAAATGTACCTTCAAAAACTGATGTAACATCAATATGTTATTTCATATAACTTATAGTTAATTACTATAAATAAGAAAAAATCCCTACATTGGATAATCTCCTCAATTGTTGATCATGTCTTATTTGGCATCATAGAAATCAGTTAATTCTATAATAACTGATTTGGCAAACAACATGATTATGAATAATTGGAAACAACTGATAATTAGAATTATAGAAATCACTACTTTTGATATAAAAAGGCAAATTAACAAGTTTTACTTAGATAATTTATTAATGCATATTTACAAATCATATTTTAATATGGAAGAATCAATGCTGAGCCTGTCAATTATTTATTTTTAGTCTGGTTAGGATTTGTGAGTTTAAGTATCAAAATACGTCTGCATAGCAACAAAATTTATATAGCTTTTATTTATAACAACTGTACTAACATCTTTAGGGCATTCGTTTGACTAAGTCAGCTCTGGTTTCTAGAATGAGATTTTGGATGCTAAATGGCAACCGAGGTTAAAGAATTATATGTGAATAGTAATATGTACGTTAATATAAATAGTTTAGATAAAATAAGCGTGTCAGATTAGGAAGAGATGACTATTAAAAGATAAATTGCCTTCACATTTAAATTGAGTTAGTGAAAGGGAACAACTATTTTTAAACATCATAAATTTTTTTATGAAAGTAAAAAGTTGCTCCTTGTCTCAATGGAAATTGAAGGCAGCATTAATTAAGGCAAAGAAATACTTTAAGCCACAAAACAGCAAGCCTCATAACAGAAAAGCATATAGACTTTTAACTACGATAGCATGTATGGCAAATGACTGCAATAAGCAGGGAGAAGTGTTCTGTGTGGTGCTGCTGTGATAAATATTCATGTAATAGAAGATACTAAAACTAGAGCAGTAAGCTCTCTTGTCACCACTTGAGTCTTGATATGTCTTCATTGCCTGTAAATGTACATGCTGAAAAATTCAGGGACTGTGTCTGAAAAAGAAATGTGATTTTGTCATCTGTCCACCCTCTGTCTTACCCATTACAGTATATATTATCACGTCATTTGCTCTATCAGTTCTTCATCTTCTCTTCATTATTTCTTTTGAATACAAATGTCATATATTATGTTCCTATATTAAATTTCAACTTAAAAAAAATCTAGTGTTTATCAGACTAGCAGGTAAATGAGACTTCCGTGCTGTAGTTAAAGAAGGAACGTGATGTCATTACATAAATTGCAGTCTGAAATTAGTTATGGACAGGGCTTTTTTATTATTATTGTTCCTGATTTACTGACTCTGTAAAAGCATGCTAACATATTTATCACCCAGTGGAATGTGCCCTTGCTGATTAGAAAACAGCAGAAATATTGTATAAAAAGTAATTCCTCCAAATATTTGAAAGTACATTTGAAACTTTGTTTTGCTCTGAAGAATTTTATAAAGAGTGTTGGGATGAGACCAATGAGCCAACAAAAAACTTGCTCAAAGGGCTCAAGAACCCCAATTAAATTGTGATGCCAAAATGTGGGGTAACTAGTTATTTGCCGGTAAAACAACTGAGCCACTCAAAGATAATCGACCTAGATTTATTTCTCTATTGTGAAAGGTTACTTAATGTGACCTAGTATTTCCTAAAATCATTATTATCCTGATGTATCCAATGGCAAAACAGATGTTTCTCCCATCAAGAATCACTTCCAACTGGTAACAAAGGCAGAAGACACAGAAACCTGAAAATGCTAACAGCAAACCCATTTTATAGATGGAGAAACTGATTCCAATAGATCTATAAAATTTAAGATTTAAAAGGGAATTTAGGAATAATCTACTGCAAGCTCCTCATTTTAATAAGTGAAACTATTGAGGAACAGAGAAGTTAAATATTTACTGCAAAGTCATATGCTAAATAAACTCAACTCAAATTAATCAGAAAACTATAGGACTAATAAATTCCTTTGACAGTTTCGTATATTATTCAATTTCACATGCCTAGTTTATTCTGAATACTTCAGCCTATGTATGGGATCCTTTACTAGTTTAGAACCATATTTTCAAATACTAAAAATATGGTTAAATCAACTGTAACGTGATGAAATACAAATGGTCACAAATCAAAAAGGCAAGTTAAGATTTTATTTCCAGAATCAAGGCTCAGTACAGCTCAGTAGGACACATATGGATCTACTGAAAACATTTGACAATTTGAACACATTTTCTGTGTTTCATTTCATTTAGCCTAGAATTTTCCTAGATCTGGCTCTGATTAAAGACGGCATGTAGAGGGGCATCTGGAGAGTCCAATTCAAAAATGAAAAACATAATTCTCTTTCTCCACTAATTCAGTTTTCAGTGTTAAATGAAATAAAGTTCCAATTATGAGTATAAGAAAGATTCAGTAAATAACTACGCTACAGATTTTTATTCTTTTTTGATACAAATTCCTCTATTATCATGGAGAAAACCATGGTCTTCTCTCTTTGTCTCATATCTCCATTTTATTTGCCAGGCTTGCCAACTTGCGGTAATGATTCCAGAAGCTGTGCGAAAGGCATCAAATTATTCCACAAAGGAATGGAACCAATTATGTTTTGCCTTCTTGTTCCTTCCCTCACTGAAAGACAGAATATTTCCTCATTCAGTCTTCCATGCCCTGTTTTCTTGAAATTTCCCCCTTCTCCACCTCTGGCTGCTTCCCTCTGTTCCTCAAGATGTGAAGTATATCAGAACTTGACTGAAAATACCTCAATCTTCAGAGGTGCCCTCTATCCATCAGGAAGTGAAGAATTTTTGTTCCAAACCAAACATTCTTTAATAAAAAGTTTACCTTAAACATCACATTGTACAAACACGTCTGTTATCCCCATACCTTAAATAGCTTACAAAGAGGATAAAGAAAAATCCTTAATTAATTTTAAGAGGAAGAAATAAATGTTCTTTTCTGGTATTTGATATTTTTACACAATTTTTGCATAATTGAGTCCAGATGTTAAGTAACAATAGTCTCAGTGCTAATTGTGAATATCACTTGGGCTATTCAAATACTGAATTTACATTTTATGTAACACCTCTCAAACTAAATCTGGTGCTTCTTAGTGATATTACCTAAAAGCTTCTGGAATAACTTACATTTATTCCTACCAAATCTGTACAATTTAATATGCTTTATTAATTAGGGTTAGGATTCTTTTAAAAGTAGAGTATGTTTAGTATGGCAACGTCCATAGCAGCACTGTTCACAATAGCGAAAAGTGGAAACAGATCAAATGCTCATTGATGTATGGAAGAATAAACAAAATGTGGTATTTACAGACAATGGAATACTATTAGGCCTTAAAAAGAAATAAAATTCTGGCTGGGCGCAGTGGCTAACACCTGTAATCCCAGCACTTTGGGAGGCAGAGGCGGGCGAATCACCTGAGGTCAGGAGTTCAAGACCAGCCTGGCCAACATGGTGAAACCCCATCTCTACTAAAAATACAAAAATTAGCTGGGTGTGGCCGTGCGTGCCTGTAATCCCAGCTACTCGGGAGGCTGAGGCAGGAGAGTCACTTGAAGCTGGGAGGTGGAGGCTGCAGTGAACCGAGATTGTGCCACTTCACTCCAGCTTGGGCAAAGAGTGAGACTCCGTCTCAAAAAAAAAAGAAAAAAGAAAAGAAAAGAAATAAGATTCTGACCCATGCTACAACATGTATGAACCTTGCAGATATTATGCTAAGTGAACTAGCCAGACAAAAACGATTATGTGATTCCACTTACATAGGGTGTCTAGAGGCATCAGACTCATAGAAATGAGAAGTAGAATGGTGGTTGCCAGGAGCTGGGTGAAGCAGACATGTGGAGTTAATGTTTAATTAATACAAAGTTTCAGTTTGGGAAGAAAAAAGGATCTGGAGATGCATAGTGAGGATGGTTACACAAATACAGTGAATGCACCTAATGCCACTAAACTGAACACTTAAAAATGGTTAAAATGGTGGCTTTTAGGTTATGTATGTTTTACCATAATCAAAGAGTGAATTTAGTGATTAATAAAGCTTTGTATTTTGATATTCACTGATTCTTATAATAACAGCTGTAGTTACACGTCACCCTTTTACAAGGTAGATGTAAATTATCTTTGTTTCACAGATGGGGGAAATATAGGATAATTACCTCCAGAAAGCCTTGGAAGACATCAGTGTCAATATTAGAACACATTTCTCTGATATTTATTTTCTTTCCACTATAAGAAAATATGGTCATAAACCAAAAAATGTAAAACTAATCTTTTGTAAAATTGAAGTTGACCATCTGTATTTTCCTGACTCCTCCCTTTAGAGTACAACCTCTAATGACCAATTCCTTATTTTCCATGCATTAACTCAAAGGCAAGATCCCTTCAAACCCTCTCCCCATACTTAATCCAGTGTTTCGAAAACTCATTCAGACCTACCCTCTCAGACACCGGAATTAATCCCACTTTTTCCTGGTTACTCACTCAACCTTGCTCATACTTCTCAAGCTAAATTACTCTGGCCTCCTTCTGCCTAGACTAATCTAATAAATGAAACAGTGTTCAATTATGAATGAATAATGATGTAATAGTATGGTTATTCCCTCCAGAAAAAAAAATTCTAAGGTTTTCAATATTTTGATTTAAAGAGTCAATTAATTTGAAGATTTCTCATGTTAAGCCAATCCTTTCAAGGTGAATTTTTTTGAACATAGGAAACGTTTGACACCACCTTGGATAGGTGACTGTCAGCCCCACCAGACCTTAAGCCAAAGGTCAAGTATACACACTGATTTCCTCCTTACTCTTTACTGACCTTGTAGAGGTCATTCAATATCATTATGGAGAACCTATATGGACAAAGGGGACCCATGCTGAATAATGCACAAGCTACTCTGCCTTCTAGAACCTTACAATTAAAAAAAAAAAAAAACCAGCATACATGCATTAGAAATAAGATGAGAAATATCTGTAAGGATGCAGATAGTATTACCAGTCATCAGAAAAGAGATAGATAAATATTATTTTATAAATCCAGTAATACTTTACAGAACAGATGATTCTCAAATATATTACCTTATAATCTCAAAATAATTTTGTGTTTTATCTGTATCTGAACTAAAGTACTTTATGTCAAAAACACTTTTGAAAAATAAAATAATTTTCAATTTTTACTTTTTAAAAATGTTTATATATTGCTTAAAGATATATTTAAAATTTATAAAGATATAATATTTCATTTAATTTTTAGGGTTCTACATGGTATTTAAATAAAATAATGAATACAAAATTTTAAATGTTCACATTAAGATAAACAGTAAACAAAACCACAACTTTTGCTAATGCCTAGCTTTGCTTTCACACTTTTTGATGAATAGAGAAGTATATGTGGACATTTGCATGTGTATACATATATATATATTTGCATATATTATTAAAAACACAAATGGATATTATACACAGTGGTCTGAGACTTATTTTTTCAACTTAACAATTCATCTTAGAGATAATTTTTATTGAAACATATAAGCCACAGTATTGTTTAAAGATCTACAAGGTATTTATTATATTATTATGCCACAATTTGTATAATCATGAACATTTAATTTTTCCCCATCCCTTTCTATATTTAAACCAATACTGTAATTAATATTCCTATACACACATCTTTCTATAACAGTATGGTTTTAACTTCTAGAAAATACTTACAATATCTGTAGGTTAAATTTTGAAAAATAGAATTACAGGATGAAAGGATGCGTATATTTAAGCATTATTTGTTGGGTATTGCCACGTTGCTCCAAAGAAGTTGCACCAACTGATATGCTAACTCACAGTATATGAAAGTATACTTCCCCCACACACTGGGTAATTCTTATCTTTTCCTCAAATTTATGATCTTGTTGTAAAATGGTTATCTCATTAACGGTTTATTTTGCATTTCTCCAGTCAAGGAAACACAGAGCATTTTTAATATGCTGATAGGCCATTCATACTTCCTTCCTGTGAAATACCTGATCAAGTCTTTTCCTACATTTTCTTCAGGAGAAAAGTAAATCTAGGAGAGGCCGAAAGCTTGATAAGAAGCCTAACTGGCATCTATTGAATGAATGTCTCCACCTGATGATACATAGGTAAAAATTAACACATCTTTAAGAAAGTCCAAAAAGAAATTAGTGAAATTTTGCATCTACATATGCATCCATTTAGAGATGACAATTCTTAGCATGAACTACGACTCTAAGAAGTGAGTCCATGGGGAAGAGGTAGGAGAGGAGCATGGAGAAGAGCATCAAAAAGTGGAAAATGCAGAAAATATGAGAAAGGAGAAAGAAGACAGACAAAAAGAGACAGAAGAGGAGAGAGAAGGAGAGGTACATGGAGGAGAAGAGAAGCAGCAGGGGAAGAAAAATCTGTCTATGTCTAAACTGATTTTGCCCCACTGGAAGAGTGTTGTTAATAATGTACAAATCATTGCCTATATAGTTTTTCTGAATTTTGCTTTTCAGGCTATCAGTAGAAATATTAGGAGTTTTGGTATATACTCAGCAAACTAACGCATAGCTTTTCTTCTAAAGCTAACATCTGTTAGCTTATAGTTTTCTGAGATGTCTAATTGTTACTTCATTCTTATTTGACACAGAGTCTGTTTCTTGTAATGAATACAATTTGGACCTCTTAAGGCAACACACTGTAATACTTTCCAACAGAGTCCTTTTATGTCTTTGTATTCAAATCATTGTGGATGGGGTCAAAGAACAACTCATCTTATGTTTCACTCCAGCCAAGAACAGTGTGCTAGGAAAAGCCCAGTGAATCATTGTAATTATATTGTTATAATTAGTTTCAGATTTAGAGCAGGAATTCAGTCACTTTTATGTAAGTTACAAAGCATAACATTTTATAAAATTCTGATCCCTTTAATTGTTCATCCTTTGTTTGATTTTTTTTTTCAAATTGCTGTATTTAGTGTTTCTGTTTTCTAAAGAACTGTGACAGAAGCAGCAGCAGCATGAGGTCCATACTTTATCCACCTGTGTTTTGCAAAAACCCATAGTGATTCCAAGAACAATGCATCTCTGAAAGAACAAAATTATCTGGTTATTAGGCTGTAACTGCAAGAGAGAAGATAATTAGTGGCTTTGAAAAAGAAAATTGTTAATAAATTAAAAAGAAAATTTTTATTTGGCAAAATGTTTAAGAGTTTTGAAAGAATTCATTTTAGAGAAGACATCCAAGTAATTAAATTATAAACCTTCACTAAACAAGTACAAGGAAATGTAACACTAATTTTTGTGATAAATTAAGTTGGTAATATTTAGAAAAGTATTAAGCAATTTGGAAGCCTGACTAAAATAATTGAAAATTTGTGAGTGTAACAAATATCACAAGGGCAGGTGATCTGCCCAAAGCATATTTTATTTTTCATATATCTTTTCAATATTGTATAAGTAGAGCATTATATCAATGCACAAATAATCTGCTGGTAAATCCTTGGCTCTTCCTGACTTATACAAAAATTTACATTAACTTGAAATAAAATGCTAAGTGCTTTTCTTTTCCTTTTCCAGACAACACCCATTGCCCTACTCTCAGAATTCTGTGTACTATAGAAAAGTCATGAAGCATTGCTCCAGCCTAAGAACGTGTCATGAGTCAAATATGTATTCCTGCAAAATGAGATGACCAAATGGAATTTCTGTTTGAGTAAATGTTAGTATTTAGGGCCAAAACGGAATTCTATCCTCACAAATTCAACTGAAAAGTGAAAGCATCAACAAAGAGAAATATTTAAATATTTAAACCATTTATTGAAATATTTATCAACATAATTTGCTTTACCAAAAATCAACATACATCATATTTAAATCTGTTAGTGTGAGAGAGTAAGACAATGGAAATGAAATTCAAGCTTTGTTGTTATTTTTTTTTTAACATCTGTCACTAAACAGATATATGGCCCTGGAAAAATCACTGTATCTAGGGCTTCAGTTACCTATCTGTAAAGTGTAGAAGTTAGACAAATAATTGTTCCCAAAATGCATTTTATGGAGGCTTCTATAGAACAATATTTGATAAAGTAGCCCTCCATGAAAATACACAGTAAGTTGTAACACAGTAATGATTCAGAAAATCCCTGTAGGAAAGAAACCTGTAGGGCATTGCTTATCCCACTGTTCCCACACTTATTCGACCATGAAATTTTCTTCAAAGAAAGGCTACAGGCATCCTAAAAGTACTTATTAATTTAAAAAAACAAAGGAATCCTAAGTTTTTTTAGCTCTAAAATTTTATATTTTAGAAGTTATATAACTGAAATAACATACTCCTGATTATTAAAATTTAACATTGTACTTTAAGAAATAACCTTAGGAATCAGTCATCATAATAATGTATGTAAAAACCAAACAATTTGTATCAAAATTAATTATAATCATGCACTTCTAATTTTGATCATTCAAAGTTGAAGGTTTTCAAAATAACGTGTTCATAGACTAGCTCAGTAGATGACCTGAGTCAAGACATATCAACATGTTTCTGCTGAAAACCAGGAATGTTTTAAATAATCAAATACATTTTAGTATTCTGCTTTTCAAAGAACAAAGTGAAAAAATTTTTCATGTGGTAGTAGTAAAGTAAAACATTAAATTGTATATTATAACAACAAAATAGTTTTTATTTAAGAAAAATTCACCAAATATAGAAAATCTCAAACTCTTTCTTATATGCTTTCCTGTGGTTTGCCCTTTGTGAGTGTGTTGTTGGTACATGAATCAAAAATCCCTATTACACATTTATATTACTGGTTCTTAATTATAGAACACAGATTCCACTGAGAAGAGATCTCTGGGTGCTTAAAGCTAATCAGGTAATCTCAGAAAGTCCCTTCTGACTGCCATTCAACGCTTAATCATGCATTTACCATAAATTAAGCATTCAGCCTCTGCCAGCCTTAGAGTGGTTTGGAGGTGCAGGCTTGCTATTTACAATTTTGACCAGTTACCAAGCAGTTCAGCGCACTTGCAGAAAATGAAAGCTTAAAGGGTCGATACTTAAATGTAGGCTAATGTAAGTTTAAATTGGTCTTTCCAACACTGGCTGATTAGAAATTTCTTAATATTTGTATCTAGCATCCTTCAATGATCCAAACCTGTCTCCCTAGTTTATCAAAAATCAAAACTGCCTGATGCATGCCCTCTTCCTGTATCCTTGACTAGGATAGAACACTCCACCGTGCTTAAGTGATAATGGGAAAAGAGATTTCCAAATGAGACCACTAAGAACCAAACTCAATCCACAGGTGTCATGACAAGCTGTGTGGTCCTCTCAGAGCATTACTCAGGAATATTTATCTTTCTCCAAATCCTGAAACATCCTCACAGAAAAAGATATTCAGGTAATCTGATTTTTATGATAGCTTCATATTCCAATAAATCGCCTACTTGGTGAATGAATCTTTACCTCTTGAATTGTACAAAATGTGTGTGTGCTTTTTGTGTTGTTGCTAATAAAGGTTGATTGAAGCAATATAATAGGAAATCTGGGCAGGATGTCAGAGTCATTCAAATCAACCAAGTGACGTGTTAGAGACACAGAGCTCGTTTCTTATGAACTGCCTATTTTTACTCCAACCTATTAACATATACTTCCATCTTTCCCATCCCTACACACTCCTTATAATCATCTGTCCCACTCCAATGTTATCATAGTTTTTGCTTAACCATTCTTTCCTTTACCCTCTCACCTTGATTTGGGAACTTACTGCTTCCTGAGTGAATTACAGCCACAGATGCTTCAATTTTCTTTACAAAACCAAACTTTCCCATCTCTGACTCGGGTATTTACAAGCTATTTTATAAACAGTGTTTTCATCATGTCATTTCTGTAATCAAAAGATTGAAGTCTTATTGACGAATACACATTATTGATAACCCACATATAGGAAAGAGATACCAGCCTTAGTCATTCCTACCTCGTCTCATCTTCCTCAGCTGCTGTTCTAATTTGTTACCTACCTACGCCTGTCTCTGCTTCTAAAGGAAAACAGATTACTTCTCACTTTGTCTCCCACCACAGCAAGAAACTTGAAGTCAGCAGGTGTGGATTAGTTCACAGTTTTGCCTTTCCATACTTACCTACATTGATTACAATTATATTCCTCTCTTCCATCACTGAAGACAAGCGGTTTCTCTACTTGTTTATTGCTAATTCCTATCTTTGTCTGGGCTGTGAGTCATCTTCTGCAGACTCTTCAAGAATTGTGCTCCATGAGTTATCCCCTCCCTCTTTTCTGTTTTCTCTCTCCCTCTAGTGGTCCTTTCTCCTCATCTTATAGACCTGCTCAAATCTCTCCCATCATTAAAAATCCTTACTCTTCCCAATCTTCTGACTTTCTTAGTCAAGACACTTAAGTCATTTGTCTACACTAAACTCCACTTACTTATTTGGTATTTGTATCTCAACCAATGGAATCTGATTTCTGTGTCTACTACTCCTCTAAACTCTACTGGATACTCTACTGGAAAAGGTCACCAATTGTGGTGGGCAGATTTCTTAAGAAAAACCCTCCAATGATCTCCAATGCCTGGTACTCATGCCCTTGTGTAGCCCCCTCCCCTTGCGTGTGTTTCTGACCAATGGAATACTACACAGGTGATAGGATGTCTCTTTCATAGTTAGGTTTCAAAAGATTGTGACTTCTATCAGCCTCTTCTTATTGCTTTCTTGGCTCTTGTGATTTGATGAAGCAAGCAGCAATGATGGAGAGCCCATGTGGCAAGGAGCTGAGAGCAGCCTCTGGCCAACAGGCAAAGAAGAACTGAGGCCCTCAGTCCAACAACCTATCAGAACCTAAATCCTGCCAACAACCACATGAACTTGGAAGTGGATTCTTACCAATTTGAGCTTGTATATGAAACCCAGTTCTAGCTGACACCTTGACTGAAATCATCTAAGAGTCTGAAAAGATGCCTTGCTCCTGTTCTTTACTCACAAAAACTGTAAGAGAATAATTGTGTTGTTTTGTACTGCTAAGTTTTGGGTTGATTTGGTATTACACAGTGATATATAATTTCTTCACAATCAATTCTACATTTTCAAATTAATTAAAAATCTCCCAGATTTTATCTAACTTAACTTTTATATCATTTTATTTTAATGACCATTTTTCTCCCTTGTTAAATTCCTGTTTCGTTTGTTTTTCATGTCTCCACTGTCTAATTCTTTATACTTAGCTTTCTTTATCTCCAAATATCCTGAGCTTTTTCCACTGAATTCTCTTCTGTGTACACACTAAATTTTGAGAAGGTTGACCATTTGTCTTCTGTGTCCTTCTCCTTTCACTCTGTTTCCTCTCCTTGGGAACTCAAACTCCTATGATTTGGGCTAACATTTTCATTCTGAGTACAAAACTAATGCATCTAATTGCTTACTATACATGTCTAGTAGATATTTCTACTTCACACTCAATATATATAAAATGGAACGCATTACTTTCCCTTACTAATGTATTTTAAGAACCATATCTGACTAGTTATCAAAAGCTTGGCAGTTTTATCTCTTGTATCCAAACTTTGTCTACCACTTCTATTGCCTTTCCCTTGGTTGTGGCCCACATTATTTCCAGCCCGAATTATTTCAATCCTTCCTGACCAAATTCCTGCTTCCATAATTATCCTCCTTACATCATTCTGAAGGAGAGTGGGTTATCCCAAAGACAAATCTAATTATGTTACAGATCTGCATAAAATTCTTTGATGACACATAGTACCAACAGGCAAAAAATAACTTTCTTAAAGGAGGGATGCTCCTTGTCTACTCTCAGCTGTTTTTTCCTTCTAGCCACTCTGATCCGTCTTTCTTTTTCCCACCCCATGGACACTACCCGACTATTGATAGTTTAGTATTTATTTAGTTTATTAATAGTTTCCTGAACACAGTATGTTATTTGAAGACCAAAGATTCTTTCTGCTACAAATTCCACCCCCTAACCCCATACCTAATTACTTGCAACACTCCTGATAATCCAATTCTGTCATCATTTCTATTCAGTATATTTAAGTTAAGTAAACACATGTGGTTCAATATTTATACACCATGCATGAGACGAGGTCCTAGTGAAACTAACAATAATCTAATGGAGCATTAGAAAATTTACAATTTCATAGTAGCACCATGCCCAGAGTTCTGTGAGAAGAGCCATTAACCCAGATAAGAGATTCAAAGAAGATCTTCTGAAAGTGATTTGTCATCAGTTAAAAGTAAGACATAAATAAGTGGAGTGTTTTAGATACTACAAGCAGTTTAGTAATTTGAGCTTTTCTCCCTTCATGTCTCTCTTTTCTCTCTGCCAAGAAAAGGCTAAATATTCCTTGTAAGTACCACATCTTCCTTTAACACCCTTCCATTGTTGTATTTTGCACACTCAAGTGGTCACCATTAGAATTATAATATTCTTAATTTGATTGTGAGCTTTTGCAAGTGGGGACTAAAGCTGAGTTATCCCTGTAGTGAAGCTACTAGTCCCCGTAGCTTCAGCGACTAGTGTAATTTTGGTAACTTTATAGATGCTCAATAATTGCTTATTTTATTCTAAGTCAGGTTTATCGAAGTATAATTTACGTAAAGTAAAACAAAATTTATATACAGTAAAATGCACGTAATTTAACTGTACAATTCAATGATTTTAATGGTTGCCTCTTGATTAAATTAACTTTGCAATCTTTTGTCATCTGTTATTTCTCTGACAATTTTCTATGCATCAAAGAATAAGATCCAACCACACAGTTTCTTATAAATTGGATGGGCTCAATAGTTTATTAATAAATGAACAAGCTCACCAAAATGTTTCCAAACTATCAATTCATTGTTCATAAAGGGAGAAAAAGAATAAAAAACATAGTAAAGTTAAAAAATATATATGGTCATGTTACAGGGTACTGACAACCCATGTTAAATAGTAAAGAAAAAAAAAATGTAGTAATGTTACAGTATACTGATAACCCATGTTAAATACTCAAAAATAATTTTCCTATGTCCCAGAATCTAGACTGGTCAAAACTATCTTTAAATCAAAACTGAATTCTTTGGCATTTGTAATTTTCTATAGTAATTTGTTAATAAGCTGCTTCAGAATCAAAATATCACTTACTTTCTACTCACCACAAATTTAGAAATTACTCACAAGTAGGCAATTACCTGTGCCACAAATCAACTAAAAAAATTTGGGCTGAGTTTTTGCCAATCACTATGCCAATTAATTACCCCACAAAGACTGGTTGGCACTGGATCAAGTAAAGCCTCATTGATATGCAAGGCCACTCCTATTAGAAAGAAAACAGGAAAAAAAATTAAGATACTTAGTTCAAGGAAAGGTAATGGGAAGAGAAAATACATTTCTTTAATGTTTCTTGGACTCTCACAAATTTCTAAGGACTCTAGTCCCACCTGGATAATCAGAATTGGCACACAAACTCATCCTGCAGATGGATCAGGCCAACGTCATCTGAAAAGAAAGCAGAGACCGTAGCTGCCACGCAGGTGTTTGGTACTAGGTTTGCCCCCAAACAGAAGGTAGTCTTGGGTGATGGTAGTGGAAGGAAAGAAATGAACTAGTAACATAAATCATAATTTTTCAGAGTGATATGTGTGTCAATTTTCCATTTAAGATAAACGAACACTGGGAACCATTGCACACTAGAGTTGATCCTCTTCGATTTGCAATCCATTTTTGTTAACAATGGATGTTTAGAGGAGAAATGATATTAACACTTTGCTTTTATCTAGGATATTTTTATCTGTGCCAAAAAACTGAAGTGGTACTTTTTGTCCATGTACCATCAACTTTTCTCATTCCTCCTCTCCTGCATTTTTTATGCTTTGAGTGAAGACATATTTTCAACAGAGCCTCTATTTCTCAATACTCCTTTGGTATTTTGGAAGATATTTCATCTTAATAAAGTCACTGGAAACCAGAAATAATTAAATAACTCTGGACTGTAAATCTGAGTTACTCTAGGATAAAAACTATAGAGGATATTTGAATGGGTACAAGTATGCGCAAATGTCATTAAAATGGTTAATAAATACATAATCAAATATAACGATGCATTCTACAGCTTTTTTTTTTTTTTAAAAAGTGATTTACATTGTCAGCAACTTAATCCAAAAAGCAACTTTTAGGGAATGTTATAGACCCTTCTATTAAACTTAAATTTTCTTAAAGGAAGAGAAAGTGTGTCCCCAATAATTTTATAGTGGTTGACACATAATAGATGCTAAATAAATGTGAAAGAATAAATGCCATAAGTGCACGTTAAAACAAAAAGCAGGTAATGATTTCTTGTACAATGAGAAAGTGAAGTTGATAACAGGTTGTATGAATCAAAGACAAATTAAAC